>NC_060193.1:26867644-27188477 GCF_021184085.1 Oncorhynchus gorbuscha | reverse complement strand
TCTATGGGGTTGTGCACAATATTAGTTGATTTGGTTGGTTTTGACTGCTACTGCATCAGCAATCTGTCCCTGAACTACGACACATGTGCTGTCTTCTGTACTGGTTGTGATTGAACAGTTGTCTTTGAAGATTTGTATTGAACAAAGAGAATCTGTAATTTATATGAAGTGTGAATATTGATAGTATCCTGTATGGTTTGTATGACAATTGTTCCCATTTCAAACATGAGCATGTTGATGCCCCAACATTTCAGTGAGACTTTAGTTACTACCATCCCGAGAAAAAAGGGTCATATTGAATACAAATATACTGCAATTTAATGTTACAGCTTTTATCAAGTGTCTGATGCTACGTTTTCAGATTCTACGAGTTGGAATTTAATGCAATTACTTACTCTGGTTTTATCCCACAAAAATGAGATTCAAGGCAGACATATTTTACATTTCCTGGACTGTGTATTGTGGACATTAAAGACATGACTGCATTGTGGTTTTCGCAAACATTTTATCGACATTTAGATACTGACATTGCACATAATCCCCTCCAAAAGAAAAGCACATACAAAAATAAGTAGAACAAAAATGTATATATTTTTTTAAACCAACCCCCGGCCTTGATTTTCCAAATAGGGTGTGGGCTGCAGCATGTTACAAACTAGGGGGGGGTGGCAAGGTTATCGTCGCAACTCCTGGACCACTACCCTCACACACGCTTCCCACATCATCAAACTTAAAATAGCGGCTGGGTCCTCTACTGCTCATGCCCATTCTCAGTCAATTAAAGTAAACTAGCTGGGGGTTTGTGGAGTAACTGGGCATCCAAGCAGATTTTTAAATCTTTCTTTCCTCTAGATCTTTCTAGGCGTATTTTAACATTTATGAATACATGCAACTCCCTCCCTCCCATCCTTCTCCCATATGCAGGGGGGGGGGGGAGGGTCAGTAAGATGGGATGGGGTGGGGGAATTGGAGAGTAGTGCACAGTGGTGGGTGTGGTGAGAGGGGCTCGGTCCCCCAGCTAACCCTCCCTAGGAACCTAAAGAGAGCGACAGGGGGGAGAGAGACAGATGGGCAGAGAAGATAAGGGGAGAAAGGCAGGTATGTGAAAAAAAGACAGGCAGGGGGCAAAGACCGACAGAGAGGACAAGGAGAGATACATTAACACTTAAACCAATAGAACACAATTAATGCCAAGAATTAAGACTTCTAACAGGCAGTGGGTCCCACGGGGTTTCAGACTTCAATTGGCGACCAATTTACAACTGCAATATAGGTGGGCTTTCATTGAACACAAACATCCCAAAAATATAAAGTCATTAGGAAAAGCATTTAACACTCATGTGGACCACAGGGGCTGACCATCCTTCAGAAGACTTGTGCACTTCCTCTGAAAACCCATACATTGAAAAAGTACCTAAATATCACATACTAGTGACAACAGCTACGAGATAGCCGCGTCGCAGTTTCGGTAGTAATGCAAGAAGCGCAACCCTCCACCCAAACCCTTAAAGGCTGTGCCAGTTTAGAGCGGGGTCCCACCTCTTGTCTGGGGTCACGTTACACCGTCTCATGGGCGTCATTCTGTGTCTGCGGGAACTGTCGTGGCAGGTGGCTGAAAAAAAGGACCCTTTTGTAAAAAAAACTGTTGGAACATAACTAAGTCAATATTAATATAATGACTACATGCAGGAATACCTACAGTAAAATAGCCAAGTTTAGACCAGTTAGTAAAAGCAAGAGGGAGTATTGAATAAACGTCGGGGTGCCTCTTACCTCTGGTGATTTGGGGGAGGACTTGGGGGACATTTTGGGGGACATTTTGGGGGAGCCTTTAGGGGAGGATTTGGGGGAGGATTTGAGGTCGGCTGGCTTGGCTGTCTGAAGGGGAGTGCTAGGTTCCGAAGCTAGCTTTTCGGGCTTCTCTGTCCCATCCTAAGATATGAACAGAGGGGAAACTTAGCAACATAATATTGTCATTGTATTATTTTGTATCGCAACATTACATAGGAAGCACTGAGCCGCTCACTTTAGAGACAGAGTTAGACTCTGAGT
This sequence comes from Oncorhynchus gorbuscha, assembly GCF_021184085.1. Lineage (NCBI taxonomy): Eukaryota > Metazoa > Chordata > Actinopteri > Salmoniformes > Salmonidae > Oncorhynchus > Oncorhynchus gorbuscha. The sequence continues at coordinate 27,186,425 of NC_060193.1, read as the reverse complement.
TCCTCTGCCTGCGGCGGCTGAACTGTCGGCGGGGCTTTTGGCCGTCTTCGTTGGCCTGCTCCCCGTTTGTCTGCTGGCCCTCCTGGGCCTCCTTCACCACATCCTGCCCTTCTGCTGCCTGGCCCTTTGAGGTGGCAGCACCCGCCTGAACCTCCCCGGGAGGTGGGCGAGGACGGAATGGCCTGAGAAGGTTAGATAGCATGGGACAAAGTCAAATTTACAGCCAAATAGGCCAAAACTGCGCCATCAAATCTTGGAATACTAGCCTACGGGCTAAAAAGCCATCCACAAACTGCCAATATCTATTGACATGAGAACATCCAAATACATAAAAAAGCCTACACAAAAATGCCATGTCAGTCTCACCTGCGGTACTGGGTCCTAAACCTACGCGGTGGAGGCCTCTGCTGGTCGCCTTCTACGCCTCCCTCCTGTTCCCCTGGCTCGCCCTGGGGAGAGAACAGACCACACAACACTTCAGGAAAGAAAACAGATTACACAACTGATAAGCACAGGTGGGAGATCCAATCCTCAAATACGCCTCCATTTGCATTTACATTTACATTTAAGTCATTTAGCAGACGCTCTTTTGCAAACATTTAGGAATGGAAAAGTCTAAAAGGGACCCTTGGGACGTCCCAACTGACTTCACCCCATTGAAGTTTAAATTTAAAACAGTTAAGGTAAGGGTAGGGGTTAAGGTAAGGGTAGGGGTTAGGGTGGGGACATCCATTTAGGAAATGGAAAGGCGGAAGCAACTTCCTGGAAAAAGTGGCAGTAAATTCCATTCACCATTTTACTCTGTTGGTCTGCTTTTTCCTCTTCAAATAAGTCAAAATGGAGAACGGACTGTAAACATGTGGAGTTGCAGCTATTTAGCCATCTACTCATCACCTCTTGCCCTTCCTGTCTGGGTCGGCGGGGCCTACGCCGGCGCGGTGGGGGCCGGTCTCCAGGCCGCTCTCCGGGCCGCTCTCCGTCGTGCTCTCCTCCATGCTCCGAAGTGGGGCCTGAGGTGCCGTCACCCTTCTCGTCACCGGGCCTGGGGCTGCGAGAGGACAAACGCCGGCGGAAACGGCGTTTGGTGGGCGCGTACCGACTGCCTTTAACGGGAACACCACCAGGCCCTGTCACGTTGGCTGCCTCCGAGCCCTGAGAGGGGGAGAGAGAGATCTTGTAGGAGAGATATTTTAAACAATGATTTGCAATTCAAACCGTTTGAGTGACTCAAATTAAAAGGGATAGTTCACACCAAAAAGCGAATATTTCCAATTCATTTGAAAAGTAACAAATGGATAAGGCAGCAGCTACACAATGGCCTGAAACTGAAATTGGCATAGGACTGTAAAAAGCACAAAAAGATCAAAGTTTTATTTTGGGCTGAACTATCCTTAAGACTTGTTAATATGGTGGGTGAAAAAAAAAAGATCATCCTTACAGGTTTGCCTACCTTGGCGGCCTCGACCACGTCAAACTCTACCACCTCCCCATCCCCAACACTGCGAAGGAACTTCCTGGGGTTGTTCTTCTTGATGGCAGTCTACAAATATGGATTGGATGATGTGATACAGGGTTTTATTCACGAGGCACCAAACAGAATAAAACATTCTAAAACAGGGATGGCCTGCCTGAACTTGTCCAACAAGAAACCCTCGTTTTCATTTCACATTGTAAAACGTTTTGCTAAGATACGCACTAATGAATGCAACCCAGTGGTATGAAGCAGCAGGTGCTCTTTGCAACTCAGACTTTATCTTGCTGGGTTTACCTGATGAACAAAGACATCCTCTTTGGTGTCGTTTCTGGGGGGGACAATGATCAGTTATGACAAATCCAAAATGATCAAGCCTTAGCCATGTTAACATGTCATACTAGTACTACAGAGCACATGCATTGTGTCAAATTAAATGCTAATTAGTGTACTTTTCAATTTCACATGTGACAGCCACATTACACAACCACATTCTAGCACATAGCAGGGTACCTGTTGATAAAGCCATATCCGTTGCGCACGTTGAACCATTTCACGGTGCCTTGGACTGCGGTGGCTGCAACAACAGCTTGATTAAACACCATCTCAAACATCAAAGTCAAGTCAAAAGAAAGACTCAATGATTGTGAAGCTGCATGTGAGGTCTTGAAAGGGAACGTCTACTATATGACCTAATACATTTCTCCCTCATGGCAACTTTAATTAACCAAAACGGTTCAAGCTAGGCTGCAGGACATGCCGTGATTGTGCCAATCATTAACACTTGACTAGAAACCTATTGACTATGTAAAGTGGGACAAGTTGTGCTTACTGTGCATAGTTGTGGTGTTACCATTTTAACATTGTAGAGAGTTGATGAATAAGTGCCTACATTAACGTACCAAGTAACTTTGTTGACGTAACAAATCAATGGCAACTGACACCTCAATTGGAACGTTTTAACGGAAACTTGTCAAATAATTTACACCAATGCGCACTGCACATTTAATGAAAGCCCAGTTCACTTGTCAATGCTTGATCGTCACGTTAACATTTAGACCTAAATGGTCAATGGTGGTGAAATCAGACGTCAATCGCTGATCAAGATGACGTTCACCTGTGAACAAACTCCCTCCCCCTTGGAACACGTGACATTTGATGAGGTGAAATTAGGGTCATATTGTGACACCATAGGCCTACATTCAACCACGTTCATACTCGACAACTCAAAATGTCGGTTTAAGTAATTAATCTTGATAACGCGTGTGTATCTAAACAGCCCGGCACACTACCAACCGCACAAACCCACGAGGGGTCAGTTTAGCAAATGTTCTACTTTGTCTCACAATTACAATATGCGCTTGTTGAACAATATATTTGTATCAACATTAATGTCAGTCTTAAAATAGAGTAAGCATTTAATAACATGATATTCAGCCAAGTCCTTGCGTAAAACATGGAGGCACGTGGAACTTGAAACGAAACGCCAAAAACTGCTTAGGATCAGCACAACTTGACCTGGGTGTACAATGTGCGCTACTCCCATAGATTAACTCCCAAGAGTTACAAAACCGACATGAGTCACTGAAACATACGCACTTTCCAACCACCCAATCTGTAGCCCTACAGACATATTTTAAGCAATGATTTGAGGCACAGCCATGTTCTGGCTTTAGTCCGTGGCCATGACGCATAGGTATATCCACAAATTTATAACACTCACAAATTGTGCTAACTTTTGTCAAGGAAGATATTTGTCACTAGTAATTCCACTTCATTTACCTATAATTTTTCTCTCCGGCTGTGGCTGTTCTTCCACCGGAGCCGACGGTGGGGCGCTCTGCGCTTCTGCGTCGGTCATACTCTCACGGATACACGTTTACAACAATATCCCCCTCTCCAAACTTTGCTCTGGCCGCCACCGCAAACTTTTTATCCCGACAACCTCCCGGGATCCACAATGTTAACCGCGCCTCATTGGTTTCATAGTAGCCAATCCAGGAGCCTCATTAGCTCAGCAAGGAAGCCATTTGGAAGGGCGTAGGCCGCAAAAAAAAGACAGGTTTAAAATAAAAGCAGGTAGAGCAGGACAAATGATAGCGCGCAGAGGTTACACCTCATTCAGGTGATAACCTGAATGAGGTGTAATCAGTGGTGGAAACAGTACTCACAAGTCATACTTGAGTAAAAGTAAACATACTTTAATAGAAAATGACTCAAGTAAAAGTGAAAGTCACCCAGTAAAATACTACTTGAATAAAAGTCTCAAAGTATTTGGTTTTAAATATACTTAAGTATCACTATTAAATGGAATTGCTAACATGTACTTAAGTATCACAAGTAAAAGTATTAATAATTTCAAATTCTTTATATTTTGAAAACCCGACAGCACAATTTTCTAGTTGTTTAATTGTTTTACGGATAGCAAGGGGTACACTACAACACTGACAATAATTTACTAACAAAGCATGTGTTTAGTGAATCCGCCAGATCAGAGGCAGTAGGGGTGACCAGGGATGTTCTCTTAATAAGCGTGTGAATTGGACCATTTTCCTTTCAAAATGTAACAAGTACTTTTGGGTGTCTGGAGTAAAAAGTACATTATTTCCCTTTCAGAATGTAGTGAAGTAAAAGTTATCAAAATATAAATAGTAAGGTCAAATACAGATACCCCAAAAAACGACTTAAGTAGTACTTTGAAGTATTTTTTACTTAAGTACTTTAAACCACTGGGTGTTATGCATGTAGCCTCTCGTGGCTGTGTTGACCAGAGGGCATAGCCTATATGATTGATAAAGTATTCGGAAATTGTCATTGTCAAAAGTGTAATTCATGTGTGCTGTTCTATCATAATGGGTTACTATTGCCTACTAGGTGTTACCCTCTCCTATGAGAAAATGGCTTATATTTATTTAAATGCAACAATTATGTACGAAGTCGGCTAGCCTAAATCCTACTTAGGTGTACTTTAATTGGTCAGTCAATAAAGCTAAATGGCCCCATATCCTGCTTGTCTCGTCTGTTGCTACAGGCCATACTACAGGCCCACTCCCCTGTGTGCACCTGTCTCTCTGTTGCCGATATTTCAGCTCGTGCAGCCGCCAGTGATAAATTAGACACATGGTTGGCCCTGCGCCAAATCAGTCAGCACAAGCACCCCGTCCTCGTCTTTGCTCCGACCCATGCCCCGACTCGCATGCCCACCAGTCTCTCAACACTCCCCATCCCTCCATTTTATCTTAGCTCCCATCTGGCCCTCGAGCCCTCCACACATAGGTCATCGGATTCATGTTTCATTGGGCTAAATTTAACCCAGCGGCTCCGCGAACTGCCAATCACTGCGCACTGACTTTGACTGCCTGCCGCCATGTCAATACCACCATGGGGGCAATACCACCATGGGTAGCCTATTACAAAGAGCAAAGACTTTTGCCAATAATGAGACGCTGTTATTAGGCCTACATCAGAAACATGTATTGAGCATTAAAACCAGAACCCCCTAAAAGCACAATCTACTTTAAAAAAGGTTAAAAACAATATTAATCCTAATATTCCCTTGAAAGTGAAATATGGTGAAGGATAATGGATCAATTTTTATTGAGGCTTCGGTCATTATCCGAGAGTGGTTACTTGGTGCGTAAAAGCGCCCATATCACCTATGCCCAAAATAACGGTCCTTAGAATGAATGAGAGAGGCCCCATGCTCAGTGAATGAGAGGTTCCATTCGATGTTCCGGTGATTGCGCCCCCTCCCTGTTCTAGAATCTGAGAATTGAGGGTGACCACGCCTGCGCACTAAGCACAATATTGCCTAGGTTCATTTCATGGGTATTTGGAAAGGCTGGGTGAGGGAGTGAGCGAAAGGCGGAGAGTGCTAGGCTACGGACATTGTGGGTTTAAGGTTCCCACTCTTTTTAGGCTGGCGGCTGACCCAAGCGTATGCCCCCCTCCCCCAACGAGAACGATTTCGACGGAGCCGCAGGACAAAATAGGGAGGATAGTGGAAGCGACTGGAATGAGAGAAGAAGAGAGCTGATTTAGGAGATAAGGTACTACAGACAGAGGCATCGCGGCGGTAGACACCAACTAGACAACGGTAGCTACGGACGAAGGGATAAAAAGGAAGACATAAAAAAGTGGGAAGGTTTGACAGTTTTGTAAAGCGAACAGAGTAAACAAATTGTGGAAACGTTAGTTCACCGGGTAAGTTATGCCTACTTATCATAACGTGAAAATAACGGGTATGATTTTGCGTGAGACTAACTAACATTGCCTATGCTCGTCTGCTCATAGCTGTCACCTTATTTTCATTCTACATAGCTGCTCCCTTGTGAGCATTATGAGATGATTGCCTACCAATAAAACAACATTGCATTGTTGTATTGTAGGCTATCAAGTTTGATAGCATATAAGCAATAAGCTGTTAAATTGCCCTTGCTCAATGCCCACTGATAAAGTTTCCGTTACCTATCAGCCAATCAAATGTATAATGTCATGCATATCTTCGGTGGGACGATTTTACACATAGAGATTGACCAAAATAACTTGGGACCGAAACTCAAACCTAACGCTATGCTCGCCGTAGCCTTATCATGCGCATTAGCTTAGTCATTTTACTCTAGTAGCCTACATTCCTATCAACAATGTGCGACATAGCCTTTTCAGTGTATCAAGACCACGATTTCTCCTTGTGTGGTTCATGCAACAATGTTACACTTGCCTCTCGACTGGAGCGGAGCCCCCATATTAGTTAGTGGGCCTCAGCCCCTAGCAGTGCGCATGCATGCAACGATGCCGTCACTGACAGCCGGTTCACGTTTTGTGCGCACTAGGCCGCGCTAGGCTCCTACACTGCGGAGAAGACACGCGTGTTATAAAAATGTGTCAGCGACAGTTTGTCTGTTACTAATATGTCAATGAATATATCCTTATTATGAATGTGTGTTTACGTGCAACCGATAGTCTCAAATTGGCCTTGTGTGTGTCAAGCGCCGTGGTTAAGCCTCTGCCAGTATAATCAGTCGTTTCCCAGTAGGCCTAGGCTATTGCTTCAGACCGAATTAAATCACAGTAAATTCATTGGAATATGCTTTATGATGCAATACTTTTGTAGCTCTTTCTGTTAAATGGATATAGCTTTCCACCAATACCTTTGCCATTATTCTAACAGCAAGTTGACCGTTATAATATTATTGACGTTATAACCAAGAACAACAAGTTGACCGTTATAATATTCTTGACGTTACAACCAAGAACAGCAAGTTGACCGTTATAATATTATTGACATTATAACCAAGGCTGACGCACGCGTGCATTGCTTTTGGCCAGGCATGGGGCCTTTCCTTGAATCGCGTGCATTCCTCCGCCGCGATATATAGTCGCACCCACTCGGCAAATAATATACTTGTTTCCATAGTCCATTATTTGAAAATGTTCCAATGTTTGTGTCAATTGCACAAAAGTAGCATAGAGAAGGCCTATACATTTTTCAGAAAAGTGTTATATCCTATTGCTCATAGTGAGTAGGCAATGGTTGACTGGTCCAGTTAAGAGGTGCCCTATCTCGTTACTTTATTTAGCTCGATATTATCTTTTTCTTTCTCCTAATATCAGTGAACCAGCTCTTTATTCATTTTTGTATTCAATTCGTAATGTTGCATTTCTTAACGTTATTAAGTCAAATATGCAATTATTCCACTGGAGTGTGGTCATTTGGACACATTTAAAATGATTCTTGAAAATTCACAATAGGAGACAGTGTAGGCCTACTGTACACTTCATTACACTGCAAACAGTGTTAACATCATACCAAGTGCAGTAGGCCATAATTTTTATATTGCTCAATAATGTGTTTATTGCTAGAAATAGGAATACAGGAATACGCTCTCTTTTTATTTATTCTTTAGCAAAACCTTTTCAACATCTATTGTAGATGTATCAGCAAATAGGTCGTTTCCCAAGAATAAGCCATAACTAATATGTATTAGAATGGAGTTAGAGGTAAGTAGACCACTTGGAGTAATTGGACCCCCTTACCCCAATCCCAGGACTCCTCAGTATCTGAGGGGTGTCATTACCAGTGATGTCATTACCAGCGGTGTCATTAACCAGTTCTTAGTCCTCATTAACATTTTATGTTTACATTTTGTCATTTAGCAGACGCTCTTAGCTAGAGCGACTTACAGTTAGTGCATTCATCTTAATAAGATAGCTGGGTTGGACAACCACATATGTCAGTCATAGTAAGTTAATTTTCCCCCAATAACGTAGCTATCAGCAAAGTCAGTGCTAGTAGGGGGAGGGAAAAGTCAAGTGCGAGTGTTATGTCATGAAAGGCCATCTTTTTTTTCTTTCTTTTTTTCCCCAACCTCTTCCCACATTCCCCCTCCCCCCTGTGACATCATTGCCTCGGCAGCAGGTATGGCAGACGCAGACGTCGACTTCCAGACAGGCGATGCCGGGGCATCCGCCACCTTCCCCCAGCAGTGCTCGGCCCTGCGCAAGAACGGCTTCGTGGTGCTGAAGGGACGACCCTGCAAGATCGTGGAGATGTCCACGTCCAAGACCGGCAAACACGGCCACGCTAAGGTCAGTGGTGCCTGATTTGACTGTAACCATTTGTATAGCCCTGGCTGGTGTGCAGACATGAAGGCGTGTCTGACATCATACTACCTTGCCCTTGTTTCTGAGTCTGTACGTATTGTCTACAACTCCCTGAACAGTTTGTATTTTCTTTCCTTTATGGGCAGGTCCACATGGTTGGTATTGACATCTTCAACGGAAAGAAGTATGAGGATATCTGTCCCTCTACCCACAACATGGACGTACCCAACATCAAGAGACTAGACTACCAGGTGAGAGGACATTGGAACGGCCAAAGCAGTGAGGGGGACAGAAAGCACAGAGGGAGAGAAGGAGAAGTAGTGAGAAAGAGGTATTGCTGGTTTGAGTGAGATGGCCAATTAGGTAACACTCACTCTCAAACAAAATGGCCACGTCACTGGTAATAGATGTCCCTTGTGCATTCTGATTCCCTATTTGTAATTCCCTGACTCAATCCCCTGCTTGACTCACACTGGAAGATTTGTGAGGATTGACTAGGTGTCAGCAGTATGGTGGAACCTCCCTATAGCCCAGGGATCATCAACTAGATTCAGCCACAGGCTGATTTTATCTTGAGCGGATGATCGGGGGGCCGGAACATGAATACAAATCGTTTGTAGTCGGCAAATTGCCTGCGTGGGAATAATTAGGAACAGATTTCCAAAAATGTAATAATTTGGAACTGATTTACTGGTGTTTTACAGTCTTTTATGTCCAACAATGAAAATGTGAAATGTTATGTTTTTGCTCAGAAAACTTGGTGGGCCAAATAAAACCACCCGCGGGCCAAATTCATCCCGCTGGCCGCCAGTTGGAGAACCCTGCTATAGCCTATTAATAGGCAGTGGAGACATTAGCATTTTCCCCGTACCAATCCAGTGTTGTTTAAGCCATGAGGAAAAGTCAATGAGGGTGGAGGAACACATAATGGAGTTTGTAGGGGAATGTAATCACAGTGGTGTGTCTAGTAAAACTCTGGGATGGAAAGCCTTTGACCTACACCAGCACAAGTTCCAAACTTTCTCATGGTCCTTCGAGCCGGATAGGGAACCTCAAGTGGGTAGCTGTTTTTTCTCCTGTGTTCATTTTTACCCTCTTTCATGGCGGGAGACTCTGGCACTGTGTGTGGACATGACAGTCAGTTGATTGGAGAGCACGCAGGAGCTCTAATTGATTGATTGATTGACAGGGCGGTCACAAAAGTGTCAGAAATTAAAAGAGAGTACTTTTCATGCGTCTCTCTTTTCTGTCATCCTCCTTTCCCTCCCTCCTCTCTTCCCCCTGCAGTTGATTGGGATCACGGATGGTTACTTGTCTCTGCTCCAGGACAGCGGTGAAGTGAGAGAGGACCTGAAGATGCCAGAAGGAGACATGGGCAAAGAAATCGAAACCAAGTACGACGCTGGAGAGGAGATTCTGGTCAGTGGTGTTCCTCATCCTACTTCTTCTATGATTCTCCCTTCGACAAGAAATTGCCTACATTGCTATTAAGCATGGCGGTTTTGTAAGACACAGTGTTGCATTGGAGTAGCACTTTTGCTTAAGTCCAGAGATTTTATTGTGCTTATTCAGTCCTTTGTACCTCCTCTACATAAGCAGTTGTGTAGGTAGACATATCTGATTCATGTTTTCCACTCCTCTTCTGATCCATTTACCCAGTGTGTGTTTGGTGGAAATTCCATACAATGGGATGAAGTACTTAAGTAAAAATACTTTAAAATACTACTTAAGTATTTTTGGGGGCTATCTGTACTTTCCTATTCATATTTTTGATAACTTTTACTCTACTACATTCCTTATGAAAATATTGTACTTTTTACTCCATACATTTTCCTTGACACCCAAAAGTACTCGTTACATTTTGAATGCTTAGCAGGACAGGAAAATGGTCTAATTCGCACACCAATGAAGAGAACATCCCTGGTCATCTCTACTGCCTCTGATCTGGTGGATTCACCAAATACAAATGCTTTGTTTGTAAATGAGTGTTGGAGTGTGTCCCTGGCTATCCGTAAATTTAAAAACACAAAAATCTGGTGTGCTTAATATAAAGATTTTGAAATATATATATTTTTTTACATTAACTTTTAATACTTTAATATATTTAAAACCAAACACTTTAAGACTTTTACTGAAGTAGTATTTTACTGGGTGACTTTCACATAAGTCATTTTCCACTACGGTATCTTTACTTATACTGAGGTATGACAATTGAGTACTTTTTCCACCACTGATTCCATATGTATTATAGCTGCTATAGTCATATTGAACCTGTATACTTACATTACTTCTGGGAATTGAATGTCCCTGTCATGAATAGTTAAAATTAGCAGAGTACACAAATACCCTCACTTATCAATGAAGACTGGCAGGACTAGGGATACATGTAATTTGGGAGTAAGACTGTACAGTATGTAGCACATACCAGTCTCTACTGGGAATCGATATCATGCTCTTAGCAGCACTCTGCAAAGTGTTAAGGTTTAGGGCACAGGAGGTTGGTGGCACCTTAATTGGGGAGGACAGGCTTGTGGTAATGATTGGAGCGAAATAGGTGGAATGGTATCAAAAACTTGCCATTCCATTTGCTCTGTTCCAGCCATGATTAGGAGCCGTCCTCCCCTCAGCAGCCTCCACTGGTTTGGGGGTAACAATTGCTTCAAGTCTTGGGGAAAGGGATGATGTCACAGCCTAAGATAGACACACCTAGTTTACTTCGACTACACTGTTCTGCTAATTAAAATGAATGTATTTTTGTTTGTTTCCCAGATCACTGTTCTGTCTGCGATGAATGAGGAGGCTGCAGTTGCCATCAAGGCCATGGCTAAATAAGACACTGCAGGTAAATGCAAAGGCTTTCTGTATCCCAACTGAACTACATGTCACCTCATACACACACTGCCTGTGACAAAAGTGCCTGGACACACGTGTGTGTGTGTGCGTGTGCGTGTGATGCCACAGGACACTTTTTAACATGCACGTGCATTGCCAGGTTACACGTACATAACACTGTATGTCTATGGACCAAGGGGAAGGCAACTCCAAGACTGATTTTTGGAGAACATCTCTATTCAAGACCTTGAACTACAGAGACGTTGGCACAACAGGAGTTATGGTTAATGTTGGTCAAGGTCTTTCTGAATGTATCTTATTTATTTGTATGTCTTTTTTATCAGCTAAGCTTAGGTACATGTTTTACTTTGCCTAAGGACGCACTGAAACACTTTGGCTGGTCCCCCAGGCGACTTATTTATTTGTTTTTGTATCACAGGAGGTTGGTGGAGGACGGGCTCGTGGGAAAGGCTGGAGTGGAATAGGTGGAATGGTATCAAATACATAATCATGTCTGTAACTGCGCAAATGGAATGGCCTCAAACACATGGACAATGTGCCATTATTATGAACCGTCCTCCCCTCAGCAGCCTCCTGTGTTTGAAATGTTACTGTTGGTTTACCTGGTTGTAGTCTTCATTCACACTACAGTATATGTCTGTTTTGAAAAACATGTTGAAACAAGGGAATTGTTTAAGAGTACTATACAATATACTGGGGATGTCTTGTTTTTCCATGTACATTGCATTCGGAAAGTATTCAGACCCCTTGACTTTTTCCACATTTTGTTACCTTTACAGCCTTATTCTGAAATGGATTAAATAGTTTTTTTCCTCATCAATTTACACAAAACCCCATAATGACAAAGCAAAAACAGGTTTTTAGAAATGTTTGCAAATAAAATACAAAAGAAAACTGAAATATCACATTTACATAAGTATTTACTCAGTACTTTGTTGAAGCACCTTTGGCAACGATTACAGCCTCGAGTCTTCTTAGGTATGACGCTACAAACTTGGCACACCTGTATTTGGGGAGTTTTTCTCATTCTTCTCTGCAGATCCTCTCAAGCTCTGTCACGTTGGATGGGGAGCGTTGCTGCACAGTTTTTTTCAGGTCTCTCCAGAGATCGATCGGGTTCAAGTCCGGGCTCTGGCTGGGCCACTCAAAGACATTCAGAGACTTGTCCAATAGGCTCTCCTGCGTTGCCTTGGCTATGTGCTTAGGGTCGTTGTCCTGTTGGTAGATGAACCTTCTGAGCGCTCTAGAGCAGGTTTTCATCAAGGATCTCTCTGTACTTTGGCCCGTTCATCTTTCCCTCGATCCTGACTAGTCTCCCAGTCCCTGCCGCTGAAAAACATCCCCACAGCATGATGCTGCCACCACCATGCTTCACAGTAGGGATGGTGCCAAGTTTCCTCCCGACGTGACGCTTGGCATTCAGTCCAAAGAGTTCAATCTTGGTTTCATCAGACCAGAGCATCTTGTTTCTGTAATATTTCAGTTTTTATTTTTTAAATAAATTTGCTAAAATTTAAAAAAAAAAAAACAGTTTTTGATTTGTCATTAAGGGGTATTGTGAGTAGATTAATGGGGGGGGGGACTATTTAATCAATTTAAGAATAAGGCTGTAACGTAACAAAATGTGGAAAAAGTCAAGGGGTCTGAATACTTTCCGAATGCACTGTATATTATCTGAAATCTGTGAAAGGTACAGTACTGTTACAGCAATGGACTTGCCTACCCCAAATGCACGTATTACTTGCTTACATATGTTGTTATTTATTTACAGTATTTATGTATGAGCACATGTATATATAAGAGTTGTTTTATATAGATTCCAATGCTTGGTGTATTTGTGTGAATGTAATGGTGTATTTACAGTGAGCTCCAAAAGTATTGGGACAGTGAGCTCCAAATGTATTGGGACAGTGACACATTTTTGGTTGTTTTGGCTCCGAAATGATAATGACTACGAGGTTAAAGTGCAGACTGTCCACTTTAATTTTGAGGGTATTTTCTTTGATATCGGGTGGACCGTTTAGAAATGACAAAGCGTTTTGTACATATTCCCCCCTCCATTTTAGGGGACCAAAAGTATTGGGACAAATTCACTTATGTGTATTAAAGTGGTCAAAAGTTGAGTATTTGGCTCCATATTCTTAGCGCCCAATGATTACACAAAGCTTGTGACTCTACAAACTTGTTGGATGCATAATGATTAATGATGGAGAAAGCTAATGCACCAAACAAGTTTGTAGTCACAACTTGATCTAACTAATCATTGCATGTATTAATTTGTCCCAATACTAAAATGGGGGGGGACTACGTGCAAAAAGTGCTGTAATTTATAAACAGTTCACCCAATATGGATGAAAATACCCTCAAATCAAAGCTGTCTACACTTCAACCTCATAGTAATTGTATCATTTCAAATCCAAAGTGCTGGAGTACAGAGCCGAAACAACAAATGTGTCACTGTCCCAATACCTTTGGAGCTCACTGTATATGAAATGTGCACTATGTGAGGTCAAGGTTGTTAAATGTGTGGTGGGTTACTGTATTTTGATGGTATGTGAAAGGATCTTTGTATTTTTTGAATGTTCGGAGTCCATACTGTATGTACCTCAATGTACTTGTGAACTGTTTTGTATTGATGCACACTAAATTATCCTGTCCACTTTGTTTTCTTTCTTCCCGTCTCTCCTTCCTATCCCTACGTGTCTCTTCCTCAATCACTTCATCTTCCCTTTTTTCCCCCTTTTCTACCTATCCTACCCCTGTACTTTCCTTGTCCTCCCCACTCTCTTTCAGGAGTTAACAAGATTCACTGGACCTGGAAAAGGGAGGGAGTAAGGCCACGTCAATGCTATTCTCCCACTTTTGTTTTTGTAATCTCTCTCCCTCTCACTGTACTTTCTCGCCCTTCTCTGGGTTAAATTAGGAACGCAATTCAATAAATAATTGGAAATGGCAAAACATTCTCTCCACACACACACAGGTCAACACCTGTACAGATGAAACGGAGAGAGAAGGTAGAATAGAGAAAGAAGTGTTTTCTCACAAACAAATTGCCGCCTATGAGGGCAGGGCGTAAGTAACTACTGTACCTAGTCAAGGGAGGAGGGGTGAGAATCTCACAAATGTCTGTTTTGTACATTTTTCCGATTCATCAAGGGCTTCTTCAACTCTATGCATGAGTGATGGATGCTGTTCTGTTTAGGAGCTTATTCAGCGGGAGCAATGTGCTTGGAATGTTACAATAGAAATATAGCATACAGCATTGAAATTGGTGCCAGTTCTAGAACATGGAGATTGTGTCAGGTCTATACGTTCCATTTCTATCTGACGTTCCGAGCGATCCGCCCTTCTGAATGAGCCCCTTCTGTCTTGTTCAATATTTTGTGTAACGTATAGCACCTAAACCTGTCTGTTAAAAACGTGTCATGATTTACATGCTAGGACCAGGGCCCAGATTCACAAAACCTTCTTAAGAAGAAATGTCTTAACAGCCATTTTTTCCGTAAACTATAGACTTATGATGAAAGTTAAACACAGTTGCTATTCCTCAAAAAAGGTTATTGGAAATGTACTTGCGCTATTTCTTATGTTTCTCCTTTTAAGTAAGAAGTTAAGAAATTAGATTCTTGAATAGAAAGTTGGGGGATTTGTTCCTAATTCCAAGATAGCTAAACCCTTTGTCTTGAACTCAGGGCAGTGAGAGAAAAAGCTCATGAAAGCAATTGAACATGTTTAATTCACTCACAAACCTCATCTGAAAGTTTCAGTATTTATTATTTTAAACCCAAGAACATACTAGAACAGTAATCTCAGTAGAAAATAGGATTGCCTTTGCTAGAATAAATGATGTTGCTAGGCAACCAATTTAAGAAGACTAACAAGATATGAGAAGTTTGTAGGAAAATCATAAAATCTTAAGATATTGAGGAATTTTTTTCTTAAGAATATTCTTATGCAAGTGTTTTATGAATCTGGGGCCAGTTCTTTGAGTAGGAGTTGAACAAGTGTCACACAGTAGCATTTGGGAGAAATGAAACTAGCAACCCAATTCCAGTGTCAATTTCAGTCTTTCAGATATCTGATCAAGTCCGTGCACAAGACTAAGTCCTTTCTTTGCGCAATCGGCCCCTTATCTTCCATTACCCTCAAAGCCTGGGCAAAGACCTTATCGACAGGGGCTGCCAACAGGGCAGGTATCTAGCTAGTAGACACACTGGGTCACCTAGAGAGAAGCATCAAGTTTTTGACCCATTATTACTTTGTACAAACTCATGAATGAGAAAAAGTTATGGCATTTGGTTTTTGCATTCACAAAAGTCCAGAATGTGCAGAATGTCTCCCCGCCCCAAGACAAATTAAAGAAGACACAAATTGTTAGAAATGGTGTGTGCTTTATTTATTTATTTCACGGACATAATAGTTTACGGTAATACATCCAAACACACAATACAATTGACAAAGTATAACACTATACAGTTTCACAGTGGAGAAAATGGTTTCCTAGAACCCCTAGGCCTCTAAAACTAAAGTAATACAGCACTAACAAAATTAACTATACAAGAAATATTACTACAAAGTCAAGCCTGTAGGTTTGGGCTTTACAATCAACCATCAAAATCCAAGTTTTACTGTCCCATAATTCCAGTCTTCTAGAAGCCTATGAAATCTCAACGACAAGATCTCCTGGTAAAGGTAGTTTGGGCAGGTAAACATGGTTACTTGCTTTGGTGATAGAATCTCTGTCCACTCTGGGTGTGGGGGAGGAAAGCGTTGCGGGGAGCCGCTTGGGGAGAGCTCTGGAAAGGGGCCTGGTGGACGGAACAACGCCAATGAAATGTTATCAAGCAACAGCTAAGACCTTTAAGCTAAACCATGCATATTTGAAATGACCAAGTAATAATTTAAATTGAATATTATAGTTGACACATTAAAGATGTTTGCGTTCACTGTTAAGATTATTTCATACTCAAGATTCACACTGGTTTTCCTCTGGCTTTGGCTATGAGAGCTTGGACAAATTGTGCAAGAAAACAAAAATACAAATCACTTTTCAGTCTATGCTTTAATAAAGAGCATGAGTAAAGCAATAACCAACTTTTTCCAAAATAACCTCTTTCTGAGGCACTCATATTTCTGATGGGGGTGATGGATCAACAGTGGGCAGTAACAGTAAGATGTGGGGTAGGGAGGGGGTAATGAGGTGTACCTTGGGAGTGGGGATCTGGACAGCCATGGAGGGAGTAGGGAGCAGGCTAGCAGCGGATGTATGGAGGGCTTGGGGGTGCATGGGTCTCAGAGCACCCTGAAAAACACAAGAGGAGTTTAGGGAAAGACAAGGAAAGGACAAGAGGTAAAAGTGAGGACTCCGATTTGAATTGACATTTGTGCACTAAGCACTTAAACATTAAAACAGATTCACAACAAAGTGTATTGGTTGAATAGAGAACTCAACCTTATATAATAGGCACGTCTTGAAAGCGCATCTTCCCCCCTATCTGTCTGACCAGTGGTCTTACCGCGTCAGTGAAGCCAGACTGTTGGTTGGCATGTTCCAACTGCTTCTGAAGGGGTATTCCAGCACCAGGGATGAATCCAGGCTGGGATGTGAAGTGACTATGAACAGCATAGCCTGGCTGCTGATGAGGGAGGTACTGCATTGCCTGGAATGCAGACACACCTAGGCAGGAGACAGAAACAATCAGATTGGGTATTAAGGTATTAACCCATTCACATCCTAGTACTATCTTTAGTACAATATCAACACGTGCCACAGAACAAATTCTGTTTGGTGGAAACTCATGAAATTGTTTCAACATAGTTAGTACAAGTGTCTAGACAGGCCACATTGACGTCATCCATCTATAAAATTTGAACAAATAATTCTAAGCACAACTTTGACAGTGGAGGTACTGTCAAAGTTGTGCTTAGAATTATATGTTCAAATTTTCTCAATGATCAGCATCTTTCTTTAAAAAAAATACATTTAAGAATCAAATTGTTTAAACGCATATATAGGTCTTCCAGCAAGTATTCACAACCCTTGACTTTTCCACATTTTGCTGTGTTATAGATTACATTCAGATGGGTTTTGTCATAGGAATTACGTTTTTACAATTTGTTTTAACAAATGAATAAAAAATTAAAAGGAGAAATAATAGGCATCCACCTCTGTTAGGGAAACACTAAATAAGTTCAGGAGTAAAATTGTGCTTAACAAGACACATAGTAATCTGCATGGACTCACTGTGTGCAATAATAGTGTTAAACATGATTTTTTTTAATGACCACCTCATCTCTTTACCCCACACATACAATTATCTCTAAGGTCCCTCAGTCGAGCGATGAAATTCAAACACTAGTCATTCAACCACAAAGACCAGGGACGTTTTCCAATGCCTCGCAAAGAAGGGCACCTATTGCTAGCTGGGTAAAAATCTATTTATAAGTAGACATTGAATGTCCCTTTGAAAATTGTAAAGTTATTAATTACACTTTGGATGGTGTATCAATACACCCAGTCACTACAAAGATAGATGCATGCTTCCTAACGCAGTTGCCGGAGAGGAAGCAAAACCCTCAGGGATTTCATCATGAGGCCAATGGTGACTAAAACAGAGTTTAATGGCTGTGATAGGAAACTGAGGACGGATCAACAACATTGTAGTTACTCCAGAATACTAACCTAATTGACAGCGTGAAAAGAAGGAATCCTGCACAGAATTCAAATATTCCAAAACATGCATCCTGTTTGCAACAAGGCACTAAAGTAATACTGCAAAACAAATGTGGCAAAGTAATACACTATTTGTCCTGAAAGTGTTATGTTATGGACAAATCCAATATAATACATTACTAAGTACCACTCTCCATAATTTCAAGAATAGTGGTGGCTGCATCGTGTTATGGTTATGCTTGTTATCATTAAGGACTGGGGAGTTTTTCAGGATAAAAAAGAAACAGAACGGAGCTAAGCACAGGCAAAATCCTAGAGGGAAACCTGGTTCAGTCTGCTTTCCACCAGACACGGGGAGATTAATTCACCTTTCAGCAGGACAATAACCTAAAACGCAAGGAACAATCTACACTGGATTGCTTACCAAGAAGAGAGTGAATGTTCCTGAGTGGCTGAGCTAGAGTTTTGAATGAAATCTTCTTGAAAATCTATGACAAGACTTGAAAATGGTTGTCTAGCAATGATCAACAACCAATTTGACAGAATTTTGAAAAGAATAATGGACAAATGTTGCGCAATCCAGGTGGGGAAAGCTTTTAGAGACTTACCCAGAATGACTCACAGCTGTAATCACTGCCAAACGTGCTTCTACAAAGTATTGACTAAGGGTTGTGAATACTTATGGAAATAGTATATTTCTGTATTACATTTTCAATACAATTACCAAAATGAATTCAGGCTGTAACACAACAAAATGTGGAATCAGTCAAGGGGTATGAATACTTTCTGAATGCACTGTAATACACTGTATATAAAACATAGACATGGTTTTAAAAAGGTAGTTGTAATATTTCATTAAGTACAGACATTTGTAGGTGGCTTAACTTGTCCCTGTCCCACGGCTCAGTTTACCCCATACCCAGGGTAAGTTGTGCCAAGAGACCACTTTTTTTGTACAGTTATGTTTTCAAAACTCTAATGTTTACATGAATTCTGATTATTTCCAAGGATTCACAACATTCTGAAATGTATGTAGACAGAATAAAAATATAAAGCAACATGTGAAGTGTTGGTCCCATGTTTCATGAGCTGAAATAAAAGATCCAAGACATCTACCTGACAGGTGTTGCATATTTGGAAAGTGATTAAACAGCTTGATCATTACACAGGTGCACCTTGTGCTGGGGACACTATAAGACCACCACCATGTGCAGTTGTCACAACATTATACCACATGTCTCAAGATTTGAGGGAGTGGGCAATTTGCATGCTGACTGTAGGAATGTCCACCAGAGCTGTTGCCAGAGAATTCAATGTTCATTTCTCTACCATAAGCTTCCTCCAACGTCATTTTAGAGAATTTGGCACTATATCCAACCGGGCCTCACAACCGCAGACCATGTGTGGGCGATCGGTTTGCCGATGTCAACGTTGTGAACATAGTGCCACATAGTGGAGGTGGTATGGGCAGGCATAAGCTTCGAACAACAAACACAATTGCATTTTATCAATGGCAATTTGAATGCACAAAATTACAGTGACAAGTTCCTGAGGCCCATTGTGAGACCATATTTGTTTTTAAGGTATCTGTGACCAACAGATGCATATTTGATTATCCCGGTCATGTGAAATCCATAAATTAGGGCCTAATGAATGAATTTCATTTTGACTGATTTCCTCATATGAACTGTAACTCAGAAAAATCGGATAATTTTAAATGTTGCGTTTATATTTTTGTTCAGTATAGATATCTTTGTTAGAAAGAATACTTGATTTCCCTTGATGGAGTGATGGGGAATGTAAAAAGTGGCAGAACCTATCCCACTCTCCCCTATTGAAAAATGTCCGTTATGGACATGAATAGTTTAAGGCAACAGTAAACCTGTTAGGATGCTATAATCTATTTCGTAAACTGAAATAAGATAATTAACAAACCCATTTGAAAAACTAAAGCTATACTGAAATTATTATATTTCACTCCAAAACTAAATAAAAACCATCATGAACTATGTTCAGTTTCCTTCCACCATATTTGTTTGCACCAGCTTCAGTGCTATTCCTTTTAAAACCAAGTTACATTGAGATTTTCTTTATATTTCAAACCTAACCTATGACCTGACCCATCACCTGAAGTATTACAACCCCCCCCACTGGCAATATCTCCACAAACTATTCAACGCAAATGGCTCTTAGCCTCCCACAAATGTTTTCTCCCTTACACTAAAACAAAGACAAAATATTTTATGCAACTAAAACTAAATTAAAAACTAGCAAATCAGGTCAGAAAACGAAAATCAACTTAACTGAATTTCAAATTAAAATCCCAGCCACACACATCCTACCTCTGATCTGGGAGCTGCTGGCGAAACTGACAGGTACAGAGGGGCCGGGGGCATAGGTGGAGGAGTGTTGTGTCTGGGCCACGCCGTAGCTCTCATGGACCGACTGACTACCCCCAAACTGTCCGTGCTCAGCCGGGCCCGCACTGAACCCAGCCTGGTTCTGGTAGTGACGGCCCTGTGGAGCGAGGAGAGTGAAACGGTCACTCTAAGCAAATCACACAGAGCACAGGTTATGCGTCTGTTGGCATCATTGACATTTTCTATGGCTCAGTGGGTAGGGGCGTGGTGTTTGGAACTACACAGTTAAGGATTTGATTCCAGCTTGGGCCGAATAGTGATGTCTGGAACTCCATTTATTGACCACATTGCTCCTCAGACACAAGTGAAAAGTGTGCTTCATAGAAAGCTCTCAAATGGTTAGAATGGATATTACACATGCGGAGGGCTTGCCAGTTGCCACTCACCGGGTTGACCGGTGTTGGAAACAACTGCTTACTGCGCTCCGACAGCAGTCCCCCGGCCCTGTTGTGACTGACTGGACTGCCTGACAGAGGGGAGAGAACAAACAAAAAAGGGATGAGAGAGGAGTATAGTTAAGTGACAGGTGTCAGTGAAGTCACTGAAGACATTTGTGGAGAGAAACAATGTGCCACATATATTGAAAATCAAAAGGTCTGGTAGATGACCATATTATTATGATTATTATGTAATTGATAGGAGATTGCATTTATGAACAGATGTAGGTTAAACCTTACATTCAATGTTAAGGAGATGCTGTCCTGTGTGCATGGTTAGACTGGGTTGGTAGCTGGCTGAAGTCAGTGTTGTGATGTCACTGCAGGAGAGGTAAAAACAGGTGAGATATCTGACAGGAGACCTCAAACAATCAGCAAATCCTGATATCTATGGCCTTACTACAATCACATTCCTAATCCAAACTGGGAGTATTGCATTTCAATCATCTAAAGTGGATCCTTGACCTTGACCTTTTCTACACCTACATTAACATTATAATAATAACAATAGTAATACATGGGATTTTAAGAGCCTTTAAAACAAAAAAGGACACTATGTTAAGGAAGCTTGACCGGTGAAAGCACATTTCTAGACACATCCAGGCATCCAAACTGTTTTCACCTAAGCTGTTTCCATGTCGGTAAATATTAAGGAAAGAAGACAAGGAAAGAAAGCCACCTAAAATTATTGAGATGCACCTGAGGAGTCATAGAGGCTCAATTCCTCTCACCTCTGCTCCTTCCTGCGTCTCTTCTCCTCCTCGTGCAGGACCTTCTTCAGCTGGAGGAAGAGCTGATGCTTCTCCTCCTGAAGTCCCTGCAGTTTCTCCCCCATCTTCATCACCTGTGAGGAGGAAAAGGGAGGGGAAGAGATGGTTAAGGTGAACAAGTTATTTCTCCGATTGATCTCCATCTGTTTGTATGTTGTTATGACTTTCTCTGACCTGTTCTTTGGTCTCCTCCAAGGACATCCTCTCCTCTATCTCTTTTGTTCTCTTTCTCTCTTCTTCCTCTTTCATCTTCTGCTCCATCATCTTGTCCACCTCTTCCTCCTCTGAGATTAGGAAGAAAATAAATCACCTTGATAACAATGAGAAATGTGCACCAATTCCAACAAGATAATTGTGGAAGCAAATCAGGCTTCCAGTTACGGTTGGTGAGGAATGCAGTAGTCAAGCAAAGCCTTGTGATATCTCACCTTGTCTTTTACGCTCCCTTTCTCTCATGATGTGTTTGTGGAGGGCTCTGGCCATAGCGTTGGACAGCTTTGGTCTGTCCAGCAGAGCAGGCATGGTGACAGGCAGTGGAGGGGCCAGCTGAATGCAGCAGAATGGAGAAAATATGTTGAATAGTAGTTAGCTACATGCAGCAATGAAAAAGTGACAATTACCAGCTAGGAACTGAACATGTTGTTTTCTTCAAACATTTACTTTGTTGCTAATAGAAATACATAATCATAGCTATAGTTAATTGCATTAACCATCAGCTAGCTAACGTTGCGTTTAATCTGGCTATGCTAGTTGGTAACTACAATTGCTAACTCAATGAAGAACGGCCAGCAGGCGTTAAATTGTAAACAGACTTTCGTTGCTTTATGAGTCTCCGCTTGGAGTTTGGTTGTTTTGCATAATTACAAAGCGGAAAATTACCGTTTTTCTACGAAAAACACTGACTTTTTGTCTGTATTGTAAAAAAATAAATTAATTCATGGTTAACCCCAACCAATACACTTCCGGTGTGAAATGGAGCTTCCTGTTTTGACTTCAGGGGAAACGTGGGAGTTTATAATTAGCGCGTGGCCCAGACCTTGATCAGATGATATTATTTGGAATGACTGAAGTTCACGGCCGGCCCGCTCATTATACAGAATTAGGTGGCCGATTGACTAGGGCTGCATGTTCTGAGCTAAACTGACCAAGATGCACCTCCAATAACTACACTTTTATTTATTTTAGTTCACCTTTATTTAACCAGGTAAGCCAGTTGAGAACAATTTCTCATTTACAACTGCGACCTGGCCAAGATAAAGCAAAGCAGTGCGACAAAAAACAACAACACAGAGTTACACATGGGATTAACAAAAGTACAGTCAATAACACAGTAGAAAAATCTAAATACAGTGTTTGCAAATGGAATAAGGAGGTAAAGGCAATAAATAAGTCATAGTAACGAAGTAATTACAATTTAGCAAATTAACACTGTAGTGATAGATGTGCAGATGATGATGTGCAAGTAGAAATACTGGTGTGCAAAAGAGCAAAAAAAGTCAATTAAAACAATATGGGGATGAGGTAGGTAGTTGGATGGGCTATTTACAGATGGGCTGTGTACAGCTGCAGCGATCGGTAAACTGCTCAGATAACTGATGCTTAAAGTTAGTGAGGGAGATATAAGTCTCCAACTTCAGCGATTTTTGCAATTCGTTGCAGTCACTAGCAGCAGAGAACTGTAAGGAAAGGCGGCCAGAGTAAGCGTTGGCTTTGGGGATGAACAGTGAGATATACCTGCTGGAGTGCGTGCTACTGGTGGGTGTTTCTATGGTGACCAGTGAGCTGAGATAAGGAGCTTTACCTAGAAAAGACATAGATAACCTGGAGCCAGTGGGTCTGGCGACGAATATGTAGCGAGGGCCAGCCGACGAGAGCATACAGGTCGCAGTGGTGGGTGGTATATGGGGCTTTGGTGACAAAACGGATGGCACTGTGATAGGCTACATCCAGTTTGCTGAGTAGAGTGTTGGAGGCTATTCTTTAAATGACATTGCCGAAGTCAAGGATCGGTAGGATAATCCGTTTTACGAGGGTATGTTTGGCAGCATGAGTGAAGGAGGCTTTGTTGCGAAATAGGATGCCGATTCTAGATTTAATTTTGGATTGGATATGCTTAATATGAGTCTGGAAGGAGAGTTTATAGTCTAGCCAGACATCTAGGTATTTGTAGTTGTCCGCATATTCTAAGTCAGAACCGTCC
The DNA here is from genome assembly GCF_021184085.1 of Oncorhynchus gorbuscha. NCBI lineage: Eukaryota > Metazoa > Chordata > Actinopteri > Salmoniformes > Salmonidae > Oncorhynchus > Oncorhynchus gorbuscha. The sequence continues at coordinate 27,162,998 of NC_060193.1, read as the reverse complement.
ACAGTAGTGATGCTTGTCGGGCAGGCGGGTGCGGGCAGCGATCGGTTGAAGAGCATGCATTTAGTTTTACTAGCATTTAAGAGCTGTTGGAGGCCACGGAAGGAGTTTTGTATGGCATTGAAGCTAGTTTGGAGGTTTATTAACACAGTGTCCAAAGAGCCAGATACAGAATGGTGTCGTCTGCGTAGAGGTGGATCAAGAAATCACCCGCAGCAAGAGCGACATCAATGATATACAGTGCTGTGAAAAGTATTTGCCCCCTTCCCGATTTCTTTTTTTTTTGTTGCATATTTGTCACACTTAAATGTTTCAGATCATCAAACACATTTTAATATTACACAAAGATAACCCAAGTAAACAAAAAATGCAGTTAAGCGATACTTTGACTTATTAAGGGAAAAAAGCTATCCGAACCTTCAAGGCTGTTGACTCACTAAAACCTCACATAATTATGTCAGAAAACAATCAAAATTTCTCTCAACCACTTGCATATCGGATTTTTAGGTGAGCAGTGATGCCACCCTGTGATAAACAGTGCCCACTTTGTCAAAGGCAGTTACAGTAAATATTTTGCTTGTCCATTCCCAGAGGCCTCTCCTGGGTGCTGTTGGAGAACCGAGGTAAAGACAGTTTCAAGTTGGATATTCGACTGATGTTTGCGCTCAATAGCTTTCAAACCACTTGAGCCACAGACTCCAAATGAGTATCATGCTGTTGGAATAACATTGCACAGGTTTTATTTTCACGATTTGGACATTAATTAGCTTTTCAAAGCTAATTAAACATGTGGAAATGTGAGCAGCATTTTGTATTCCTAGTTGAATTAGTTAGGGAGTGTAAACAAAGTACAAACTTTTTTAAATATTCAAATATCAATAGCTCGTTGGTCATGTGACCTACTTGACTCAAACAAGGTTCAGAATGTCCACTGACTACCCTTCTATATTGCACACCCTTTGGTTTGTTCATTTTCATTTTTACATGAATTTTTAAATGTCAAAATCTCCTTGATCATGTGACCACCTGACTTCAAACAAGGTTCAGAATGTCCACTCAGTGGGCCTACACATAACACACCCTTTAGTTTGTCAAATTACATGTCACACATTTGTACATTTTTCAAACCTTCTAATTTCAATTGCTCCTTGGTCATGTGGCCACCTGACTTCAAACAAGGTTCAGAATGTACACTCAGTGGGCCTACACATTGCATACCCTTCAGTTTGTCCATTTTCATCTCACTTGATTTTATATACACTTTTTAGAATTTAAAACGTAAATAGCTCCTTGGTCATGTGACCTACTGGACTCAAACAAACTTCAGAATGTCCAAGGACTAGCTTTATATATTGCACACTCTTGTTGTGTGCTGTAAAATCGCACAGTGTAACGTACATTTTTCATAGTTTTACATTTCAATAGCTCGTTGGTCATGTCAATTACACACCTAAGAAGCGTGCAGTGGATATACACCCACATTGCATAACCTCTAGTCATGTATCTTCTATATTGTTGTACATTAATATTAGTTTGACAATTAGGGGGTTCAGTCCAGTGTTGTGTTAACCCTTTTCTTTAATATTTATCTATAATAATTGGTAGTTCTAAGTACTTATTTTCCCTGTTTTTTTTGCCACAGTATTTAACAGTGGTACACAATAGGAGAGAGACAGATAATATCCCCTTTCATTGTTAATATCAACCATGAAGGAAAATGGCAAAGTACAAGAGTCATGTTACTAATTGTCCAAAGCAGGGATGGAGAGTGAGCTTGTGAGGTAGGCTGCAGTGGGTTTGCTGGTCAATACATATACTGAACATGTAACCACAGTAATGGTGGCCAGTAAATAAATGAATAAAAATGGAATATTGACAAATTAAACATAAATTGTAGACCATTTTTTATCAATTTCCAACATGTCAACAGACACTTTACTTCAAATAAGTACTAAACATTTCACAGTGTTGACTTTCTCTTTATCCCTGGTTGATGTACATTTCAGAGCCTCTTTGGTGTGGATGGGGTATAGCATATATTTTCAACAACAAAAACAGCACTTCCAGTTTGTGTTCTTCACTCTGAACTCTTTTGTCTTCATTCCTAGGCACATCACCGTTGGCATGCAAAACATTAAATCTAAAACAAAACAAAGCGTAACACATTATAAATAATATCAATGCAGTATGACGAATTAGCCATCCATTGTGTTATATCATAAATTGTCTTACATGCCGCCACTGTAGTCAAATGATTATAAACATGTTAAATAAAACAGTTGTGGGCTTTGCTGAACTCTGAAATCATAGGCATGAACTGAACATATGGCTGTCCCACACAACTACAGTTGAAGTCAGAACTATAGTTTTAGCAAGTCGGTTAGGACATCTACTTTGTGCATGACACAAGTAATTTTTATGTCATGGCCATAGAAGCTTCTGATAGGCTAATTGACAACATTTGAGTGAATTGGAGGTGTACCTGTGGATGTATTTCAAGGCCTACCTTCAAACTCAGTGCCACTTGAAATCTTGAAATCATGGGAAAATCAAAAGAAATCAGCCAAGACCTCAGAAAATAAATTGTAGACCACAAGTCTGGTTCATCCTTGGAAGCAATTTCCAAATGCCTTAAGGTACCACGTTAATCGGTACAAACAATAGTATGCAAGTATAAACACCATGGGACCACGCAGCCGTCATACCACTCAGGAAGGAGACGCGTTCTCTCTCGTTGAGATGAACGTACTTTTGTGCGAAAAGTGCAAATCAATCCCAGAACAACAGCAAAGGACCTTGTGAAGATGCTGCAGGAAACAGGTACAAAAGTATCTATATCCACAGTAAAACGAGTCCTATATCGACATAACCTGAAAAGCTGCTCAGCAAGGAAGAAGCCACTGCTCCAAAATCGCCATAAAAAAGCCAGACAACGGTTTGCAACTGCACATGGGGACAAAGATCGTACTTTTTGGAGAAATGTCCTCTGGTCTGATGAAACAAAAATGGAACTGTTTGGCCATAATGCCCATCGTTATGTTTGGAGGAAAAAGGGGGAAGCTTGCAAGCCGAAGAACACCATCCCAACCTTGAAGTACATGAGTGGCAGCATCATGTTGCCGGGGTGCTTTGCTGCAGGAGGGACTGGTGCACTTCACAAAATAAATGATATCATGAGGATGGAAAATTATGTGGATATATTGAAGCAACATCTCAAGACATCAGTCAGGAAGTTAAAGCTTGGTCGCAAATGGGATTTCCAAATGGACAATGACCCCAAGCATACTTCCAAAGTTGTGGCAAAATGGCTTAAGGACAACAAAGTCATGGTATTGGAGTGGCCATCACAAAGCCCTGACCTCAATCCTATAGAACATTTGTGGGCAGAACTGAAAAAGCGTGTGCGAGCAAGGAGGCCTACAATCCTGACTCAGTTACTACAGCTCTGTCAGCAGGAATGGGCCAAAATTCACCCAACTTATTGTGGGAAGCTTGTGGAAGGCTACCTGAAACGTTTGACCCAAGTTAAACAATTTAAAGGCAATGCTACCAAATACAAATTGAGTGTATGTAAACTTCTGACCCACTGAGAATGTGATGAAAGAAATAAAAGCTGAAATCAATCATTCTCTCTACTATTATTCGGACATTTCACATTCTTAAAATAAAGTGGTGATCTGAACTGACCTAGAACAGGGATTTTTTGTATTCTGATTAAATGTCAGGAATTGTGAAAAACGGAGTTTGAATGTATTTGGCTAAGGTGTATGTAAACTTCCGACTTCAACTGTACATAAAAATAAAGAATTTCCATTTACTTTGAATTAAATGTAATTACATACCAGACATCTTTAGTATATCCTCAGCCATTTATTTTTTGGGGAAGTTCTGTGCAACTTCCTTGGCCATCTACACCAAAAAGTTCAATAGAGTTTTTGACCTACTTGTTCATTATTGAAAATATAACTATCAAACCTGCATTACAAAGACCCCACAGCTGAAAGTGTGAGCTATTTCCCCACTTTATGACCACCCAGTGGTCTTTTCCATGGCAGGGTCTTCTCATTTTGAAGTACACTCAAATTATAGGCAAATGAATACACAGGCCAAAACTGTTTGCTGATTTCCTGATCACTATAATCTAGTAGAGGTAACTTCCATTATGCCCCATTCTACACACAGCCTAAATTATAGGCACTGAACTATTTACAGGAGAATAATAAAAGTAGCAGATAGGATCCAACCCTATCACATAGTGAATAAAAGTAGAGCGTTTGTAGACTTTAAGAATAAAATATTAAGTGACAGTTTCATCAGTACGTGCTTAAAGTTATATCACAAAGATCACAGATGACAGTGCCCATCAAGTCTATGACAAAAGAGAAGGAATTGTAAGCACCAATGTGAGTTAAAGTGTGTTTGTCAAAGTGTGTTTATCTGAATATGTCAGTTGTTAAACATAATACTTCCATTTGCAATACCAATTTATGATATATGCAGTTGATGAATATACAATGTATCAACACTACATGTAGGACGGAAATAAGACATTCCCACATACAGTATACACATACATAGAGGCATTGTTCAGCTCTGATTTTACCACTCAGAATCCAGAATGGATATGACAGTGGGACCATCACAGGATGTAATACACCTACGTACATCTACGTTTTGATCTTCTTGACTTCTTATCTGGTTAACTGCTGCTGTGTGTCAAGAATAGAGACCCAAATAGGGGTTAGTGTATTCCAGTACAAAAAGGGCTGGTTTAGCTATTGCCCTGTGTCCCTGTTCATAGGGGCATGAGAGACTAGAATTGAGTTGGCACTTTATTGACCCAAACACCCACAGACCCACAAGGTTGAGGTTACTCATGGACAGTAATTAGTAAAAAAAAAATAATAATTGCATTGACTCATTGTGTCTTCTAACAGAATAGGATCCAAAGTGTTAGGAAATATTTGATGCCATATATACAAAGGAGGATGTCTCTCCTCATACATCTGGCACATTAGTAAGACTGCCAGACAGTGTAAAAACGTTCTTCGAAAGTCAAGTTAACAAACAGATCACCGACCAATTTTCGAATCCCACCGTACCGTCTCCACTATGCAACCTGGTATCCAAGGTGGTCATGGGTGCACCTCAGCCACGCTCAAGGTCCTAAACGATATCATAACCGCCATCGAAAAAAGACAGTACTGTGCAGCCGTCTTCATCGACCTGGCCAAGGCTTTCGACTCTGTCAATCACCTCATTCTTATCGGCAGACTCAATAGCCTAGGTTTCTCAAATGACTGTCTCGCCTGGTTCACCATCTACTTCTCAAATATAGTTCAGCGTGTCAAATCGGAGGGCCTGTTGTCTGGACCTCTGGCAGTCTCTATGGGGGTACCACAGGGTTCAATTCTCTGGCCGACTCTTTTCTCTATATATATCAATGATGTCGCTCTTGCTGCTGATGATTCTCTGATCCACCTCTACGCAGACGACACCATTCTGTATACATCTGGCCCTTCTTTGGACACTGTCCTAACAAACCTGCAAATGAGCTTCAACGCCATAAAACACTCCTTCCGTAGCCTCCAACTGCTTTTAAATGTAGTAAATCTAAGTGCATGCTCTTCAACCGATTACTGCCCACACCCTCCTGCCTGACTAGCATCACTATTCTGGACGGTTCTGACCTAGAATATGTGGACAACTACTAATACCCAGTTGTCTGGCTAGACTGTAAACTCTCCTTGCAGACTCACTCGCATCTCCAATCCAAAATTAAATCTAGAATCGGCTACCTATTTCGCAACAAAGCCTCCTTCACTCACGCTGCCAAACATACCCTCGTAAAACTGACTATCCTACCGATCCTTGACCTTGGCGATGTCATTTACAAAATAGCCCCCAACACTCTACTCAGCAAACTGGATGTAGTCTATCACAGTACCATCTGTTTTGTCACCAAAGCCCCATATACCACCCACCACTGCGACCTGTATGCTCTCGTTGGTTGGCCCTCACTACATATTTGTCGCCAAACCCACTGGCTTCAGGTCATCTATAAGTCCTTGCTAGGTAAAGCCCCGCATTATCTCAGCTCACTAGTCACCATAGCACTATAGGAGCACGCCCTCCAGCAGATATATTTCACTAATCATTCCCAAAACTTCCTTTGGCCGCCTTTCCTTCCAGTTCTCTGCTGCCAATGACTGGAACGAATTGCAAAAATCACTGAAGCTGGAGATTTATCTCCCTCTCTAACTTTAAGCATCAGCTGTCAGAGCAGTTTACCGATCACTGTACCTCTACACAGCCAATCTGTAAATAGCACACCCAACTACCTCATCCCCACATTATTACTTACCCCCTTGCTTTTTTGCACCGCAGTATCTCTACTTACACATCATCAGTTGCACATCTATCACTCCAGTGTTAATGCTAAATTGAAATTATTTTGCCTCTATGGCCTATTTATTGCCTGACCTCCCTACTCTTCTACATTTGCACACACTGTACATAGATCTTCTTTTTTTAATGTATTGTGTTATTGACTGTATGTTTGTTTATATGTAACTCTGTGTTGTTGTTTTTGTCGCACTGCTTTGCTTTATCTTGGCCAGGTTGCAGTTGTAAATGAGAACTTGTTCTCAACTTGCCTACCTGGTTAAATAAAGGTGAAATAAAATTTAAAAAATGATGGGAAGTAAACCTTAATTTAACTACACAAGTCAGTTAAGAACAAATTCTTATTCACAATGAAAGCCTAGGAACAGAGGTTTACCTGCCTTGTTCAGGGGCAGAACAACAGATGTCAGCTCTGAGATTTAATCTAGCAACCTTTCAGTTACTGGCCCAACACTCTAACCACTAGGCTACCTGCCACATGTCTGAAAGTGACAGAGCCAGCAGTCAGGGGAGTTTTCACAGTATGTCACAAAAAAAGTATTACACTTCTGAATTTATGTAAAATGCTAATATGTATTAGATCCAGTACAATGGAATAACTATAGTCCACTGACTATATAAGGGCAGTCAGTGGACATTCTGAACCTTGTTTGAAGTCAGTAGGTCACATGACCAAGGAGCTATTGACATTTGAAAGTTTGAAAAATGAATGTAAAAATGTGTGAGAAGAAAAACTACAAAAAAAGGTGTGTGCAATGTATTGGTTATAGAGCTATTTAAATTTGTTACATTTTATTTGTCACTATGTTAACGGTCCCTAACTGCTATTGGTGAACAAAAGGAAAATGACAGGCGAATATCCAACCTGAAACTGTCTTTACCTCGGGTTTTGGAGAGACGCATTGCTGCAGCGCTCCACCAACGTTCCATAAAAACAAGCATCTAACATAAATCATGTAGCAGATAAAGAATATGTTATAAAGATTGTGACATTTTCTGTAGCCTACAGCCTGGATACAAAATGTATAACAATTGTATGACATGGTCACTTTCTACATCATGCAGGTTTCTCCGATCAAATGGCCTAACCGAATCAAATAAAAAAAACGCGCTGTCATGTTAACAAACAACATATCCTAAAAACAGGACAGGTCAAAGTAAAACTGACCATATGGAATGGATAATCACAACTGTTGTCAGGAGTGTCACTTCATTTTCAATGGTTTCAAGTTTGTATCCGTCAATTTCTTTGACAAGCTGATCACAGACAAAAATAAAATACTTCTGCATTTCCCGCTGTGTAAACATGTTGTAAATAGGCCTGGCTCGCGATAACTCCTGATAAAGTTGGGTAGCTGATATTCACAATTTAAATAGGCAAATTGATTAGTCATTGGAAACAGGACTAATAAAGCCAATGTAATGGCCTATCACATGGATGGGCGTTCATAAAGTTCCATTGCGGCCGACGGGGTTGGCTACACCCCAGTAAGCACAAGCCGAATTATTTTGGAAGTCTTTTTTGGGGGGTGTTTACAAACGGTAGGCTTACCACATAGATGGGTATTCGTAAAAAATATATATTTCAGGGAACACAGGCTACACCTCAGTAAGCATGGACCGACGCTGATGCTTTTGGGACGTCTTTCGTGTAGTCTGAACCAATCATAGATTTCTAGGTTTGGTTCAGATTTTGTCTGGTCTAGACCAGCCTTGATTTGACCCAGATATAGACCTCTATAAATTACGTATTTTCAACTCTCATTCAGAACCAAACATTTGCCTGATTTCAACATCCCCATAAAGACAAAGAGAAAACAGTGAAATATTTGCAAATGTATAAAAAAAAAAGACAAATAGAAAATGGAAAAACCTTATTTACATAAGTATTCAGACCCTTTGCTATGAGACTCAAAATTGAGCTCAGGTGCATCCTGTTTCCATTGATCGTCCTTGAGATGTTTCTACAACTTGACTAAAGTCCACATGTGGTAAATTAAATTGATTGGAAATTATTTGTAAAGGCACACACTCGTCTATATAAGGTCCCACAGTTGACAGTGAATGTCAGAGCAAACACCAAGCCGTGAGGTCGAAGGATAGAGCTCCGAGACAGGATTGTGTCGAGGCACATATCTGGGGAACGGTACCAAAACATTTATGCAGTATGGAAGGTCCCCAAGAACACAGTGGCCTCCATCATTCTTAAATGGAAGAAGTTTGGAACCACCAAGACTCTTCCTACAGCTGGCCGCTCAGCCAAACTGAACATTCGGGGGAGAAGGGCCTTGGTCAGGGAGGTGACCAAGAATCCAGAGTTCCTCTGTGGAGATGGGAGACCCTTCCAGAAGGACAACCATCTCTGCAGCACTCCACCAATCAGTCCTTTATGGTCGTGGCCAGACAGAAGCCACTCCTCAGTAAAAGGCACGACAGCCTGCTTGGAGTTTGCCAAAAGGCACTTAAAGACTCAGACCATTAGAAGCAAGATTCTCTGGTCTGGTGAAACCAAGATTGAACTCTTTGTCCTGATTGCCAAGCATAACGTCTGGAGGAAACGTGGCACCATCCCTACGGTGAAGCATGGTGGAAAAGATAAACGGAGCAATATACAGAGAGATCCTTGATTGAAAACCTACTCCAGAGTGCTCCGGACCTCCAGACTGGGGCAAAGTTTCACCTTCCAACAGGACAACAACCCTAACCTCACAGCCAAGACGACGCAGAAGTGGCTTCAGAACAAGTCCCTGAATGTCCTTGAGTGGCCCAGCCAGAGCCCGGATTTGAACCCAATCGGACATCTCTGGAGAAACCTGGAAATAGCTGTGCAGCAACGCTCCCCATCCAACCTGAGAGGATCTGCAAAGAAGAATGGAAGAAACTCCCCAAATACAGGTGTGCCAAGCTTGTAGCGCCAGTCCCAAGGAGACTCGAAACTGTAATCGCTGGCAAAGTTGTTTCAACAAAGTACGGAGTAAAGGGTCTGAATACTTTTGTAAATGTGATATTTCCACTTTTTATTCATAATCGATTTGCTAAACCTGTTTTTATTTTGTCATTATGGGGTATTGTGTGTCGATTGATTGGGGGAAAAAAACAATTTAATACATTTTAGAATAAGGCTGTAACCAAACAAAATTAGGAAAATACATTCTGAAGGCACTGTATAGTCTTCAGCAGGGCTTTCACACCTTCCAGTCCCTCCCACTGCACAGAAAAAACTCACACTGCCTTGAGTATCCAGGGCAGGCACAGAGATCATGCTTCAAAAGCACACTGATAAGACAAGCCTAGACAAATGTATTGAAATGTAAAGACTAATAAGAAATGGTGCTTGTGTGTTTCCTATGCAGACACATTACACCACTGACAGTCATGTAGTAGGCCTATAGATCCTCAAAGTTTTACAGCTGCACCATTGAGAGCATTGACTGGCTGCATCACCGCTTGGTATGGCAACTGCTTGGCATCCGATCGTAAGGCGCTACAGAGGGTAGAGCAAACGGCCCAGTATATCCCCGGGGCTGAGCTGCCTGCCATCGAGGACCTCTATACCAGGCGGTGTCAGAGGAAGGCCGTAAAAATGGTCAAAGACTCCAGCCACCCAAGTCATAGACTGTTCCCTCTGCTACCACACGGCAAGCAGTACCGGAGGGCCAACTTTGGGACCAAAAGTTTCCTGAACAGCTTCTACCCCCAAGTCACCACTGCTGAACAGTTAATCAAATGGCCACACTATTTGCATTAACTGCCTTTTTATTTGCAATGACTCTCTTGCACTCACTGGACTCTACCCACACACACCATGCATATTAACATACACACACAGACACACTTTCACACCCTGCTGCCTAGTAACTTTTACCCCTACCTATATGAAAATATTACCTTGTACCCCAGCACATTGATTTGGTACTGGTACTCCTTTTATAGTCTCGTTATTTTCTTGCACATTTGGCTTACTTTTTACCTCTGCATTGTTTGGAAAGGGCTCGTAAAGTAAGCATTTCACTGTAGTCTACGGCACATGTGACAAATACAATTTGATTTATAGATGAGACTTAAGACGAATAGCCCTTTCAAGTGCTTTATTTGAATGTGTGTTTTTCATAGTACCATTTTTTTTGATAATGCATAATTTCCTTTCCATCAGGGGGCTCTCCAGGAGAGGACTTGGCAGACTGCAGTGGTTATCATAGGGGCGGCGTCCTGACACCAAACTAAACCAATCTAAGTGTAAAGGTGAGGTAACAACCTCAGAACGCCATCTTGGCTGAATAGCAATATGGATGCTAATTACTGGGCGCATTCCTCTGCCCAGGCATTCCTGACGCCTGCCAGATCTTACAACCCCTTAATATGTACTTTACGTATCAGCGAACATATGTTACAGCAATTTGTCATTTGATGATGTAGTACACAACCATTGGTTGATGCATGTAACATCTGAGCAGGGTAATGTGACCTGTCTTTTTCCTCCCTACAGCTCATGCCGAGCTATATGATGGTGGGATTGGTTATCTCCACAGTGAGTGCAGCCTGTGGTGTGATCAATGTAGCGATCAAAAGGTTACCATTTTGAAAGCTAATAATAATAATTTGAAAGCGCAGGTGTGAACGGAAGAAAATAAATGTTCTTTATTCAGTCTCTCTCAAGACGATGGTCGCGGAAACCATTTCAATATGTTCACATACAGCAGAAAAATGAAGGCGAAAGACCGACAGTTAAGAACAGACAGGAAACAAGAGTTCGCTTTTTGTCACATTTTATCATGTATGATCATGAGTGGAGACGCCAGTAACGCAGCTGTATAACGAGTTCCAACTTTTTAAAAGGGAAACAAAAATTGCTTTACAATACCTCAGAAATCAAAAAATAAAGTACAATAATCATAATAATCAAAATAATATATTTTTTAACCACAAAGCAGAGAGGGTGGGATGATTGTTCAGTTCGAATTCTATTCTACTCCAGTCAGATGTCAAATACACTACGTCTTCAAAGTATCTTACCAGCACTACGACATTAATAAAACACATTACATTTTTTCATTGCCAAATGGAGCAGAATTTAATCACGGTAGATCCAAAGGCTACCTCCTTTCTTAACCCTCATCTTTAGAATAACTGGTATCATTGCCTAATTCTAACAGTAGTTTCAAAATGGCATCCGTTCTCGGTTTGAGCATGATCAAAACACTATGAAAACTGGCTTATGGGACCATTCAACTGAAAACCCTATCTCAAAGACCTGGAGGTAAATAAAATTCACACTGTTGGAATAGTACTAAAGGGGTAAAAACAAAGGGATAACAGGAGGGGGAGTGAAAGTGCATCTGACATCTTTGCTCCGGGAACTCCAGGCTGCTGAGCTGGATACAGAATTTCATTAGAAACAGGGTGTGGTTTGGGGGGGGGGACTTGGTTGAGGAAGGGAGGAGGTTCAAATTTCTGTATGGTTGTCTCCATAGACACTCTCATCACTGTAGGCAATGTAGAGGAAAAAGTCCTCTTCATGGTGCTCCTGAAAGAGAGCGAGAGAGATAGAGGTGTTAGACCATGGTGCTTGCCTACGGAGCTGTGAGGGGATCGGCACCTCAGTACCTCCAGGCTCTGATCAGGCCCTACACCCAAACAAGGGCACTGCGTTCATCCACCTCTGGCCTGCTCGCCTCCCTACCACTGAGGAAGTACAGCTCCCGCTCAGCCCAGTCAAAACTGTTCGCTGCTCTGGCCCCCCAATGGTGGAACAAACTCCCTCACGACGCCAGGACAGCGGAGTCAATCACCACCTTCCGGAGACACCTGAAACCCCACCTCTTTAAGGAATAACTAGGATAGGATAGGATAAGTAATCCCTCTCACCCCCCTCCTTTAAGATTTAGATGCACTATTGTAAAGTGACTGTTCCACTGGATGTCATAAGGTGAATGCATCAATTTGTAAGTCGCTCTGGATAAGAGCGTCTGCTAAATGACTTAAATGTAAATGTTAGTGTGAGCTGACAAAACAGAGGTAGGGGAATTGCATCCCAATCCCCACAGGAACAAGCAGCAGAAAAGTGAGAATGTAAAAAAAAATATCATACCTGGTATAGCAGGCCCATGGTGGCGGAAGTGGGTGGAATGACGTTGTTTACAAAGAAGAATAAGGCGTCTTCTGCCCGCAGGTGGATTCGTTTTCGGATGAGGAAGTAGAACTGGCCCACTGTAGTAAAGGTAGAGGAATTGAACAATTACAGTTCTGAAAAGAATGGTATGCGTTTGTGATACATGGGTGGCACTGTTATAATAGTTCAAATTACCCGTGAGGTCGGAGGGCACGAGGTATTTCTTCTTGTCCAAATCTCCTATCCTTGCTTTGGGGGCTTTTTCCACAATTACCTAAAATAAAAAGAACAAAAGCAATCAGTATAGGCCTAAATATTGTGTGGCTATGTATCCAACAATGTGAAGTTTGCTGACACGGTCAAAAAAAGAGCCACACTTTTTACATGAATAACTTTTACATTCATAATTAACTTGGTCACATACGCTTGCACAATTCAAGCTTCTTTGTTTCACATTTCAAGGTAAAGGGGATCGGAGACCTGCGATACCTTACGGTGCGAGGTGATTTTCAGAAACCATGGTACCTTTTGGCTTTGGCTCACTTGCTACTTCTCCATTTAGATTCCACTGCTATGTGAAGCTGACAGGACAGAAATGTTGAGTGGGGAGTAGAAATTAAACCAAATCTCACAGAGAAAGAATACTTCCCTGTGCTCTAAGGCCAGAAAAATGACAACATTGGTATCGGCCCAATGTCTAGTTTAACGGCTATGTGCAATACCGATGTCAAAGCTGATATAAAACGTAGGTACGCAATGTATTGACGCCACGTAAAATTGTGCGTTGCACGTGCAACACAGAATTCCTAACCTAGCCCACAATGTCTGCTGTGTGGACCGAGCAGTCATTTGAAAGAGTAAGAAAATTTCAGCTTGACAACTTAAATGTGAAATCCATTAACGCCAAGATAGTGGAATTCATTGCCCTTGACAATCAACCGTTCTCTGTCGTGGGTGATGTTGGCTTTGGGTACACACTACCAAGTACCCTATTTTTTAGATGTTGCACTACCATAGTTACACAGTAATAGCATCACTGCTATTAGCTTACCAACATACAGTGGGGCAAAAAAGTATTTAGTCAGCCATAAATTGTGCAAGTTCTCCCACTAAAAAAAGCCTGTAATTTTCATCGTAGGTACACTTCAACTATGACAAACAAAATGAGAAAAAAACCCCCCCAGAAAATCACATTGTAGGATTTTTAATGAATTTGCAAATTGGAGTGTTGTTGTAGCTCCTATTGCGGGCCTGTGACTGTGAAATCACCTCCCCAGTCAGCCTATTGTGTGTCATGATATTCATATGGCACTGTTTTGCTTTACCTAAGGATTGGGGATCAATGAAATTGGGTATATGTCTACTAAATATATTTTTTCCAATGTCCTCCTCAGAGTTATCAGACCGCAAAACATCCACACAGTATTGTTTTCCCTCTGGAAGTGTTCAATACACATAGGTTAGGTTGACAATAAATGTGGCTCAATCCAGTTGTTTTAGAGTCCCACAATAAGAGCTATGACGCTAATGTCTCTTGGTGTCACTGAGTAGACTGATAGCCCACCATGTCATTGATCCACAATCCATAGGCAAGGCTGTACAGTGAAATAAGTACACCACCAATGCAATTCTAAAGTATAATACATCCAGTGTGATTTCAGATTTGCCAAATTAACTTATTTTGTTGATTTGATATAACATTACAACCTCGTTTAGCATGATGTATTCAATTATGGCAAAATTCTACCATTTGTATTAATTTGCATCACTGTCAATGACAAACTTTTAATTTGAAGGCTACCCGCAAAGTCCACTATTGTGGGGTTAATCCTTCTTGTGGCTAGCTTCACATAGATGGGTTCGACCAACATTCATCAAATAAGTATTGTGTTATAAATGAGGGCTATTTTAGATGATACCCAGCTATATAGTTAGCTAGTTAACTATAGCTACTGAAACAGATTTCGTTGTTTTGCTATGTTTTTTGGGAAGAACATTGTTTGCATCCATGATCTAGCAAGCTTTTTTTATGACCAGCACTGTAGGTGCGCGAGACAACTTTACCAGCATCATAGCATACGTATCGATGAATCGTTGCGACATATGAAATACGAGTGATAGTGTAATCAATGTGTAATAACTACGTAAAAATGTTATGAACATGTCATTATTATGTGACCTTCAGTCATATTCAGGTCCCGATGGTCAAATAGTGTTATTTGACGTGTATCTTTTTTGAAACGCAAAGACCCAAACAGCGTTTCATAGAAATCCTGGTTGAGAATGAAACTACCAAACAAATGAACAACGAAACAGCACAGCAAGTAAGTGAAAGAAATAGGTTTTGGTTATGATTTACTGGCAATGGGGACATACGTAAATGACAACAAAATAACTTTTTGGTCAGTGTGGTGTGTAACCTTTATTTAACTAGGCAAGAACAAATCTTATATTTGATGGCCTACCCCGGTCGGCCAAACCCGGACGACGCTGGGCCAACTTTGCGCCGTTCCCAATCACGGCTGGATGTGATAGAGCCTGGATTCAAACCAGAGACTGTAGTTACGCCTCTTGCACTGAGATGCAGTGCCTTAGACCGCTGTGTCCATGGGTTTTACCTATTTAACTCTACTAGAATGCTTAAAAGGCTGGATATCTGTATCAGCAAAAAAATGTCATAGGTGCAGGGGGTGGGCACACAATGTGCGAGGGCGCGGGCACGCGGGGGGAGGGGGCACGCTGTGTGCGAGGGGGGCACGCGGTGTGCGAGGGGGGGGCACGCGGTGTGCGGGGGGGGGGGAGCACGCGGTGTGCGAGGGGGGCGCGGTGTGCGACGCGGTGTGCGAGGGGGGCACGCGGTGTGCGGGGGCACGCGGTGTGCGGGGGGGGGCACGCAGTGTCGACTGTAAACAACCTACCTACAGAGGGGCCAAATGCGAAGGACTGCTTATTGACACCAGCTGTAGGCTATTTAGGGTACTATTCGTTCAACACAAACTACCTTAAACTATAAACCTAGAAACTCATTAAACATTGAATATTAAGATGTCATGTTTAATTTTGACATAAGCTTGGTAGCAAGTTAGCCATTAGCTCCTATTGTTTTGTAAGGATGTTAAACTAGCTACCGGTCTTATGAAATACTGTGTCTGACTCCATGGATTAACAGCAAGCATGTTGACAGATTGCTAGCTAGTAACAAATTAAAATCCAATTCAACATTGACTAGAATTATGCCTAACTGCGACGAACACGGTAGGCCCATAAGAAGCCAATTGTTGTTGCCAACCCACAAACGCTAACGCGATAGCTAGCTAGTAAACTAATACAATTGCCCTGCTTTGGCGTCGTTATGATAATACACCAAAACCAAACATGACATGGCTTGAGCGGTTATCACGTTAACGTTATCTAATTGGGATTACTAATGTCAATACTAGTTTTAATATCCAAATGTTTCCCTATTGACTTTTGGGTAGAAAAAAAAACATTTAAAACGTTAGGCTATGGTAGTTTAGCTTGCTACTTACAGGAACCCTGTCCGGATACTTCTTCCTTATTTTCTCGCCCTCAGACCGTCTCTTTTCAAATGGATGTTCCTCTTTGTATTGGAACTTCATTGTCAAACGAATGACAGGGTGTCGATCTGAGATCCTCAAGTAACAATTCGATGGAACACGGGTCTGCTGTTTTGCTCGGATTCTTTCCTAGTACGACTGCAGCGGACGGATACAATAACATATGACGCGCAAGAGAGGTCTGCACGTCGAATTAGCTAAATAGTTTAGGCTACGCTCATGGTGCTTTCAAGACAACTTGGAACTATGAAAAAAACGGTGTCAAATCATTACATCAGTGATATTTAGGTCGGGAATTCGGAGCTCTAGAAAGAAGCGGAGTTCCCGATTTGTCGTGAATACACTGAAGTCAGATATATCCAAGTTCCCAGTTGTTGTGAACGCGGCATCCGTCGCACGGCCTCATTAATATTAGTTGTGAAAGTTTGAACGCTGAATTAAATATTTAGTAATATTCAGCAATTAATCGAAATGTAAGGATTATTTAACAAATTAGCAATCATTTTGTTTTGTTGCAAAATATATATTTTTAAGAAAAAACATATTTTCAACGGAACTACTTTATTTTGATCAACCGGTTGTGATGAGGTAGTTGTCATATGACCCATCACTGCACTTTCCGTGGCGTGTTTTTGAGTATAGCCAGCAGCAAATTCAACAGAGACTACTAAATCGATGGCTGAATTTAATGTGTTTATAGTGCAGACCTGGAAGTAAGTTGTGGGACTAATAATTTCTCCGTGTCTAATCACACTTCAAGGTGGGTGTCAGTATCAGTTTGATTGGGCAGTTGCACAAGTGGTCACATGCTTGGGAGTCATAGGTCAGCTGAGGTGGCTGCTGTTGATATTACTTTTTGTTTTCCCCTAGGCAAGTCAGTTAAGAACAAAGAGTTTTACCTCGTCAGCTCAGGGATTTGATCTAGCAACCATTTAGTTACTGGCCCCAACGCTCTAACCACTAGGGTACCTGCCGCCCCACAATCGTCACAGTATCCTTACAAGTAGTGTAAAAAAGCATTTGAAAAGGTAAACCAGTTCCATAAAACAATATGATCTGTTTATGACCCGTTTTTAAAGTTACCTTAATACACCATACTTCACAAATTCCAGGTTCCTAGCAAAGCTAGTTTTATTCTCCCTAGCAGTTGATTACCCTATGTCATAGATCAACCAGCGAAATTCAAATCAATCTCTGATTAAAATGAAAATATGGAAACCAGTGTGGTGGCCCTTCAGTGGCCAACCTGGATATTAATACACCTGCTATGTCAACAGGTAGTCACCATGTCAAGCTGCGGAGACAATGATGGGGAATGAGATCATGATGCAGTTACTCATCTTACCCCATGAGGGCAGCCAAGTGTAAGATTTGGCAGTGGATCTTATTGAGAAACAGAATATCACCATTTATTACTTGTCCTATAAAATTGCAATGTCAATTTATGACATTTGTCTCAATTCAAAACGGGTCCCCCTTTCCTGAGCATTCTGTCATATTCCCACAAAATACAACCAGACAAAACACCACAACTGGGATGCTTTTTGAGAGCCCCGTGATTCTGTGTGAAGTTACAAAGGAGAGCCAGATAAAAGTAGTCAATACTGACAAGTGTTTTATTAGTAACACAGACCTGGGGACTGAGCCAAAAAGATGCAGTCTTGACAAGACTGAAATTGTTCAAATGGCATTGAAAAGACAGGAGCAGACAATGGAACCAATACAGTCAGGGGAACAGGAAACAATCAAAAGGGCTTCTCATTCTGCTTCAAATACAAAACAACAAAGTAAAAATCCAGAAATTAAGTGCAAATCCCAAATTGAAATGATGTATCGGGCATAAGATTTTCAATAATGGAGATGTCTATGTCATACTATACATCATGGTAACTGAAAGATGAGAAATTGAAATATTTTTTAACCATTATTTTCTTTCATAAGTTCTTCAGTCCAGCCTTACATCCTACAATGGGTTTGAGGAAAAAGCTTGAGATAAATGATCATGTCTAACCAACAGTCATTTGATTAAAAAAATAAAAAATAGACTGCTTTATATTTCATCCAGAGAGGTCTGTGTTGTGTAGCGAATCTTCATTGCGTAAAATTACTTGTCATAACTCACTCATTGGTACCCCCGACACATGAATTACCCTGGTTGATTGACAGGGCTTATATTCCCCCAATCAAAACTATCATCCTCCATCTAATCCTGTCGTCCGGTTCCTCTTGGCCATCTTAACAGAAGTAAGGTCCAGTACCAAGTTGAGAAAGAGAGAGTAAAATAACAGGCGTCGTTAGAGGTGCAGTCCAGACTAATGACATGTAAGAAAAAAAGGATGGAAACTTGTCTAGTTCATTGCCTTGCTGTCCCTATTATTTTTGTAACGTCAAAAGTTTAGCATGACGAACAAACGTGAGCATTCTCCCAATTCATGTACAAAAAGACTCAGCCCCATGCGTACTTACACAGAGTCAGTATTAGGAACTAAGGCAGAGAGACTCCATTTAGTTTTTTTCAAAAATCATACAAGAAGAAGAAAAAAGCTGGCTTCCCCCCAGTCATTTGCTGGCTCTCCAGATCTTGCTCCGTTCATTCCTTGTTGGATGTTCTGCTTTAACCCTTCTCTCCTCGGTCCTTTTCTGAGAGGAGTGAAAGGTCCACTGCGTGGTAACGGCGGAGCGCTGGGAGCAGGTAGGGGGAAGGGGTATAAAAAAAAGAGCCAATCAGCGAGACCCTCCCCGCAGAATCAGCCAATCACCAGAGCCGGTGCTGGTGGAGGTTTCGACTGAGGACGGATCGGATGTCAGCGGTGAACCTAGCAGACAGTTGTAAGGGTTATGTATTTGTCATGCTACCAGGTAACTGGAAAAACACTGCTACAGTGCAGGATCATCATCCATCCGAATACCTTAAATACTCACCTAAGTGCATCGAGCATAGGCAGCAGGTTAAGGAGTGCTGTGTCACTAGGGTCGCTGAACCAAGACTTGATAGGTATTGCATTGTCTGGAAGGTAAATACAGACATTCAAAACCAAAATAAGGATAGTAGGAGAGTTGTGAAACCTAATAATTGGTATGTAAAACCAGGTGAGTACAAAATGATCTGCTGTTGAAAAATCAACAAAACATTACTTTTATAAATAGGGTACAGGTGGTTGCTCCTTGGTAGCTGCCAACTTACCTTGATTCTCACAAGTCTGTCACAAGGCTAATCACGGTTTCTATAGAAAACGGCAATGTTTGAATTGGTGTGTTTGTTCGCTTAAAAACGTGCAAGAGCTGGCAACCTTCCACTCACACCCACCAAGCGGACAGCAACTGGTTTGACAACATATTGACATTTAAAACAATCATTACAAGCTCACCTAGGCGGATATGACCTAGAATGATGTACAGTTGAAGTCGGAAGTTTACATACACTTAGGTTGGAGTCATTAAAACAAATTTTTCAACCACTCCACAAATTTCTTGTTAACAAACTATAGTTTTGGCAAATCAGTTAGGACATCTACTTTGTGCATGACAAGTAATTTTTCCAACAATTGTTTTCAGACAGATTATTTCAAAGTATCACAATTCCAGTGGGTCAAACATTTACATACACCAAGTTCACTGTGCCTTTAAACAGCTTGGAAAATTCCCCCAAAAAGCTTGATCTGTACAAACAATAGTACGCAAGTATAAACACCATGGGACCACGTAGCCGTCATACCGCTCAGGAAAGAAACGTGTCCTGTCTCCTAGAGATGAACGTACTTTTGTGCAAAAAGTGCAAATCAATCCCATAACAGCAGCAAAATACCCTGTGAAGATGCTGGAGGAAACAGGTACAAAAGTATCTTTATCCAAAGTAAAATAAGTCCTATATCGACAATCTGAAAGGCTGCTCAGCCAGGAAGAAGCCACTGCTCCAAAACTGCCATAAAAAACCCAGACTACGGTTTGCAACTGCACATGGGGACAAAGATCATACTTTTTGGAGAAATGTCCTCTGGTCTGATGAAACAGACCAACAACAACAACATAACTGTTTGGCCATAATGACCATCATTACATTTGGAGGAAAAATGAGGCTTGCAAGCCTGAAGAACACCATCCCAACCGTGAAGAATGGGGGTGGCAGCATGTTGTGGGGGTGCTTTGCTGCAGGAGGGACTGGTGCACATCACAAAATAGATGGCATTCATGAGGATGGAAAATTATGTGGATATATTGAAGCAACATCTCAAGACATCAGTCAGGAAGTTAAAGCTTGGTCGCAAATGGGTCTTCCAAATGGACAATGACCCCAAGCATACTTCCAAAGTTATGGCAAAATGGCTTAAGGACAACAAAGTCAAGGTATTGGAGTGGCCATCACAAAAGCCCTGACCTCAATCCTATAGAACATTTGTGGGCAGAACTGAAAAAGCGTGTGCGAGCAAGGAGGCCTTACAAACCTGACTCAGTTACACCAGCTCTGTCAGGAGGAATGGGCCAAAATTCACCCAACTTATTGTGGGAAGCTTGTGGAAGGCTGCCCAAAATGTTTGACCCAAGTTCAATCAACAATTTAAAGGCAATGCTACCAAATACTAATTGAGTGTTTATAATCTGCTGACCCACTGGAAAATAAAATCACGACTATTATTCTGACATTTCACATTCTTAAAATAAAGCGGTGATCTTAACTGACCTAAGACATGGGTTTTTACGAGGATTAAATGTCAGGAATTGTGAAACTGAGTATAAATGTATTTTGCTAAGGTGTATGTAAACTTCCAACTTCAACTGTACATAATCATCTCATCACAAAGTATGCATACATTTGTGTTGTGTGAGTGTGTGCACGCATATGTGTATAACCTCACCTGGATGACTCCGGTAAGCTCCAGGCGAGTTATCCAGGATGACGATACTAGACAGGTCTTTGTGTACAACAGACAGGTCTTTAATATAACTACCTAGATCCAACGTGCAATGCTGCAGACACAGGAAGAAGACATAGAAAATGTAAGCAGATCGTAAATAAATGAGAAAGGGGAAACGAGGTCACTGATAGAGTACAGTTTTCACAAAGATGTGGATAGACATAAATCAGTTGTGTTCAGATGATAGGGGAGAGTGATACCTGTCTGTAGTATCTGCGTTTCAGGATGTTCCTGTTGTTGTCCAGCTTGTCTGCCACTGCCGAGCCATAGATCTCCATACTGGCCGTGAATACTACCAGCTCATACCACTGGCTGACCTGGAGAGCGGGGTCAAACACACAGCGAAGGATACATGTTAGGCTCACGCCATCATTTATAGTCAAAGAACTGGTCAAACAGAGCACAGCATTGTTGACAATGACGTACAAAATAGAACTCACAGTTCACAAGGACAACATTTTTACTTACCACTTCTAAAAAGAAGTCAACGTGCGGCCTTTTATGTACAAAGAATCTGACAGGGTGCTTGTCAATGACTACCTGCGAGAGAGAGAGAGAGAGAGAGAGGGGAAATGGATGCAACACGTATCTAGATGCATGATCTCCAATATGATACAGGAAAGATAAGTGTTTTCACTGCAGTCATTTTAGGTGTGGGCTGCCACAATATGGAACATGGGAAAAAATATTTCTGCCGAGGCGCACTTTAAAGATGCTAGAACAATCCACATTTACTTTCTCTGCAAACAAAATGAGTAATGAATAGAATAAAATCAGACAACCCCATAGTAGAACAGTTTATGTATTTACCTAGTTGGCTTGTTGTGGGTTCTCTGCAAGATAATATTCCTCTCAAAGCACATTCATGTTACAAGTGTCATAGGGAGTGAGGGAAACATGCATGCTGAGAAGCAGTCAACGCACAACAATTCTCATAATAGCTGGAAAAACAGCTCTTGCAGAACTTTTGACTTCACCCCAGTCTCAAAATGAAATGGTTTTGACAGTTTGGAGGTTAACGAAGTGAGCTTCTCTTTTCCTCCTGCTACAACCACAGTGCGACTCACAAAAGTGATTGCAGTCCTCGTTATTAAACTATCAACTATACTCAGCATATGTAAAGAAATGGCCATATACAGTGTATTCGGAAAGTATTCAGACCCCTTCCATTTTTCCACATTTTGTTGCATTATACAATTCTTACATTTATTAAATACAAATCCTCAATCTACACACAATACCACATAATGACAAAGAGAAAAGCAAAATGATAAATAAAACAAATGTCCTATTTAAAATAGTATTTAGACCCTTTGCTATGAGACTCAAAATTGAGCTCAGGTGCATCCTGCTTCCATTTATCATGCTAGACATGTTCCTACAAATTGAAGTCCACCTGTGGTAAATTCAAGTGATTGGACATGATTTGGAAAGGCACACACTTGTCTATATAAAGGTCCCACAGTTGACAGTGCATGTCAGAGCAAAAACCAAGCCATGAGGTCGAAGGAAATGTCCGTAGAGCTCCGAGACAGGATTGTGTCGAGGCACAGATCTGGGGAAGGGTACCAAAAATGTGTTTGCAGCATTGAAGGTCCCCAAGAACACAGTGGCCTCCATCATTCTTAAATGTAAGAAGTTTGGAACCACCAAGACTCTTCCTAGAGCTGGTCACCGGCCAAACAAAGCAATCGGGGGAGAAGGGTCTTGGTCAGGGAGGTGGTCAGTCTGAGCTCCAGAGTTCCTCTGTGGAGATGAGAGAACCTTCCAGTAGGACTACCATCTCTGAAGCACTCCACCAATCAGGCCTTTATGTTAGAGTGACCAGACAGAAGATACTCCTCAGTAAAAAGGCACATGACAGCCTGCTTCTAGTTTGCCAAAAGGCATCGAAAGGACTCTCAGACCATGAGAAACATTCTCTGGTCTGATGAAACCAAGAACTCTAATGAAACCAAGAACTCTTTGGCCTGAATGACAAGCGTCAAAAACCTGGCATAATCCCTACGGTAAAGCATGGTGGTGGCAGCATCATGCTGTGGGGACATTTTTTAGCAGCAAGGACAGACTCGTCAGAAAAAGTTGAGCAAAAACTGTTAGTGAACCGACAATTTGTAACATTTAAATCATGACTACCCCCCAAATTCACTGTGTGCTTGTGTGTGCGTTTACCTTGAGGATGAAGTCTGGTGGTGTGCCGGGTCTCACTGTGGGTCTGAGGACCCCGTCATGGTGAGAGTGGATCAGCGTCTCATCTAGATCCAGCACCAGAATCTTCCTCTTCACTGCATCTAAAGGACCAAACAAACACATACACCTGCTTATTACATGTTCAACACAACCCCCACCCCCCCCTTGCGGTTAGTGTGCGGGGTTCGCTCCTGGCTGAGTCATAACCAAGACTCAAAATATGGGACCGGACGTCTCTCTGCTTGGCACTCAGCAATAAGGAGATGGAAGGCCCTGCGACAGTCTAGTGTCCTGTTCACCAGGTTGTGTACTTGTACATCAAGTGCCTCACCTCACGGTACAGAAACAAGAGAAAGGGAATGAGAGTATGGGCCACTCTGGCTCAGACAAGGCTTACTTGTCCAAGGCTGACTTAATACACACCTTGCTTTATATCTAACCTATAACACCATAAAGAACATGACAGATGGGTCAATAATACTGATGATTTTACCATCTTATACAAGTGACAAAAAAGTTTCCTTGTGTCAATGCATTCACATGTTTTGCACTATGCTAGCTGTTTCAAGCGCCTACATGCTTCAATAAAAGGTATCGGGTTAATGTGATAAGAGATAACAAAGCAGGTCTGTGCTTTAGAAAATCCCTTGGAAGAGACTGGGGTTGCGTTCATACTCTTCAACCTTAGAGGAACTGAAATGAAAGCTGCAACATGTAACTTTCGGGGGACTTGACCAATTCACAGTTATAGATCTGTCCTCATTGAAAGCAAGTCTAAGAAGTGGTAGATATGTTCTCTATTTCTATGCTTCCTGTTCTTAAGTTTAGCTTTTGCATCTTTTACTTTCAGTTTTGTACACCAGCTTCAAACAAACATTTTGATTAGTGAAAATATATTTCAGTGTTTTAAATGGTACAACGATAATCTACAATTGCTTGTTTTATTACAAATTGAAATTAGGCTAACTATTCAAATTTTCACAACCAGGAAATGGTGAAGCGATTTCTGCTTAATGCTTTAATAATGGATTTACAGAACCACGGATCCACATTTGTGTGAGTATGGTTCCCCTGTTGTCCTTTGAGACAAGCATTAAAACATTAGTAGTCGGAACTCCTAGGTCCCAGCGAGCACCTGTGTTTCATGCACATACAGTATGTTGTCTCTGAAGATGTATACAATTATATGCCCACCACTTTGCTGTTGTAGTTGCTTTGTACATATTGTATCTGTTGCTGTTTCATTGCATTTAGTTTTGTGATCATGTTTTTTCCTGTTTGTCTTAATCAGAGTTATCAATAAAACAAAAAATAACAGAGTAACTGAAGTAACATAAAGCTCTTTCTTTGAAGGCATTACTGAACAAGGACTTTACTAAATAAAGACAACTGGACTCTGGCAACTGATGTGTAGATGCAGTAGACCAGCTGAAACCAGAATGAAAGTTGAGGAAGCTATAGCAAAGGGCAGAGGCCTTATGAGGTCATGTCAGTGTGTTTATTAATTCTATTTCTATAGTTTATACATAATGATCAACTGGACAGGGTCCAGTTTTCTGGGATCGAGGAATGGCAGAGTGGGTCAGAAAGGATGACAGAGCGACAGCAGTACTCACTAAGTCTATTTCTGGAAATGGGGGACAGTGGTAAAGTGTCATACCGCACCGTCTGATACTGGATTACCTGAAACAGAATGAGAGAGATTAAACATACTTGTTCAACTCAGCCAAAGAGAGTCACTCACAGACACTAGTGTTTGTTACATTTGTGAGCATAAATTGCATGAATTTGAAGGCAAAACAGTGGGCAAAATGTAGTTACTCCTGTCTTGGAAATGGTACAGAAATACAATTTTAATGAAAAAAAAAAAACATCTTGGTAAATTCATTACAAACCGATTTATTCCATTGTCTGATCCCGACATGAGAAAGCCTAATTGGGGGAAGGTGTGGTTATGGAAAATGTAGGCCTATGTCTAGGTATCCTTGGCAACATTATTCCCATGTTCACAAACAAAAGCGCAGGGTCAGACTAGACCTAGGCCTCCATGACTACTGCTATCCTTGGGAGCATTTCAAAAGTTTACAGTGCGTTCCTCTACTTCAATTAGGTCTCAGCACTAATTAGGTCTGTGCTTAAACCTGTCAGGGCACATGACAGACCAGTTGGTAAGGATCCCAGAGGAGAGGGAGCCATATCAGATTTAGACACACCGATTTTCCCCACTCCATTCATTGTTCCCTCCTTTTCCCCCTAAACAGAGTAGACAGCTTTTTTGCCTTTCTGTTCTCCATAAGGGCTAGGAATAGGGGGCCAAGTGAAAAGGGAGACCTGCAGGGTGACTGTCTGCGGCTGCCAGGTTGTTTTGTCCAAAACCCTTAGATGACACCCACTGCCAGATCTTTGATACATGCCCTGTGGCGCTTGGCCCGGCCTAGGGGTAGCCTGTTCATGAGCAGCTGGTGGGGGAACCCACAACCCCACATTCTGTACCCCCTAGGGCAGTGGTATTCAAAGACTGAGTCGTGGGGGAATTGCACTTTAACTTTTTGGGGGGGGAACAAACATATGAGAGTACATGTTATTTTATGGGACAATATACAAACATTGAGAATTATATATTGAATATATTTTTTTGGGGGAAATACAATTTTATTGAGTAAATGAATGCATTGGTTCTCAGAGATGAAAATGTAATGAATAGAAGATTGTTGATGTAAAATCCAAATTTACAGATTTTAACAGTGTCATTATATTTGGGGTAGCCAGAATGTCTGGGGGGGGGGGTGTAAGAAAAATGGGGTCCCCGCTGAAAAGTTTCAATACCACTGCCCTTGGGTATTGTCTGGATATAACCCTCCCAGAAACCCTCTCGAGCCCTCCACTCCTCTGGAAGATGCATTTATGTCATAGTGTTGTCTGTCTTGAAGATTATGATGCAACTGGCTTATATGTCTAGCACACATCTGATCAAGGACTGGTAGCATTTGCATGCGTTTATGCTCCATAATCCAATTGTAGTGAAGACAGCTACCGTCCACTAGGTTTTCATTGTAACCCTAATTTAGCATACCAAATTCTAATAATTAGCTTATTTGTATCCCAATTAGCTTTTGCAGATGCATCAGCTTCTTTTTCTGGGGCCCACAAAGCATTTTCAAGTTACAAACAATGATCGATAAGGACAGTCACAAATTTGAAATACAATGATAAACAATACAATAAAAATACTGTGCGTATTAGTGTCTGTATGTGCATGCGTTTGATAAACTTGTTGACAAGCTGGTTTAGCTAGACACCTAGGCATCATCACATTAGTAGCTGGGAGTGGGAAAACCTGTAATATACTCCAGAGAATTCCCAAACGGAGAATTCCAAGCCTAGGCAGTCTTTCTCCAGCATATTTTGGTCGCACAACATGACGGATTGTTCAGGAAGAAATAGGTTGCTACATTGTGAAACAAATGGTTATTTTATTCATATACGGCATTTCGACTTGAAATGTTCCAAACACTGTCCGCATCCCACTGACTAGGCCCTGAGCGATTATGTATCACTGTTAGGTAATACAATACATGCGGTAAACACTGGAGCTTGACTAAACTACAACATACTTAAATGTAATATCAGCACTCCCCTCTCGCTCTCTGTTGCTGTGAAACAAAGTCAGAAACAAAATCCTTTGATAATGTGGCATCAGGTTTACAGACAGAGTATATAATAAACAAACCATATGACCCACCCAAACGGACTTGGTGCATTATTTGGTGGACAGGTGGAGCCTTTGACACCTCAAATGTCAAGTTTATATTTGGGGCATCAGCAAACGTGACCAGAGTCTTGTGGGTCCTGTCCATATATCAAGGGCATGCAAGACCTCAGTCGGACAAGAGCCTTCCTTTGTCCTCCTAACACTCACATCACACTACAGTAGAGGGCTACAAAAGTAACCCAGAAACATTTGAGAGCAGTGGCATTTGATTGTCAGAATGAAAAGGATTTTTTTAATGAGTCCATTACAAAAGTTGTCTTTATTTCAACTGATCCTACAGCCCCACCGGAAGCACATTACCTGTCAAGACTTTCCACCAAGTGCCCTTCTTATCTATGGCTCTGATAAGGGCCATGTGGCCATAGGGAATTGGAAGCATGTTTGTAAACTGTGAGATGATTGTTTCTTTAAGGAATACCTAGGATAGGATAAGTAATCCCTCTCACCCCCCCTTAAGATTTAGATGCACTATTGTAAAGTGACTGTTCCACTGGATGTCATAAGGTGAATGCACCAATTTGTAAGTCGCTCTGGATAAGAGCGTCTGCTAAATGACTTAAATGTAAATGTAATGACTGGAGGTTAGTTTTGTTTTAGGTTTGTGACAGGGCCATGACAGAAGTAACCAATGCATTTGAATGTCATGTCTATCCCACACACACACACACGACTTACCCCAGACAATGTAAACAAATGTGCAAACAAACAAGAGCAGTTGGTTTGGCTATTTTTCAAAAAATACTCACCGTGCGTAGGTGCTTCCTGAGAATGTACAAGATGAATCCCCACATTCTGGACGTTACACCTAGGAAAGTGCGGATGCCAAGTAGACACTGACGGGTCTTCAGCATGTCGGCGACCACACAATGACCCACACAGGAACAGGAGGTCGAAGGTGCTACAAGTTAACCCGCTCAACTAAATTTACCAATGTGGTTCAGGCTAGGGTCCAAATTGTCGAATTGGAATCCGTCCCTACAACCTCAACAACCTCTCAAAAACGAACCAAACGCATCCAAATTAACAAGAGTAGATCGAGCAAACGTGTGAGTGCCTCTGCACGCTTGCTGCACAACTCTCATAGATTTGAATGCATTGCCATTGTGTAGCAGAATATGTTTACTATATAAACAATAGTTAAAACAAAAGTAGACTCTTGCACGACGTTTGCTATCCAATAGCAATTTGGTCAGTGAGTGGGCTACCGACTAGCTAGCTAGAGTCAGAATATACCACGCAGCTCGTCTCGCCGACAAGCTAAGCTAGCAGCTAACTAGGTAGGGTGACCACCTTGAACCCTGGAGAACATTAAACTAAAAACTTTCGTCCTTCGAAATTTGAAAACAGTAAACAATACTCTTATTTTATCTGTGGTATTTGACGAAAAATAATGTCTGAAAACTAACAAAAGTCAAACAGTCACCATGAAAACTGCTTGCAGTTCACAGCAAATCCGGAATCGAACTGCGAGCCGCCATCGCCGTCACTTCCGCGGGGAGAAGTCTTCTCAACCTGATTCGAACCTGACGGTTGCGCGCAGCACGTCCCCGTGGAAAACAGACAAATTAAAAGTAAACGAGTAGATGGACAGAATTTTCAAACTTGTGTATTCTCTTTGATAGTTGTGTGGGTTTTCCCAATTTCTAAAGCAAATACATTTGTTGTATTACCCCGAACAAACATTGAAGTGAATGAAATATGATGCAGAAGTCAAATCAAGCTGTTTTTGTTGTTGTTTTTTCACCTTTATTTAACCAGGTAGGCAAGTTGAGAACAAGTTCTCATTTACAATTGCGACCTGGCCAATATAAAGCAAAGTAGTTCGACACATACAATGACACAGAGTTACACATGGAGTAAAACAAACATACAGTCAATAATACAGTAGAAACAAGTCTATATATGATGTGAGCAAATGAGGTGAGATAAGGGAGGTAAAGGCAACAAAAAAAAGGCCATGGTGGCAAAGTAAATACAATATAGCAAGTAAAACACTGGAATGGTAGATTTGTAGTGGAAGAATGTGCAAAGTAGAAATAAAAATAATGGGGTGCAAAGGAGAAAAATAAATAAATAAAATAAATACAGTAGGGAAAGAAGTAGTTGTTTGGCTAAATTATAGGTGGGCTATGTACAGGTGCAGTAAGTGTTTCCCTGTTTAGGGAATTCAGTTGCTCCTTTCTGGCATAAAATTGGCAAGACTACAAGAAACAATTTTAGGTTTATTTACAAGTCTGTGATTTCATGTGGCTTCTATTACGGTGAGTTGGGTCTGGCTCTAAATACTAGTGGTCACTAGACTCAAGCTCACACTCCAGTGGTTAGCGGTAGAAACTACAGAAGTGCAAGCATACTGTACAAAAAGGTGTCAGTTTGAGGTATTACAAATGTGCTAGTATAAAACAAAAATACATAACAGACAACCTGAAAACAGTACCCTTTATTTGAAGCTAGATTTAAACAGACACCTGTCATAGATGTACTGTAGGCATCTGTTCTCTGCATCATTCAGTCTTCTGCTGAAATATTCCTGAATTGATTGCTGTAACAAGCAGTATCTCTCTTGTCTACTTACACGGACTCCACCTTAACCACATTCCTCCACTGCAAAAACTGGCATTCGGTAAACCTGGTATTCTGTTAGACTTTAATTTAAATCTCATCTGAGAAAGTAAAATAAATACCAGGCAGGGACCCAGGCTATTATTTTGGTTTCCGGCATGTAAATGTCCGATGTGGCATTAACTGTAAGGGCTTAGGACACTGCTTTTCATGGATAGTAGCCTGTCCTCTAGAAATCAAGATCATCATCAGGGTCCTCCGGGTCATAATCATCATTGGCATCAGGCTCATACAGGATCCGTCCTGAACTGAGGCCCAGAAGTGCTGACTTCCTGGAAGAAGACAAATGCGGAGTTCAATAAACACTTGAGGCAACTTATTCAGACAGCAGCAAGCAAGGACAGTAGCGAGACAGTTTGGGGAGAAAAGGCATGGATTGTGGAATCACAGTGGAAATAAATCTCACTTCTCTTCCCTGAAGTCGAATGGAAGCGGCAGTTTTTCTTTGGCCTCTCTCTCTGTATTGGACAGGTGGAGGTTAAAGGTCAGGTTGGCTGTTGGATATACCTGGGGAAAGACGAGAGAATCATACAACACAATTGGCTTATTCCTTCTCATTCTCATATAGTACATGTCAGAAATAATACAGGTGTGCTAGCTCAGATTTGTCTGCATTCATCCCTGTGTATCCAGGATGACTGAGTTTGCTCTGTATTGTAACTGGCAGGTCCTCATTGATGCTGAATATCTCTTCCTGGTAACAGACACACAACACTATCGGCATAAAATGGCTAAGACAGTTTAGCTCCCAGTCCTCTGGTCCCTGGAGCCCCGGTGATGACACTGATTATAAATATACCATGACAAACCTTTCTTGAGAGCCTAAAGTCTCTGGCATATGACAGCAGGGTACGGATGCCTCAAAATCCATGAGAGAGAGACAATGATGAGTGTCACTGCTTTGGCCTGAGGTGTTTGTTTGAGAAGAGTGCCTATGTCCTCTAGGGTGAACTGATGGACAGTAAATTGTGAGTTTCCAGTCCAGCTAAGAGGATCTGAGTCGGCATTGTGAAAGTGCAGCCTATTTTCAAAGTGGAAAAACATGCAGAAGTGGGCTAGTACAGTTGACTAATTTAAGGAGTTTCTGATTTGTTTGTAGTCACCTCTGTGCAGATGTTCTGTACAATCCTTCTTTGAGTTCATCTTCACTGGCCTCGAACCCCAATACATGGACTACTGTACCTCCTTCCTGAAACACAATATATTGGAATGATATTAATGCACAACACGAACTATATGAATAACGTTACAAGATAACACAATGAAAATATTTGTGCCATGGAAAAGTGACGTACCGTTTAAGTGCTGTATTTATGTAGTTTTTCAGGTGTCGACCAGAGTAATTCACATAATCGGTCAAAAGCAAATGTTCGCTAGTTAACTACTGCCAGTGGTTCATAAAATATTGCTTTTAGTTAGCCAACTGTACAATATGGTGACCACAGACAAGTATATTTTGCCTTGTATTAAAATTAATCCTCCACATTCTGTTCCTTGCAACACTTCCCACAACATACTGTATTTACAGGCTTAACAGCTTGCTAACGTTATAGCAAGAATGTTGGTTGCCGCGTGTGATACCTCTTCATCTGCCTTCTTCAAACATTGATGTTCCTCTACAAATCTGACAATTATCATGACTAGCTTTTGTCAGCTGGATATTTATCTCGGTTAACCCAACTAAAGTCTTGCGTTTACGAGAGATTACCTGAACATTAAATGGAACATGGAAGTTTGCGTTTAGAAGAATAATTAAGTTGTGCGAGTGCATTAAATGTACATTTCAACACAAGGCGATCAGCTCGTGTCGGGAAAAACTCCATGCCCCCAGAAAGCATCTGGTTATTAGCCCTAATCACGCCATTCCTTTTCCCCTCATGACATTATCAATGTAGCAAATGGAATTAAATTATTTATGAAGTGATTGATTGATACAAGTGTGTCCTATATAAATACGATTTCATGGATCTGGAGAACAGTGAGCATTCTGTTATGCAGGTAGAATTACCAGCAGTTCAATGAATCCCGTTCCTGTCTTGTGGAACTTTGGCACGAACGCCGGTCGAGCTGGTTGAATGTTTGGAAAGCTGTGGCTCGTGAACAATCGTTCATAAACAAACTACTCAGTGTTTCAGCTCGGCTGTGCTGTGACTGGGTCAGAGAGGGTAGGAGATAGTGATGGAGAAACAAGTATGGAGCATAGTGGTACAAATAATGGAGGGAGTAGGGGTTTGAACGGGAGCGAGAGGTCTATGGAGACAGAAAAGGAAATCTGAGGAGAGCAACATAGCTTCTCGCGCTCTCCAGGGTGTATCACATCCAGAAGTGATTGGGAGTCCCATAGGGCGGCGCACAATTGGCCCAGCGTCGTCCAGGTTTGGCCGGGGAAGTCCGTCGTTGTAAATGATAATTTGTTCTTAACTGACTTGCCTAGTTACATTTTTAAAAATAGAGGCAGTTCGGAGGTAGAAAGTGCCGATAAAGTGCAAGACGCGCTGGGAGCATAAAGTGATTCTGAAGTTTAGGGAGGAAAGGGGAGTTGGGGCGATGAGTCTGATAAGGTTGACGGCTGTTATAACATAGTTGATTGGGGGAAGTTGTCAATGCTAAATTGTTAAGAGATGGGAACTTGTTGGTGTTCTGTAAGGACATGGCACAGAGGGAAAAAGCTCTCCCGAGTGAAGGTGGTGTCAAGCAGCTGAACTGATCAAGCAGGGAAGCAGTGGATTAAAGGGGTGATAACAGGGGTTCCTGCACTAAAGAGGTAAGGGACAATTTGAGAGGAGGCGTTCTAGTGGATGTTCAAAGGTAGTAAGCAGGAAGGGGTGGAGTTAGGGTAGATAGAATATATACGTTATTATGTGAGGGCGTATGTGCAGAAGCCTTTAAGAGGTTATAACTGCCAGAGGTTTGGGCATGTGGCAACAGCCTGTAAAAAGAAAAAGAGGTGTGCCAGGTGTGGAGGGGAGCTTGAGTATGGTGTACAACCAAAGTGCTGCAGCTGTCGGGGTACTCATAGTGTGGCATATAGTGGGTGTGAGACTATGAAGCAGGCAGTGGAGGTGCAACAAGTGAGAGTGGAGGGAGGGGTGTCATATGAGGCAGTGATGGTGGTCCAGGGTGATATAGGTTTAAAGGAGAGATGGGTAGGAGCATCGAGACTGGGGATTACTGGGCAGGTGGGAGACGATATGGTATACTGTACATAGATAAGAGAAAGCTGGTGATGTTCATAGCTGGAGCTGTCAATAGCACTGCTAAAGTAGAGTCTAAAACAGTAAGGATTCAGCTAATAGTGAAAGCTGCTGGGAGACATCTGAGTATGACAGGGTTGACATTGGAAGAAGTTCGAGATGACCTCAATCAGCTGAGGGTGGAGTCATGTATTACTGGATCTTAGTTATGGTGGTAGTACTACAATGGAAGGCTGTTAGCTAATGGGCAGGAGTTCAAGCAGTTCATCGTAGATATGCCAGCCAAGCCTGATGTGATTTGTGTGCAGGAAACATGGCTCAAACAGAATGTGGAGTTTATCATACAGGGATATTTTGTGGTTCGTAGGGACAGAGATGTAGGGGGAGGGGGATGTGCCACCTTCATAAGGCAAGGACTTTCCTACAGGATGCTAGGCAGAGGTATTGGAGGTGTGGTTGAGAGGAGGGGTGATAGTGGTAGTGAACTACTGCAAACCGTGTCAGATATTGGACCTGGAAGTGGTGAAGAGGGTGCAGGGCTAGGATAGAAGTAAGGTAATGGGGTGTGGGGATTTTAATTCCCACAACACCCTCTGGGGGGATGGATGGATGGAAATGGCCAAGTGATGGAAAAAATGCTAGAAATGAAAGATCTGGTGTGCCTGAATGATGGCAGAGGGACCAGGATTGATGTAGCCACAGGGAAAGAGTCTGCCTTGGACCTCACGCTGGTATCTAGTGCAATGGCAGGAAACTGAGTGAGAGGTATGGGAGGAGTTGACAGTAGGGAGTGGTCTTTACCCCATGGTATGCACAGTAGGCCGGATGGAGGATGTGTTGTCAGTGGACGGAGTAGGCAGTTGGGTGTTTGGAAGGGCAAAGTGGGATCAGTTTCAGGAGCTGAGTGAGCAGGTGATGGCTCGGGTGGATATGGGAGGGGATGTGGATAATATGAATAACTGGGTGAGAACAGCGTTCTTGGGGGCAGCTACTGAGGCTATACCTAAGAGTTCAGGGAGGAGGAGGAAAGCAGTCCCATGGTGGACGGAGGAGTAGGAACAGAACATTTAGAGTACTGAAAAGGACTCACACCTTGTATGTAGGGGTATGGGGGATGATTAGGGAGGATAAGTAGGGTCCAAAGGGAGTGGGATTATCCAGTGTTGACGAGTGGGAAGGATGTGGCAGTAACAGATGAGGAGGCAGAGATGATGGACAAAGCGTTTGTCCAAGTGCGTAGCTCGGCAAATTTGTCAAAGGAGGGGCAGAGAGAGAACCAGAGAGGAGCATCCTGAAGTGCTGGATAGGAGGGAGGATGTTCAGTTGAAGTCGGAAATTTACACAGACTTAGGTTGGAGTTATTAAAACTCGTTTTTCAACCACTCCACACATTTCTTGTTAGTAAACTATAGTTTTGGCAAGTCGGTTAGGACATCTACGTTGTGCATGACACAAGTCCTTTTTTCCAACAATTGATTACAGACAGATTATTTCACTTATAATTCACTGTTTCACAACTCCAGTGGGTCAGACGTTTACATACACTAAGTTGACTGTGCCTTTAAGCAGAAGCTTCTGATAGGCTAATTGACACTATTTGAGTCAATTGGAGGTGTACCTGTGGATGTATTTCAAGGCCTACCGTCAAATTCAGTACCTCTTTGCTTGACATCATGGGAAAATCAAAAGAAATCAACCAAGACCTCAGAAAAAAATAGTAGACCTCCACAAGTCTGGTTCATCCTTGGGAGAAATGTCCAAATGCCTGAAGTTACCACGTTCATCTGTACAAACAATAGTACGCAAGTATAAACACCATGGGACCACGCATCCGTCATACTGCTCAGGAAGGAAACGTGTCCTGTCTCCTAGAGATGACTGTACTTTGGTGTGAAAAGTGCAAATCAATCCCAGAACAACAGCAAAATACCTTGTGAAGATGCTGGAGGAAACAGGTACAAAAGTATCTATATCCACAGTAAAACGAGTCCTATATCGACATAATCTGAAAGGTCGCTCGGCAAGGAAGAAGCCACTGCTCCAAAACCGCCATAAAAAAGCCAGACTACAGTTTGCAACTGCACATAGGGACAAAGATCATACTTTTTGGAGACATGTCCTCTGGTCTGATGAAACAAAAACATAACTGTTTGGCCATAATGACCATCGTTATGTTTGGAGGAAAAAGGGGGAGGCTTGCAAGCCGAAGAACACCATCCCAACAGTGAAGCACGGGGGTAGAAGCATCATGTTGTGGTGGTGCTTTGTTGCAGGAGGGACTGGTGCACTTCACAAAATAGATGGCATCGTGCGGGAGGAAAAGTATGTGGATATATTGAAGCAACATCTCAAGACATCAGTCAGGGAGTTAAAGCTTGGTCGCAAATGGCTCTTCCAAATGGACAATGACCACAAGCATACTTCCAAAGTTGTGGAAAAATGGCTTAAGGACAACAAAGTTAAGGTATTGGAGTGGCCATCACAAAGCCCTGACCTCAATCCTATAGAAAATGTGTTGGCAGAACTGAAAAAGCGTGTGCAAGCAAGGAGGCCTACAAACCTTACTCAGTTACACCAGCTCTGTCAGGAGGAATGGGCCAAAATTCACCCAACTTAATGTGGGAAGCTTGTGGAAGGCTACCTGAAATGTTTGACCCAAGTTAAACAATTTAAAGGCAATGTTACCAAATACTAATTGAGTGTATGTAAACTTCTGACCCACTGGGAATGTGATAAAAGCTGAAATAAATCATTCTCTCTACTAATTATTCTGACATTTCACATTCTTAAAATAAAGTGGTGATCCTAACTGACCTAAGACAGGGACTTTATACTAGGATTAAATGTAAGAAATTGTGAAAACCTGAGTTTAAATGTATTTTGCTAAGGTGTTGTATGTAAACTTCCGACTTTGACTGTAAATAATGTGTTGAATGTACCATTAACTACCAGGCAATTAGAAGGAGGCAGTAGTGGGACCAATCCGGAAACCAGGGAAGGACCCAACGAGGCCAACAAGCAATCGGCCTATAGCTTTAACACCACATGTGTGTAAGATTATGGAACATATGAATAAGGAGAGGCTAACGTACCTACTGGAGAGCACAGTTATAGTATCACCACATCAGAGTGGGTTCAGGAAGGCAAGAGGAACTATGGACCCAGCGCTCTGCTTCGAAGCAAGGAAAGCTCAGGTAAACAAGGAGACTGTTGTAGCTGTCTTTTTTGATGTGGCGAAGGCGTATGATATGATGTGGATATGTTAATGAAGTTTGTTAATGAAGTCTGATATTATGGGGGTAGGAGGAAGAACGAACAACTGGATAAAGGATTTCCTGTTTGGATGGTCGATCCAGGTGATGGTGGGAAAGTCACTATCGGGCAGCTACCTGGTAGATAACGGTACACCACGGGGGAGCGTGATTAGTTGTTCTCAATGATGTTTACTCTCAGGTACAGACGGACATTGGGAGGTCGTTATTTGCAGATGATGGGGCCTTATGGAAGAGGGGAAGAAATGTGCCATGCATAGTCAGGAAGTTACAGGAAGCAAGTGAGGAGGTAGAGCGGTGGGCATTAATGTGGGGATTCAGGTTCTCTGTAGAGAACTCATAACAGTGTTCTTTACCAGGAGAAAGGTGGGATATGAGGTATGCTTGAGGTTATATGGGAGAAACTTGGAAAGGGTGGGGGCCTTCAGGTTCCTTGTGTTAAACTTTGACACCAGACTGACCTGTGCGGAACACATTGAGAGAGTGGTGAGAAAGTGTAAGAAGGTGCTAAATGTGATGTGCTATCTGACGGGGAAGGAGTTGGGGGGGCATTCCTCAATGAGGACCACGTATGTTGCATTGATCTGATCTGTAATAGACTATGACAGTATATCGTATGGTTCGGCAGCCCGGACCTCATTGGACTACAGGTGGAGATGGGGGATATGCCATTGCAGATTATGAGACAGCAGCTGGGAATGAATTATTACAGGGGACATGGGGTGTCTCATCCTGCAAAAGGGATTTTACAAGCATACTGGGAACATGAGCGAAGACAGAACACAAGCTGGGTAGGGTGGGTAATATCCAGGCGAAGGGGTGGGACTGTATGGAAGGGAGTTTAGTCCAACGGGAGCTATACCATGGCTACTCCCAGAGTCGCCTCTTCTACAAGTAAATGAAAGTGTCTAGTTTGAGAAACAGACGCCTCACAAGTCCTCAACTGGCAGCTTCATTAAATAGTACCCGCAAAACACCAGTCTCAACGTCAACAGTGAAGAGGACATTTCAAAGTGACCCCAAACTTTTGAACGGTAGTGCACGTTTACATAAAGTGGTTTGTAAATTAATACTGCACAAATTTTTTTTTTTCCCCCAGGTTATTTGATCAAGAATTCATCTTGCAGGATTCAATGGTTGGAATTGTAAGAGTTGTTGCCTTGTCCCTTTCTCTGTGATTGTCATTCTGGAATCCAGAAAGAACCAAACCCTGTCCACAAACATTCACATCATAAGGTGCAACGTTATGGGCAACTACCTTTTTTTTGCCAAAGCAGAGATGCTGAAAAAAATTTGTTTACCTAAACTACAGATGTCTATATAGGTCCACTAATACTAGTAAAGGCCCAGTGCACTACTTTTGTGAAGAGAAAACAACAATCCAAATATATATACATATAAATATATATATTTTTAAATTCTGATTTTTCATGGGATGCTGCAGCACCCTCAGCACCCCTACTTCGCGCGGCTATGCGTATTCCCAAATACTTCTCTGCAGCTGCCACCACAACAAGATTCCCCCTCACAACCTCAATCAAAGGAGCTCATTTTGCCAGCAATGCGCCTTGTTCCATAGCAGAAAGCCTCCACACCCAGGCCCAGGTAGACACTCATATCTTTCTTGACAGGTCATTGTGCTACACTACTTTGTGCATGCATGTAGACCAAGTGTAATCTCCTGTGCTCCTTCTTTCTGCCAGTGACCCCTCTCATGTTCAATTTAAACTCACCCAACTAATTGCCATGCACACTGGTCAGATTGACCAGCAGATTACCTTTGCCTGATAGAGGAGGAGGTGGCGAGAGAAGTGCAAGAGAATGTAGAAGTTGCGGATTCAGAGGTCCCACCTGCACTTTTCAGATGTGGCCTGAGGGATAGACATTGTCCTCTATCCGGAGGCAGCCCCACAGAGGAGGGGCAGGTGGTGCACAGTGGCCAGGCTAGCTATGGATCCCAACAGGAATACGTCGCCTCTCAAGAGCGGGTGCCTGCAGCTGGGTGAGCCCAGCGTCCACTCACCCACTCAAAAGCATTGCAAACAAGGCAAGGATGATGTGAGTGATTTGGATGACTTCGCAGAGGAACCTGCTCCTCGTGGGGGTGTGCATCCTACCTCCACCCCCAGAAGGGCAATGTTATAAGGGAAATGTGGAGTGATAAGGAATCTTTATCTCACTCTCCTAATATGCCTTTGAAGATAGCATCAGCACTGGAAAGAAGAGGATGTGGATGCCCAAGGAGTGTGTGGAAGCAGGGGTTTCCCACTATGGTGAGGGCAACTGGGAAAAAATCAGGTCGTCTTACCCCTTTGCTCGATGCTCTTCCATCCAAATAAAGGACAAATGGAGGCCCATAAAGAAGTAAAAATTGGTATGAGTTGTGGAGAAGGGCCTATGGCTTAGAGCTAAAAGCAGGAAGGAAGGAGGATTCTATCCAGTTATTTCAAGTTCAGTTCAGATTTTCCCGGGAAGAGGGGTAATGAAGGTTTCATTAAAATGATTCAGTGAGGGTTGTTAACTTAGGAACAGTATATGTTCAAAATATGTCAAAAGTTTAGAACTATCTATCAAGTTCAGATGGGTGGGTGGGGGACACATTTCATGAATATTTATGAGTCTCGACATAGAACCCGTCAGTTGATTGGTTGAGCCTTCTTGAGTGTGTGATGTGAAAATCACGCACCCAAAAAGGCTCAACCA
This sequence comes from Oncorhynchus gorbuscha, assembly GCF_021184085.1. Classification (NCBI taxonomy): domain Eukaryota; kingdom Metazoa; phylum Chordata; class Actinopteri; order Salmoniformes; family Salmonidae; genus Oncorhynchus; species Oncorhynchus gorbuscha. The sequence goes on along the minus strand of NC_060193.1, from coordinate 27,124,243 downwards.
ATCACCCGACATGTCGAGACTCTTGAATATTCATAAAATTGACATTGCTTATGCCTGGCTCTGCTAGCTGAAGTTTGGAGAAGCGGAAATGTTGCTTGAATCTGAAAGTGCAGCAAGTGAAGGTTGTGAAAGTGAATGGAAAGCAGTGAAATCAAAAAATTTGAACGAAACAAGCAACAGATGTAGTGGAATAAAAGGGTCGGTCCAATACTGCATTTCTTCTTGGACTGGTCAAATGACCCATGGGAACTCCCCTTCACGCAATGTGATTGAGATGCTTAATATCAAAGAGGTTTACAGTCACACACCCTTAATGTACCCACGTGACCTGTCACTATAAAAGGCGGTGTGGCGTGACATACTGTCTTTTCTTCACTCTCACATTTGTGTTTTTCATTACGAGATTGCTATTAAATACCCTTTAGATTACTTTCTAACTGTTACGATTCTTCAATGACTTGAGGAGGTGCTGCGAGAAGTACATTTGATCTAATCTGTCTCTCTCTCGTTATTGAGCCTCCCCATACGAGCTAACTTTTATTGCTTTTTGTTGGGCATTTTTCATCCTTGTGTTAGCTAACTAGATTTACCTCAGAAGTTAGCTCGTAGCTAGCTAGCTAAATTAGCCATACATAGCTTGTTGTAGCTGTTGTTGGCACTTGTTGACCTGAGGTGTCGTGCCAGTCCCCACTTGACTGCCAAACCAGCCCGTTGATCTAGTATTACCAATCCCTCGCTTGGAGTTTTGCTGTGATCACGGAGCTCAGCGGTGCTGGAGGCTACCGGTTCTCTCTTGACCAAGTCCACCAACGCTAAGACTGACAGTTCACTCTTGGGAGTTTCGAACCCGGACCTTGATACATATTTAGACGGGAGTCTCAATTCTCTCGAAGCATCCAAAGCAGATACCGAGGCAATCGAAGCATACACCAAGACACATCGAGACAAAATCTATGTTTTGTTACCTTTTTCTTGGAATACACTTCTCTTGTGTGAAAATCTGTTCTTTGCACAATGGTTCAGTGCTGTACACAGGATGTCATTCCACCCATGTCAAGTGTGAAAAACAACTCCCAGCCTCGGATGATCACAAACTTTGGATAACAGGGTAGCAGCACTTGCATTTACTCTTAGAAATTCAAACCGAGAGCATTGAAATCTCAACTTCCACACTTTGGGGGCAGAGCTGTGAGGCAGACACATTCTCATCAGATGTGTCTTTCTCACAGATCAATGATCATTCTAAACGCTCCAGGTTTAATGATGGATCTCACTCCACTCATGGTCCACTGCCCATAAAATGCCATCGCTGATCCTCGCCTGGTAAAAAATGTTGACTCACTGAGGCGCGCAAGGATATTAAGTCACTAGACAGTCGTATGGAAACCATTGAGTCTGCCCTTAAGCACATCCTGGCCAAGCTTCCCCTACCAGTACCAAACCCAACCCCTACCTCTGAACGGAGCGTGGTTTTTGAATCAGATGACAGTGACGTACTGTCCACAAGAGCCTCACACTCTTATGACACAGGAGCACTCTGATGATGATTATAATGCTATGTATCACAGCGCTAGCATCATCCAGTCCCAGTGATGGTCGACCAGAAAATATCCTCGTCTGAAATCTTTAATAAGAAGGCAAGCAGAAACCTCAATGTGGAGAATACTTCTCCTGCCATGGCATCCACATCCAAGTTTGATGAATTTAGTTCTTCAAAGACTGAGTGCATGAGCTCCAATGCACTTGGAGCACACCAAATGACAGAACCCCTGCCATGCCAAGCGTGTGCACTTGCTTAGCTACAGTTTATGGTGCAGATGAAAATGGTTATGGCCATTTCCCCCGTATGGACAAATAATTTGCTTTTCTTGTTCTACCTACTCTCCATCACAGTTCAGAACAAGAGCTGCTTAACAAACGATGCAGGGTATCTGATTGCTTCCTACGCATGACATATGACAGCACATTGTCAGCCGCTAGGCTTAGCAATTGAGCAGCAAGACTGCCCTTATATCAAAAGGAGATGCAGGTACGCCGCTCCGCAAACTACGATGCTGAGACCGTTAAATAACTGTCTACAGTTAGGCCTGCTCATCTAATGCCTAAACGGCAATGCTCAGATAGTTGGAAAATCAATGGCAACACAGTGAGTTGCACGGCGCCGCCTATGGTTTGCGCAGTCCAAGGTGTACCCATATCACCTGGCCAGACATTTGGCCCAGCAGCGGCACACCTCCTCCAAGTGTCTAAGGAGGACAGAGAAGCAAAGATGGAGCTTCAGCGCCGGATTCCAAAGCCTAGAATGCATCAACCAGCAAACCATTACTCCTGTCCAAGGGCCCCAACTGGGATCCCAAGAAACCAGGTTCAGAATCATGCTGCACCTGTCAGGAGTGGAGAAACAGACACTCTCAGTCCTACCAAAGAGGTGGAGCGCAACATCACCAAAGAGGCAGAGGTGCACCATATGCAGGCCGCATCCCCTCGGCACCACAGCACGCAGTGCCTCGGACTCTCTAGCGCAACCCGGTTTCCTCGAGCACCACCTTTCCAGCTGGAAAAGGTCAACTGCGGTGTTACGCATTCTAACACAATGCTATGCACTACAATTTTGTCAGTGACCCCCACACTTCAGGGGTGTCTTGAAAACAACAGCTCACAACCCTTCTCAAAGCAAACACTCTGCTCAGAAATCTCCTTGCTCCTTGAGAAGCATGCAATCAAATAGGTAGAACCAATGCAGCCAAACTGCGGGTTCTACTCAATCAAAGTCCTACGTCCAATCTTGGACCTAAGGTGTCTGAATCGTCATCTTTCAGCACTTCACTTCAAAATGCTGTCAATCAAAACCATCCTTCAGTCAGTACAACCAGGCAATTGGTTCACCACAGTGGACCTGAAAGACACACGCTTTCTTATCAAAATTCTACTAGCACACAGAAAATACTTGAGATTTGCCTTCGAAAAACTTTCACAAAGTGCATAAGAGCAGCATAAGCTCCCCTTTGTCAAGCAGGAGTAAGGGTCCTGAACTACTTAGACGATTGGCATGTGTCAGAAAGCCAAGCTTTGGCATACACGTCCATGTTCTCACATCACCTCTCCGAGTTGGGACTAACAATGACCTTGGAAAAGAGTTATCTGGACCCCACTCAGTGTGTGCACTTTCTGGGCTTGACACATTTGACACTCAAATCATGCAAGCTACACTCTCTCCAGAAAGAGTGGTAATCATTGACAAATTGTCTTTCAACGTTCACACTGAGAAAACAGGTGACAGTGCTAGTGAGTCAGAGGCTCCTAGGCCTCTTAGCTGCTGCAGTCCATGTTGTACCGTTGGGCTTGCTCCACATGCGTCCAATACAGTGCTGGTACAAGAGACACAATCTATGTCCCAGAAGGGACAAACACAAAAAGGTAATGAGTTGCTGAAGTGCTAAGCACAACCATTGTATTGCTCTTCACACTCCCAGATGAGGTCTCCTAGGCATAGTTCACAACCGGTGACTTTGACCACAGACGCCTCCATACAGAGATGGGGAGCAGTCTTGAACCAGTCAGGGGTTCATGGTGTATGGTCAACAGCATGGACAACAGCTCACATCAACGTACTGAAGCTCAAGGCAGTTCACCTTGCACTCTAGCACTTCCTCCCAGTACTGAGAGGACAACATGTACTGATACTGAGACAGCACAACCGTGGTTGCACACATCAACCGCCCGTGCGGACTGAGGTCAATGACACTGCACCAGGTAGCAGGGGAGATACTCCTTTGGACAAAGAGACACCTTTCATCCCTCAGAGCAAAACACCTGCAGGGGGTGTAGAATCGGGCAGCAGACTTTCTCTCTAGAGGAGGCCCTCTTCCTTGAGACTGGAGGATACATTCCACAGTAGTGGAGAGGATCTGGGCACGATTCAGAACGCTGATCTGTTCGCATCGCAAGACTCAACCCATTGTCCTATGTGTATCTCCATAAAGGCACCAGCAGGCCCAATCGGGGTCGTCGCCATGCTATATGTGTTTCTACCAATTCCCTTGCTCCCTCTGGTCTTGAGGAAGATCAGTCTTGAGAGTGCGCCAGTTCTACTTGTTGCTCCACATTGACCACAGCATCACTGGTTTTCAGACCTTGAACAGCTGACAACCTCTCAATCATAGGAAATACCTATTCAAGCGGATCTCCTCTCAGAAGCGAACATCAAGCTTTGGCACCCAAAACCCAGCATACTGAAGTTGTGAGTGTAGCCCCTGAACGTGACCACCTTATAGCTTCAGGGTTGCGGTCCTTGGTAATTGATACAATTCAGGCAGCCAGGGCATCCTCTATGCGAACGCTGGAGTCCTACTGTCTTCACTTGAGCTACAGTATGTGAGCTCTCAGTCAATACTGACTTTCTATTGGCTACTGTTTAAGCCAAGTGTGTTGAAAAATTGCATGCGCTTTCTTCCCATCCTTCATGCTTCTAGCAGAAAATGGATCTAAGGCAGTGCTTCGGCCAATCCAGCATTCTTACCTAAGGTGCTTTCATCATCACATGCTAACCAGCCCTTAATATTTCATTTCACCCGCCTCCCCACTCCTCACAGGAGAGTTGTGAGTTGCATACACTTTGCCCAGTTAGGGCATTGAGTGCCTATCTTCCTGCAACAAGAACTGTTTGTCAGAACAGCATTTTGTGTGTTATGGGGAGAACAGAGTGTAAACATTAAAGGTCTCCAGACCACGTGGTAGCACACTCCACCAGTTGTGTGGCCACTTCATGGCCCCTGTTCAGAGGGGCCTCCATGGACTCTCTGTGTTGCTGCAAGTTGGGCAACACCCATAACTTTCATGAGGTACTACAGACTCAATGTTATGTCTACTCCATCGGTGGGGTCTGTGGTTCTGGCCATGGCATGCTCACTCAACCCAGATAAGTGAGCATACTGTGAACCTTGTACATACTTACTTATCAACCATCAGTGAGATGGATGTTCTATACAGCGGCCTTCCACTCTTGGTGCTGTTGAACCCAATTGAAGCTTCATATTGTATGTTCTAGCTTTCAGCTTGCTTGTGAATACGGTTGTATACCACAGTTGAAAATCTGTGTTACCATGGAAGGAGTTCCCATAGGTCGTTTGGTGACCCGTTACTCTACTCAGAGAACCAAGGTTACATCCGTAACCCAACATTTTTTTGACAAGGACGTTAATTTGGGAGATCCTTTTTACTATCGAGGACTGTGAAGAGAGCAATGGGAAAGGTGGATTCAATCAAGGTGACTGGAAGTGGCCTTGTTTTGGATTTTTTTTTTTAATTGAACCTGTATTTAACTAGGCAAGTCAGTTAAGAACAAATTCTTATTTACAATGACGGCCTACCCCGACCAAACCCGGACGATGCTGGGACAATTGTGCGCCATCCTATGGGACTCCCAAGCACAGCCGAATGTGATACAGCCTGGATTTGAACCAGTGACACCTCTTGCACTGAGATGCATCGCCTTAGACCGCTGCGGGAGCCCAATTGGTAAATTGTGTAAATGAAGAACAGAAGAAGCGTGCACTGGATCTGGCCAAATTCCCTACGTCGGAAACTGACCTTCATTGATCTTCAGAGCAGGGCACCTGCTAAAGGAGTTATATCTGGAGTCTCATTAGATATAGATGACGTGTGGGCTTACCTTATTCAGAAAATTCCAGGAGCGGTCAGTGCACATTGCCTGACCCGTGTTGTAAAAGGAGAAAAGCTTATCGATATCATTGTTGTTTGAGGGGACTCTGCACGTGAAGCTTGGATATGTGAGGTATGAGGAGAGAGCAATTGTGCCCAAACCACTCAGTGACCACATGTCAAATGTTTTCAGATGGGAGAAGTATGTTATTGAAGAATCTATGAAGGGAAAATGTTGCAACTGTGGTGGGGATCGTACTATGGACTTCCTTGAGTGCCCTGTTAGGGTGAAAGAGGTCATGGTGTTGCTGTGGAAAGATTCTTACACAAGGACACTCAAAGTTAACCTTAAACAATTCATTGTTTATTGTCAGCGCGCTGGAGAGGTTCCAACCAACTCAATGCACCATCGTACACATGTCAATCGGGAGCTCTGCCTGGGCAGACCCAGCAGTTGTCTTATATATGGCAATACACAGATAAATTATATTTGCACGATTTAGCATAATAAATTAATCATTACCGTTTTGTTCTATTCATGTGACCGACCAATACTGTTTCATAATATGTGACAGACCAACATCTCACGAGGCTTCTCCTCTCTAAGTGGAGACCTTGAAACTAATATATTGTCTGTTCTCAAAACAATGTCTGTGTGTATAGCCAAATTGCAGCTACTGACAGTTGATTTGTACAGTCAGCCACTTGCATGAACACAGAAATTGGTTTATAGAACAGCACATGAATAGAACATAGAAAATTGTTATAAGAAAAGCACAAACATTAAAATTCCCATTACAGTGTCAAAGATCTGTGTTGTACAGCAGATCTCCTATGTGGTGAAGAGTCGAAGGGGCAAGGGGCCATAGTGCTGAAGAAGATATGGCGGTGGATGCACCACAACCAGTTGCAAATATTTTTTTACGCCAATAAAGAAATCTTGATACACTCATTGTGAAGGTGGATTTTGTAGCATTTATAGTCAGAGTTATTATTTGTACTTCCAAAAAGGTTTTGTGGCTCCAAGACTTCCTGGCAGAAGCACTGCAAGGACTACTGTTGACAGAAAATGTACCACCCTCACAGGATCCTTCTGACCCTGAATCGAATTTTGCATTTGAACAGAAAAGCATGTTGATTTAGTTTAGTTAAACTATTTTTGGTGGTTTGTATGAATATTTTTCCCCCTTTTTGGAGTCTTTGTTATCCACTTGCACAGTAGGTGGCGCAATGCACATCCAATTGTTGCAAACGCCATTATGCCAGAGAAGAAGATGCCTGGCAAGAGTGAGGCGCGCAAGGGACGATACATATTCTAGTCACTCTCGTCGATTTTGTTCGTGTTATGGAAAAACGTAAACTTCATCTAAGAAATATGTTACCTGAATGCCTTTGTCCTTTACAATGGATTCACCTGCTGCAGTTTTTTTCCGGTGACTTAGTGCGATAGTTAAAAAAACTAGTTGATTTCCAGGAATATTTATGCAATATAACTGCTGTGACGAAGAAATTAGCTAGTAACGTTAGCTAGCTAACCTTGCTTCTTGTTAGCTAGGTAACGGGCAGATAAGGAATTATTTCTGCAATTGTGGTTGGCTAGTCCGTACCTAGCCGGTTAAACAATCTAGAACTGGTGACCATAATCCAAAAAGTCAAGGAAAGTCGCTTGTCGAAGAGTTTTTGAGTCCTGCGTTCTCGGCAGGGGTGTCCCACACAAAGTCAACAGTCAAGCCGGGAGAAAAACACCCCAGCTGCTAGCTACCTGGTAGCTACCACCACAACGGGCCTTGTTGCTGAGGCGACAATGCTTGAAATAATGTCTGAACACCAAGGTACGTTAAGTGTCAGTTCACATAGTAAATTGATCTAGAGTTGTTTTCTAGCTAGCGGACATTGTTGGTTTTGTTCAAGCCTCCCAGTAAAGCAACTGTTGGTTGTTAAATCACAGTGTTAGTTGGTTAACGTTAGCTAACACGTCGCTATAGTTAACTAACATTAGCTGTCAGTTAGCTAGATTGACTTAATCTGTATCAAACAGTCAATTTAGCTTGCAGAGTTTGATGATAAACTGTGCGTTTTTTATGCAGTAACGATAGATAGCGTAGCTAGTTAACGTTTGCTTAACCATGATGTGGCTAATGTAAAATAACCGCTGGCAAGCTAACGGTAGCTAGCTAGCAAGCATAACGTTCCAACAAAATGGGGCGTAATGATTTTTGCTCTGCTAACTAACATGTCTTCAACAGTTGACTATCAGTGTTTATTAGATTGTTACAGTAACTAGTTAGCTATATGATGCTAGTTTGCTAGCCAAGTTCAAAATTCGGGGTTGAGCCGGCTCCTCATGCCAGCTGCTAAAGCTGGCTCACAATGCATGGATGGCATGGTTCAAGTTTGTACGCTAACGTTATCCAACCTAGCCAGCTAGTTACGACTCAACATTTTCACCCCAAGCACCATGTAACAATCTTGAATTTGTCGTTGCATCTCTATTGAAGTTATTGACCCGTTGTAAAAAAAAATATAAAGACAACATTGTTGGCGGTAACGTTAGCTAGCTGGCTAACATCGTTACTGGCGAGCAGGGTAGGTATTCACTCGTTTAGGACAACTAGCTAACATCATTGTTAGCTAGCAAACTAAACAGTCAGTCAGTACCCTTGTCTGGTTTTTCATTGCATTAGCGAGCTAACTAGTTGTTCGTTTATTCTCTCGATACATCTCTAGGCCGAACACAAATAGACAGTGGGGAGAATGAGGTTATTATAACATGAATTGAATTGTACTTTGAAGTAATGTATACTTTTTTTCATCCAAATGACTGTATAAAATGTAACCCGATTATAGCTAGTATAGTAGTTTTTTTCTTAAGTTATTGTTTTTTTTTATTATACAGATTCGTTATTGAAGTGCAAAACGGAGACTCTGGTAAGTAGACTTCCGGTGTAGTATTTAATTTCACCTCCCCCTTAACATGACCACTCTATTTGGTGATGCATGTACGAGTTATTAGCTTGATTCATGTATGTGTGGATCTCATTCATGTTTTGTTTTCTCTTTAGCCTCCAGAGAGGAGAAAGAGGACCGTCGAAGACTTTAACAAGTTCTGCAACTTTGTCTTGGCATATGCAGGCTATATCCCCAATCCAAAAGAGGTAGGTTAACTAGGCACATCAGGACATAAACCCCGTTTCAACTGGCACTTAAAATTAGAGGCAAATTGAAGATGGCTCGAGAGAAACCCGGACCAGCACAGCCCAGTTTTACAACTGGTAGTTTGATTAGAATCGGGGCTGGTGACGCCATTACTATGCAACCACCAGCTGATCACGAGTGGATGATTGCACCACGTTTAGCTAGCTCGTCTGAGCTTGTTGCTGCTTGCTAGCACATTGTCAGGCGGTACTGCGATAGTCATACATTACACAAATTACCACCATATCTGAATCCTTAATCCAATACACTTATGACAAGTCAGTCTTCGAATGCTAGCTGCTAGCTACATAACGCTGGCCAGCAAATCAGAGCTGAAACACGCTAGCAAGCAAGCTAACGTGAGCTAGCAGGAATTTTAGCTGACCAGGTCGTATTGAAAGCAAACTATCAAACCCGTCTGGTTTCCTTGGTTAACTAGCTAATAGCAAATGTCATGGCTAACAAAGGTGGAGTGTAGCTAGCTAGCTAACCTGTTGTGCTAGCGACGACGCTAACCGTTTAGCTAGCTAGCTAACGTTAGAAAGCTAAATACATGTCTGAGTCTGTCTGGCAGGAGTATGTGGTAACGTAAATTACAGCATGGTGGGGGCGAATTAAATTATTCAACATCTTGCTAGCTAGCAACATTAGCGAAGACTGCTAGCAATATGACATCTCTAATTTCTGAAGGAAGTGAAAACTAGTCGAGCTAGCCAACCTAGGCAAGCTCAACCCGGTTGACTTCTGTGTAGGCTGGACACGTGACATTTTAAACAATTCTTTTTTTTGATAACTAGTGAATTTAATCCCCCGTGGAGTCCAGTTTCATAATATAACCATATGTCCCAGCTGCTTGCCGTAGTTTTGAAGAAATCGCGAAAAAACAGGCCTTATTTTATGACATTTTTCACCCCGCCAGCTCCTATTAGTTCTACTAGCCTTCCGAATGTTCTATTTCCAGTTTGTTTTAAGTCACAATGCCTGATTCCCTGTTGTTGACAATGAGACCTGCCCACGTTGTTTGTAGTTAAAATGTAAACAAAAAACGTCTCATGGAACTCTTGAGGTCCTCCCAGTGTTTACTATAGGGAAATACAGGTATGTCTATTTTGTCAAATATCTCGCAATGTGTATATTTAGATTTTTTTCGAATTGGATACCATTTTAATCAGGATCAATCTCTTTGTAATTACTTAAGGTTGGATAGCGTACTCTGCTATCAACGATCGCCAAGCCAGAAATAGTCAAAAGTAGATTTTTTTTGCCCCTACTTCTCCTTATGCAAACATAAGCACACTTGGCACTATCAAGGTGTGGATGTTTACATTTTTTTAAATAAAAATAAATAAATAAAACTTTACCCCCCTTTCTCCCCAATTTCGTGGTAACCAATTGTTAGTAGTTACTATCTTGTCTCATCGCTACAACTCCCGTATGGGCTCGGGAGAGACTAAGGTCGAAAGCCATGCGTCTTCCGAAACACAACCCAACCAAGCCGCACTGCTTCTTAACACAATGCGCATCCAACCCGGAAGCCAGCCACACCAATGTGTCGGAGGAAACGCTGTGCACCTGGCGACCTGGTTAGCATGCACTGCGCCCGGCCCGCCACAGGAGTCTCTTGTGTGCGATGAGACAAGGATATCCCTACCGGCCAAACCCTCCCAAACCCAGACGACGCTAGGCCAATTGTGCGTCGCCCCATGGATCTCCCGGTCGCGGCCGGATGTTTACGTTCTACACAAGTTGTTTTTCAGTTTCATCCTAAGAACAGATTGTAGTGGTAAAATAAAAAGGGATACATTTGTTGGTGCCATTTAGGTGAAATTGAGTTCTAAGCGTCACTCCAGTCAAAAGTCTCTGCCAACGTTCGATTCCATTCATTAGCTATGGGCTCACGCTAGTGTTCCAGCTTAGGCAACGTTCTTTTGCCAATTTTTAGCCTTGGGTGAATTTTGACTCGTTCTATTATCCATCCTACTAAGTGCCAATGAAAACTATAGAGTAGCAAGGACAAACCTGTTTTGGTGATTTTATGGCATATCATCAAAATGAACATCACTGCACATTTTTGTACTCATTCAGCAGTTATCTGATTTAAGTACAATACCATTAGAAATTAATGTTTAAAGATTTATATTCCTAAAACGTACATTGAAAATTATGCTGTTTCTGCTTCCTGTTGACAATGCATATGGATAAATAGCCCAAACAGTTTGTCCAAATCAATAACCAATATGCAGTAACAGTTTGATGTAATGAAAACATAATACATTTTATCTAAACATGGTCAACAATAGTAATCATATCACTTCTTTATATTTAACGAGCACCTTATAAACTGCATATGCACCCAAAACACTTGACAAATGGCAATAAATCACTCATCGATTGGGGGGGATGCATTGTTGAAACTACCACTACTCAAAAAACACATGGAAACTCAAGATATTTATTTTACCTAACTGACCACCCCCGGAACAGTCAACTACATTTTTGAATGTTGTATTTTGATATCAGAATCACCAAAACTGAAAGAGAAATGCATCACTGTTTTGTCAATCACTCATCGATTATCACGTTGAAATCAATTGCCAGGGGGGCTAGGGAAGGTTGCAGATACTGTTAACTAAAACAGCTCAAAAACCTAATGGAATCACTGGTTAGAGGACAATTTGTAGAAGACTGCTCGCTACATTTTAAAGTGTTGCATTTTTAAATTAAATTGGTCACCGACATGGTAAGTGACACAACACTTTATGTTAATCACTTCCATCGATATCAAGCTGAAATCATTAGAACGTGGCAAATGTTTGGTGTGCAGCGCTGTTTAAACTAACACTATTAAAAGGCCACACGGGAACTTAGATTTACCTAATACATGGTTGGTTAGATTAGAACTTGAAGGCATATACAGTTGAAGTCGGAAGTTTACATACACCTTAGCCAAATACATTTAATTTTCACAATTCCTGATATTTAATCCAAGTAAAAAAAATCTCTGTTTTTAAAACGGTTAGGATCACCACTTTAGTGCCTCGTTGTGAACACAATGCATGGTTTTATTCTGTACATGCTTCCTTTTTACTGTCAATTATGTTAGTGTTGTGGATTGTAGTGACTGGGTGTATTGATACACCATCCAAAGTGTAACTTCACTACGTAAAAAAATATATATATACTGCTCGACTGAGGGACCTTACAAATAATTGTGTACGGTCCCAAGTGTTAAACCACGTGACTTTTTAAGCAAATGTTTACTCCTGAACTGATTTAGGCTTGCCAAGACGAAGGGGTTAAAATACGTATTGATTCAAGGTGTTTCAGCTTTCCATGTTTTATTTATTTGTAAAAAAACATCTAAAATTTGTATAATGGGGTATTGTGTGTAGGCCACATACCAAAAAAACTACATTTAATCCACGCTAGAGCGTGATGGGGTAAGAACATCCCTGCCGGCCAAACCCTCCCCTGACCTGGATGACGCTGGGCCAATTGTGCGCTGTGTTATGGGTCTCTTGGTCGCGGCCGGCTGCGACAATCGGGACCGAACCAGGATCTCTAGTGGCACAGCTAACACTGCGATGCAGTGCCTTAGACTACTGCGTCACTTGGGAGGTCCAGCCCATAGAAAATCATTGAATAATACATTCTTAAATGACAAAAAGGACAGTTAAAAAAAAAGGAAACAAGGTTTTGACGTCTGTCCAAAACCTAGGAGATATTAAAAAAACAAAGGAGAAAAAGAAGTCTTGACATTCGTAGAGAAAAATGGAGAATCTCCCCTTTCTACAGTGGGGTCCCATTTAGTTTGTAGCCCAAACGGTTCGGACGCTACCAAACAGAAGTTGGCACATTGATGGTAGAATTCAGATGAGTCTCCTGATGCTTGTGGGGGTTGTAGAGCAAAACGGAGATCACTTTGTGTTCATGAGTCCCTTTTCCATAGTTGTCGTAATAGTTTGAACACTACAGACGTTTACACGAGCAGACATATATATATATATTTTTTTTTAAAACTATGTGTGTGGTTGTGATTATATAATTGTATTTATTTTTTTGGTGGATATCTCATGGTCTGACAAACACCACGCTGCTACCTTTAACCGCAGATGCGGAAGTGCGACTCTGGCTGAAGAGGTGGATTGAGACTAATCTAATGCAAAAAACAATATCTATCTTATACTGACTGATTTTGATGGATAATTTTATGTAACACAGATTGACGCACCGGTGTGTCAATCAACTCTAGGGGGTTAAGTAACATTTATAACCCTATGCATCAAGTATTGTTTGCCCTATACTGTTTATCTTCCTCATTGGTCTTTCTCTACATCTGTGGCTGTGTAGGAAGGTCCGTGGTCGCCAGCCTCCTCCAGCTCCCCACACAGCTCAGGGGCATCGGGGGAAAGTGGAAGCGGCGGCAGCTCTGGGGGGGCCAGCTGGGGAGACGGAGGCAATGACCTGCACACCATCCACACGTTTGTCCACAAGGCTCGTGCCAACAAGGGTAAGAGCATGCGCCACATGCACTCGGACAGCTCCCTGCTGGACAAGATGCGGCTGAAAGACTCTTTGTACGACAGCCAGGCTGCCAGCAAGGCAGAGCGCAAGAAGGACAAAAAGCTCAAAAAGTTGTCAATGGGTTCCGCCATTGGTGGTGCGGCTGACAGCGGGAGCAGTGGCGGTGAGAAGAGGGCCCGCATCAAGCGCAGCAAAAATCCCAAGCAGCCCAAAGCCCTCAAGAAGCTTAAGAGCTCGGCCACCCAAAGTGAGACAGACTCTGAGACCGGCCATGCCCACCCCGGGGAGCGCTCGGTCCAAGCGCACCTGACAGGGCACAGTGTCTCCTCCCCAGGGATGCAGGGGCTGGCCAAGATGCAGGCAGGGATGCAGGGGCTGGCCAAGATGCAGGCAGAGGAGTCCAACCGGGACGCAGAGATAAGTTCGAGCGAAGGTGAGACATGGATAGCCGACGAGGACATCATGGTGGAGTCAGGTAAGCGATTTCATACTGACCACGCCATGGACAAGAAAGCACAATTTTTTTTTGCTGTAAATGTGTGTGCCCTGTCATTTCCACACAAAAAAAGCCTGATCACTTCAGCTTTTCTAAGTGTATGGCTACTGTTTTCTGGCAATATGCTTTGCTGCTTGGCTTACAATGGATCGATATTAGTGCACTGACCTGTTCCCTGAGGTCTAAACCAGAGGCTCATACAAGGTTTGCTTTTCTTGGGCATAAATAAGGGAAAATGTGGTATTTTAATTTGAACCTGCTTGGTAACAATAGGTACTTTATTGTATTTATTATAAGTCACTGAGGAATAATTAATGGGTCATAATTATGTAAATCTACTGTTTCTATGTAGTTCCTCAGTAAACACCAAGTAATTAGGGGGCCATAAATTAAAACCTCTGTAAACAAACAGTTGAAGAGCTTTTTCTTTTTGAAAACCTTTGCCCCTGTAAGGTGCCCACTGAACCCATCCCTGTTTGTCCCACTGAGGTGCCCCCTCTTACCTCTCTTCTCCCTCCTTCCCTGCCCAGGTGATGACTCTTGGGACTTGATCACCTGTTACTGCGGCAAGCCGTTTGCGGGGCGACCGATGATCGAGTGCAACCAGTGCGGAGTGTGGGTCCATCTGTCATGCGCCAAGATCAAGAAGTCCAACGTCCCTGACATCTTTTACTGCCACAAGTGCAGGGACACGCGACGGTCGGGGCCAAAGAAAGACCCCTAAAGATAGAGGGGTGAGAGGGACAAAATCCCTCTTATATCCCTTTTCAATCTACCCTTTTTTTCTGTGTACTATTACAACCAAGTTCTTTTCTGCAATGCCAACAGCTGATTGTTAACCCTCATCTGGACGGCAACTGTATTGTTAGTTTTTTTCTAGGTGTTTTTTTTTGACAATCACCATCCCCACTTATTCATGTAGGTTCTTTGTTACGTTCTGCCTCTGTGAAAACTACTAAAACAGGAAGACATTGGAAGGAGATCTTTTTATTATCTGTAACATACAAATAGACACTCTTTTGCTCAGTAGTCTTACTAAATTGGAGACTGGGTTCCTTTTTTTTTTCTTCATTGAAATGCTAAGGCAACCGTACAGAGATCCATTTCCTGGCTTTTACATTAAGGTCATAGCATAAGGTGCATCACAAGGTATAGATAATTATTTATTTAGGACATTTGATGGGCTGCTTTTCTGTCAACGTTCAAAGGAAAAAGCTAGTATTTTATAATGGTACATCCACTTTTGTCAGACCCTCTGTAACCAGTGTTCAATGCGACTGCCACACCATGGCAGAGGCACAACAAAAAAAATATTTTTAGGTCTAGAAAGGGTCTCTCGTGTTTTTTTTGCTATTTTTTTCTTATGTAAGCTTTCAATTTTGGCATTTTTTATTAGTTTCTGTCTATTACACTCAGTACCGCTTGCCACAGTGTTAAGCCCCTATAGGATTTCTCTCATCAGAGGTTTTCTGATTGAAACGATACCATATCAAATTTGAAATGTTCAATCTATTCCATAGAAATATGCATAAAGTTGTGCTACAACAGTGCACTAAAAGTCAAGCCCAAACCAAACACCCCTTTTTGTGGTTATTTCATTTGAAAGTTAATTGCTTTTGGCAATTGCTAATACACTAACTTTTAAACTAAGGACTGTGCTGTAAAGTTTTTAGATCCAGCCCATAACCAGTAAATATATTTTTTAAAGATTTTTTTGTCAACTGGTGCAGTATAAGCTTTGAGGAGTGGGTTAACATCTGCTACATCGCCACTTGATTACTTTGAGTTCTCTCTGCATGACAATGGAATACCATGACTACCTTTGGTTGCGGTTTGACTTGGCGACAGACTTCAAAATCCTCCAATGCTTGTTCGTGCTTTTTGTTTTTATTCACATTTGTGCGTTTTGTTTTTCATTAGAGACTTCTGGTTTGGGAGATTGTGATTGTTGTAAACTGTCGTGACAGAAAAAGTTGGAGCCACTTCACCTTGTAGAAGTGGCTTGAACATCTTTTTGCATGAATGGTTGTAAAATATATATTTTGTATTTCTTTCATGTTATCATTTGTTTGTTTAAATGCTCAGAAAATGCTAGTTGAGATTTGTTTCCAAATCAGAGAACATACAAATCCCTCACCCTCAATTCTCATTCGTGAAGCAAAGTAGACTGTTTGTATTGTACAGAAAAGTAAGTTGATATCACCAGAGTTGTGGCAGGTCCTTTTATGTTGGTTGGTTTTACCTTGCTTTTTGTTGGTGGGAGAGTCATGTTTAGTCCCCAAAAAGCAAATGCACTCTCTCCACCACCCTTCCCTTCGATTCTCTGTATATACCCTGTTCTTCGATAACTGTACATATTTGAAAGTGAAAAGAGAGAAGAAAGCCTAGCAGATGTTATATTTTCAGCCTCTGGTATTGTTTTTCTTTAACTGTAGCTTGAAAAATAAAATCTTTTTTGGGGATCACCTGTTCTCTTGTTTTTCCCCAATATATGTGACTTTGGTAAATATAAGGAATGCATTTTATTGATGTTAGGCACACAGGATGTTTGTCGTTGTGCATACACAACCACTAGAGGGTGTTCAGTCCCTAACATCTAAGCAGGTTAAATATCTTAAATATAAATAAATATTAACATGCTTTCAAACCTATTTGTGGGAATTCATCTTTACAAAACAACCAACTAACATTCACAATGAATTCTGATATGAACCGTAAAGTCAGCATTGGATGAGTGGAGATAATTCAGTCATATTCCCAGTAGTCTTCTGGTTCATCCTGCAACACAAATGGATACAAATAAGCCAGTTCACCAGTAAAGGATGGTCAGTCCTACCTGTTCTGTTTTCTCACCTGTCTGCTCTGCTGGTTGGATGTAAGGGTGCTTCCAATAGAATCCAGAGGAATTGTTGCCTTCCTTCTAGAGTGATGGACAAATCAAAGCGAAAGATATTAAATCATGCAGACTGGACTTGTTTGGTGGCTAAAGTGATGTACATTTCACAGCACTGCAATATTGTTACACTTACATCAGTGGCTACTCCTGGTCTCAATGTTACATTATCACCCACTCCTCGATTGTCTCACCTCTTGTCCTTGGGTTTGCCATGATGATGGGTGGAGATGCGTTCCATGGGGTCTGGGATGTGTTACCGAGGGGTGTTGAAGGTGGCAGACTTGGAACAGCATTCTTCCCAGTTGTTACGAATCCCTTTTGGCCCGACAGTCTAGGGGGGATGGTAATGAGACCCGTAACATAACTCATGCAAATTATTGTGACAAAGTAAAAGTGTGAACGAAATAACCACAACAACAAAAATCTACCGTCAAACTCCAGGTTTATTTATAAACACACGGTAATGGGGGGAGCAGGAAAAGGGGCTGAGCTGGACCCAAGGAAAGAAACAATAAATATACAAAAACACACCCCTAAGCTAGACTAGCCTATTTTAACAGCTAACTAACTAACCAAAAATACAGTGGGTGGTCCGCCCAGTTCTACCTAGTGTATTTAACAAAGTTCACCTACGGGTAGTGTATGCCCATGGGCGACTTGTCTTGGTTTCCCCTTTTCCCACGAGCAACAAACAAACACCATAACCAAAATCAATACTCACAGGTGATGACAAAGTGCTATGGAGGTGCTTTAAACAAAAGAGAGGTTAAGATACAAAGCGAGAGTGAAACACAGAGACCTACAGACATGGCATTTACAGAGAGATTGAGCTAGAGATTTAGCTAGAGATTGAGCTGAGCTTTTAGAACAAACAAATGGGGTTTTTAAACCATGGGGAAGGAACTGTGATAGGTCAGGAAATAGGAGGAGGTGTGTCTTCTGATTGATGATTGATTGTTGACTGATTGGGGAGTGATGGTTTTCACCTGTGAGGGGAGAAGGAGAGAAAAGAAACACACACACAGGATACACACACACACAGGATAACTGTATCCGTAACACCAGTCCCGGGGTTGTCTCCCAGTGGGGAAAGGAAGGTGAGGTCAGAGAGCTCAGACAGGTGTGGGAAGAACTATTGGTCCAGCCAATTCACATCCTGAGGAGACAGGGAGGACATGTTCAATCACACCGCATGGAATAACGATAGTTCATATAATACTATTGATCTACACTAAGTGTACAAAGCATTAGGAACAATCCACTTCAATCAGTGTAAATGAAGTGGAGGAGATGGGTTAAAGAAGGATTTTTAAGCATTGACACCACAAGACATGGATTGTGTATATGTGCCATTCAGAGGGTGAATGGGTCAAGTTTAAGTGGCTTTGAACGGGGTAAGGAAGTAGGTGCCAGGCACACCGGGTTCAGTGTGTCAACAGTTTCCAGTGTGTATCAAGAATGGTCCACCACCCAAAGGACATCCAGCCAACTTGACACAACTGTGGGAAGCATTGGAGTCAACATGGTTCAGCATCCCTGTGGAACGCTTTAAACACATTGCAATATTTAACAATTTATCAACTTCTTATAGAGGATGTGTATGATTCTATTGTTCACTTGATGAGTTGCTGAATAAGTAACACAATCAAAATATACTGAAATAGCTCAAATTCTGATATCATCCAAAAACATACTAGTTGGAAAAACACACAGTCAACGAAAGGAGGGCTACCAAAAGTGTACTTGTTGTTAGAAGTGAATTTGTGGAATTTCTTTCCTTCTTAATGAGTTTGAGCCAATCAGTTGTGTTGTGACAAGGTAGGGGTGATGTATTGAAGAAAACCCTGTTTGGTAAAGAACATGTCTACATAACGGCAAGAACGTATCAAAGAGAAATGACAGTCCATCATTACTTTAAGACACGAAGGTCAGTCAATACGGAAAATATCAAGAACTTTGAATGTTGCTGCACGTGCAGTCACAAAAACCATCAAGCACTATGATGAAACTGTCTCTCACGAAGACCGCCACAGGAAAGGAAGATCCAAAGTTACCTCTGCTGCAGAGGATAAACTCATTCGAGTTACCAGCCTCAGAAATTGCAGCCCAAATAAATGCTTCACAGAGTTCAAGTAACTGACACATATCAACATCAACTGTTCAGAGGAGACTGCGTGAATCAGGCCTTCATGGTCGAATTGCTGCAAAGAAACCACTACCACAGGACACCAATAATAAGAAGAGACTTGCTTGGGCCATAAAACACGAGCAATGGACATTAGACCAGTGGAAATCTGTCCTTTTGTCTGATGAGTCCAAATATGAGATTTATGGTTCTAACCGCCGGGTATTTGTGAGACGCAGAGTAGGTGAACGGATGATCTCTGCATGTGTGGTTCCCACCAAGAAGCATGGAGGAGGAGGTGTGACGGTGCTTTAATGGTGACACTGTCAGTGATTTATTTAGAATTCAAGGCACACATAACCAGCATGGCTACCACAGCATTCTGCAGCGACACGCCATCCCATCTGGTTTGCACTTATCATTTGTTTTTCAACAGGACAATGACCCAACACACCTCCAGGCCATGCAAGGGCTATTTGACCAAAAAGGATAGTGATGGGTTGCTGCATCAGTTGACCTGGCCTCCACGATCACCCGACCTCATCCCAATTGAGATGGCTTGGAATGTATCAGAACTCAGGATAATACTCAGATGCAGACAGCTAAAGTCACAGATGTTTACTGACCCAAACAGGGGGCACGCAAAAGACAAGTCAAAGGCAGGCAGAGGTCCATAATTCAGGACAGAGTCAATAAGGTACAGAACAGCAGACAGGCTCGGGGTCAGGACAGGCAGAGGTTCTTAAACGGGTCAGAGTCAGGCAGGTACAGAACGGCAGGCAGGCTCGGTGTGTCCAAACTTTTGACTGGTACTGTATAACATTCTATTAGTTGCAATAATTTTGAACACAGCGTTGTTTTGAGGATCAGTTCATAAACAATGTGCCATGGAATCGGTACATCGGAAATCTCTTCCCAACTATTTTGTCATCTACATGGGACAGGTATACATTTTTGGTCCTTATACGAGACTGGTATACTTTTCTATTTATCAACATTTTCTTTAGCCAATTTTGGTCTTTAATGCTGGGTCGACAGACAACTTCCTTACTTTCTCCCCTTTCCTCTTCCATTTTTGCGATAATGCTGCAATTAGTTGGTTGTATTTTTGAGTAGAGTAGACATTTCCACATTTTGTTAGTTACATGCTTCACCAGTCCCATTTATGATAGAATTTACATTACTTCTTACTAGTAATGCTTTTATTGTTTTAGAAACATTACAAAGCATGCTCAGCCATTTTTTGTGTTTTGTTGCAGTAATTTGAGCAACAAAATATATATTTTTTCTGGTAAAAAATGTGAATGTTTGGTAGATATTTAAACCTACTAACCACAGTGGCTGGTGGACCAAAAGGTAAATGTCCTGTTCTCAATCATAGACCATAAGCCATCACCTGGTCAGTACTGTGTACAAGTGTGGCTTCAGCAGGCAGGCAGGCAGGCAGGCAGGCAGGCAGGCAGGCAGGCAGGCAGGCAGGCAGGCAGGCAGGCAGGCAGGCAGGCAGGCAGGCAGGCAGGCAGGCAGGCAGGCAGGCAGGCAGGCAGGCAGGCAGGCAGGCAGGCAGGCAGGCAGGCAGGCAGGCAGGCAGGCAGGCAGGCAGGCAGGCAGGCAGGCAGGCAGGCAGGCAGGCAGGCAGGCAGGCAGGCAGGCAGGCAGGCAGGCAGGCAGGCAGGCAGGCAGGCAGGCAGGCAGGCAGGCAGGCAGGCAGGCAGGCAGGCAGGCAGGCAGGCAGGCAGGCAGGCAGGCAGGCAGGCAGGCAGGCAGGCAGGCAGGCAGGCAGGCAGGCAGGCAGGCAGGCAGGCAGGCAGGCAGGCAGGCAGGCAGGCAGGCAGGCAGGCAGGCAGGCAGGCAGGCAGGCAGGCAGGCAGGCAGGCAGGCAGGCAGGCAGGCAGGCAGGCAGGCAGGCAGGCAGGCAGGCAGGCAGGCAGGCAGGCAGGCAGGCAGGCAGGCAGGCAGGCAGGCAGGCAGGCAGGCAGGCAGGCAGGCAGGCAGGCAGGCAGGCAGGCAGGCAGGCAGGCAGGCAGGCAGGCAGGCAGGCAGGCAGGCAGGCAGGCAGGCAGGCAGGTCAGTCTATGCTGTGTGTGTGGCCAACTGGAAAACCTGACGACCTTGTCTCGCTTAATTTCAGCATCGGATTGTGACCTCCAACCACGCACACACTCTACCCCCATACACAGAAATATGAAACAATGGGAAGATAGTGAACGAGAGAGGGCGATAGAGGAGGGGGCCAAAGGGCCTTGCATGGAGCGTACGAAAGGTCTGACACGTTTTCACTTTTCCTCTTTTCCTGACCATGTCCCAAGTATTTATATTCTGGGGCCACTAGAACCACCAAACATAGACTCTAGAACAAGTGCTGATTGATCTCCATGCAAAAATAAACCAACAGCCCTGCCTACTGAATGTGGTCCCTGATAGGCCCGACTGGTAGTATGTCAACAGGGGCATACTATTACCTTACTTATCACAGAACTATGGGGACACAACGTGGGGTATTGCTTGTCACTGCCAGTGTGTCTATGTGTGTGTGTGTGGTTGACCCGTGCTCGACTCAGAACAACTCTTCCACCCAAATGTCTGTGTTTTACTGTAAGTGTGTGTCCAGCATGACTTTCCCATGCTTCCCCACCCCCCCGTCTGCTGCTCTATAAGTATCCAGCATGACAGTGTGTGCCAAATTTAGACCAAGAGCTGATATATTACAGAGCATGCATGTCTCTGCTCTCAATATCACTGATAATGAAATCCAAGATGAGTCAACGTGAGACAAAGTATTACTGGACATTATTATACACAATAACTAATATGTTCTAGGTAATAGGCCAACTACAGTATTTGGGCTACATATAGTGGCTTCGGAATGTATTCAGACCCCTTGACTTTTTCCACATTTTGTTATATTACAGCCTTATTGTTTCCATTGATCATCCTTGAGATGTTCCTACAACTTGATTGAAGTCCACCTGTGGTGGATCCAATTGATTTGACATGATTTGGAAAGGCACACGCCTGTCTATGTAAGGTTCCACAGTTGACAGTGCATGTCAGAGCAAAAACCTTCCAGAAGTACAACCATCTCTGCAGCACACCTCCAATCAGGCCTTTATGGTTGAGTGGCCAGGCAGAAGCTACTCCTCAGTAAAAGGCACATGACAGCCCGCTTGGAGTTTGCCAAAAGGCACCTAAAGACTCTCAGACCATGAGAAACAAGATTCTCTGGCCTGATGAAATGAAGATTAAACTCTTTGGCCTGAATGCCAAGCATCATGTCTGGAGGAAACCTGTCACCATCCCTACTGTGAAGCATGGTGGTGGCAGCATCACGGAGTGTTTTTTTTCCAGCGGCAGGGACTGGGAGACTAGAAGAAAACCTGCTCCAGAGGGCTCAGGAATTCAGACTGGGGCGAAGTTTCACCTTCCAACAGGACAACAACTCTAAGCACACAGCCAAGACAATGCAGAAGTGGCTTCGGGACAAGTCTCTGAATGTCCATGAACCCGATCGAACATCTCTGGAGAGACCTGAAAACAGCTGTGCAGCAACAACTTAACAGAGCTTGAGAAGATCTGCAGAGAATAATGGGAGAAACTACCCAAATACAGGCGTGCCAAGCTTGTAGCATCATACCCAAGAAGACTTGATGTTGTAATTGCTGCCAAAGATCCTTTAACAAAATACTGAGTAAAGGGTCTGAATACTTATGTAACTGTGATATTTCTGTTTTTTTTATGCTTCTTAAATTAGCAAATAATATATAATAACTTGATTTTGCTTTGCCAATGTATTTAAATAACTGTGTTGTTGTAGAGGGGACCGTAACATTAGCAACTCTAAAAAATATACTTTAGGTTAAATGTTTTAATATATTTTGTCATTTTTTATTTGTATGTTTAGCTCACAAAATACCATTTAAAACTATGCATGTATAAATCATCGAGTCAACTGCTCAGTGGGTGTAAGATTTAACAGCCCTTAAATAAGTCGACATCGTCCTCTTGTGGGTGGATATTGCTTCGACGTCAAAGTTCCAAAAATGAACATGACGTAGTAGGTTAATGAAAACCTGTCGAAATGTAACAACTACACGTCGACTTAATTTTGATAGTATTCTGAAGGAATCAAATTGCTTTCGCTGTAAAACAATGTTTCACC
This sequence comes from Oncorhynchus gorbuscha, assembly GCF_021184085.1. Classification (NCBI taxonomy): domain Eukaryota; kingdom Metazoa; phylum Chordata; class Actinopteri; order Salmoniformes; family Salmonidae; genus Oncorhynchus; species Oncorhynchus gorbuscha. The sequence continues at coordinate 27,101,187 of NC_060193.1, read as the reverse complement.
TATTATGATGAGGATTCGCACTACCGTACATTTTATTTACCTCTGGTCCAGGGCTACATCGTAGCAGCTGTCGGAAGAGCGTCGTCATAACGTTGAACTTTACAGTGCGCATTAAAACAGATGTGCACTTCCAGAAAATATTATTGTCTGCTGAAAGTTGTCGGGCCGTTCAGTGTCATTTCTATCACATAGAAGTATTTGCCTATATTTAACTACCCTCTTGGCTTAAATTCCGTAAACCGGTGTATCCACAATTAGATCAATCTTGTGACAGCCAGTAAAGGGGCGGAGATTATGCACAAACTACACCGATATGACAGCAACGCTTGTAGTTTTCGTATGATACAAAGACAAGTTGTTTAGCCGATCGTTAATTTTACGCCTGCTACGTTAGTTTACTGATAGGCAAATAAGACCGTCAAAGCAAGTAGGATTCTTCACGTTCTCCTCGGTTCTTCTGGTCAAGAACCACCAAACAACAAGCAATTCCTTTTTGGTTTAAGAAAAGGTAAGAGATTCCTGCCATCTTCTTTCCATTACTTTCACGAAACTAAAGAAAGCACACAGCAACAGGCCAGAAAAGTTGTTAGTTATTCAACATAATTGAAAACATTAGGCCACAATTTATTTTATTTTAGAGTGTTTATAGTGATATTGAGCAGTGGGAAACCTAGCCTATTCTACAGTGTTTTTTTTATGGATGCTTAGTAAAATATGAATGTATTATCCTGCTATAGGCTATTCAATATTATTTACCCATCCCCATTGAATGATGACAGTGAGGTATGATCAAAGATAGTGGGTAAATTTAAGATCGTTTACCATAACAAAAAGGTCAGTTCTGGTCCACTTTAACTGCGTGTGTCTCCCATAGACACCAATGCAAGAACCGTTGGGTCTGGTCTACTTAGTTCAATGACATTCATTGAACCAGAAAACAACAACAACGAGTGGGTTGTCGCTTCCTCTTCTGTCTCAGGTATGATGACAAGAAACAAACCCACAGAGAGGATTGGTAGGGCTCGTAATTCAAGGTTATTGTGCTTTGAATATATACTCTGAATCATCTAAAACCATGTTTATAAAATGGTTACTTTGGATCCTGGATTACTGTATTGTGAAAATAACTAGTTAACTCAATGTATGTGACTGGAATAATATACAAAGTGGAAAATGCCTGACTTAGCTCACATCCCTGACTTAGCTCACATCCCTGACTTAGCTCACATCCCTGACTTAGCTCACATCCCTGACTTAGCTCACATCCCTGACTTAGCTCTGACCCCTGACTTAGCTCACATCCCTGACTTAGCTCTGACCCCTGACTTAGCTCTGACCCCTGACTTAGCTCTGACCCCAGACTTAGCTCTGACCCCAGACTTAGCTCTGACCCCAGACTTAGCTCTGACCCCAGACTTAGCTCTGACCCCAGACTTAGCTCTGACCCCAGACTTAGCTCTGACCCCAGACTTAGCTCTGACCCCAGACTTAGCTCTGACCCCAGACTTAGCTCTGACCCCAGACTTAGCTCTGACCCCAGACTTAGCTCTGACCCCAGACTTAGCTCTGACCCCAGACTTAGCTCACATCCCTGACTTAGCTCACATCCCTGACTTAGCTCACATCCCTGACTTAGCTCTGACCCCTGACTTAGCCCACATCCTCTATACATCTCAAAGCAAAATAAACTGAAATGCTTATTGGCTGTGCTGTATTGTGTGTGTGTGTGTATCAAACAAGTTGCATAACCACATGCATTGATGCACGTTTCAGATTTTATGTTGGATAATGTGAAAGGAGAAAGTTTTGGATTTTATAGCAGTCTTATTGTGAATGGATTGTTTGGAATGGTGGACATGTTTTAGTGTCGTTCTCTCTCTCTCATTCACAACAACCCTGTTCTCTCTGCTCTGTTTTTTTATTTTTTACAGCCCATGACCACTGACCATTTTATTTTTTTCTCCATAGAGACTACGGCAGTGGACAAGAGAGGAAGTCCTCCTACTATCCACTGTGCGTCCACTAACTAAGTGCTCATGTCAGCCCCAGGTAAATGGCTTCTACACCACTGTTGATGTTGATATCATATTATGCTGGGGTTGCTGTTTGCCCCTTGGTATTGCACCACGTGGATTTGTATAATGCTATTATTCCAATGTATTCCAGATAGGAATTTGAAACCAGAGCTTGGCTTGGCATGTAAAAGGCTGACTATGTTGATGTAAGCTTTGACGATTATTTGGATAATGACGTGGAAAATGAGCTCGGACCATGTTTGACTGATTTTTAAAGAACCTTTCTTCCTTGCAGTTTCCATTGAATGAGTGGTGCAGTGTTTTGGAATCCGTTGGTGTTTATCAATATGGCCCTCCTTTTGTTATGCAAACAGTTATTTCCTTAATGCAGATCTCCAATGCACATCATGAGCCTTAATAACACCAGTTCAAGCTCCCCACATATTTGCATCCATAACTCCATATACATGTTTTGATTTTTGTCAATAAGAATATATTTATGATACCCACTGTTTGTATTTCCTCCTATAGGTTACCCATCCCCTCACCAGGGTCCTGGAAGTTACTCCACGGCACCCTACCCTGTTCCTCATGGTGGGTATGGTGAGCCTAACCATGCTCCCCCACCGGTTGGCTTCCATATGGGCTACAACCAACAACAACCACACCCAGGCCAGCCTGTGATGTACCAGCCTGTGCCCATGCCCGAATATGGGGTACCTCAAATGGGCCCCAGCCCAGGCTATGGTGGTCCCATGCCTGGGCCCGAGTACGGTGCACCTCAGATGGGCCCCAGCCCAGGCTATGGTGGTCCCATGCCTGGGCCCAGATACGGTGCACCTCAGATGGGCCCCAGCCCAGGGTATGGTGGTCCCATGCCTGGGCCTGAATACGGTGCACCTAACTCGGGCCCTCCTGCAGCCATCTCCCCAGCCCCTGCAGCAGTTGTGCCTGTTGGAGTTCCACCTGGTCTGGAGTACCTAACACAGGTAGGTTTGCTTGGGAAGAGTAGCACAACAGGCTGTCAAGTACACTTTCACAAACATCATCTGTTATCACTGTGTAATCTTTGTTTTTCTTCCATGCGCTCTCTTTCTCCATATCTCTCACACTCTCTTCTGTGTGTGTTTCAGATTGACCAGATCCTTATACACCAAAAAGTGGAGTTGCTGGAAGGTGAGCTTGCTAGTCTTATCTGAGAACAGAAGTAAAGGCATTGTAAAAATCAATAAATCATGAGAAGAAAGTGACCAACACCGACCTACTGTTTTCATGTTTACATTCCTGCATTTCTGTCCTCTCACCATCCCCTCTTCCTTCTCCCTCCGTTCCCGTCTCCTCAGCGTTCATTGGCTTTGAGACCAACAACCAGTACGAGATCAAGAACAGCCTGGGTCAGAAGATCTACAAGGCCAAGGAGAAGAACGACTGCTGCACACGCAACTGCTGCGGTGCCCTGCGTAGCTTTGACATGAAGATCAAGGACAACATGGACCGCGAGGTCATCCGCCTCATACGCCCCTTCCGCTGTGCCTCCTGCTGGTGTCCCTGCTGCCTGCAAGAGGTACGATGGGGCACTGAACCCTGAGACAAATATTTGACTGCTTTGACTATGTAAACGGGACACAAATCAGGAAAAACAATATAAAATCATCATACTGAGTCTTAATGTGTTAGAGGAGTAAAGGGACAGGTCACCTAAAATGCAATTGGTTTATAAGGTTAGCATTAACATTGCCATACAACTGTATGAATTACAGATTAATAATGCTAATGCTAAGTTAATGCTGGTAATAAATGCATGCAAACTGTTGTACTGCAGGCCATTTTGGACTGTCCTACAAACTCCCTAGACCGTGCTTTGTAAAGAGTTATGAATGACACTGAATGGTCCTTTCAGTCTGACCCCTCTCCCAGACAGTCTTGATCTGGTGCCATCACTTCACCTTTATGCTGTCTCTATTGACTCACGTTTGCTGGCAGCCTGCCTACAGTATAGTGGCCTTCACGGGTCCAAACAGTTGGACCCATACCTAAATGGACCTTGGGCTTTTCCATCCGGACACAATATAAAAATGTTAAATATAGAGAGAGACCTGTTCTAAACTCACCTGGGGACAATTATTAAGCTACTTTATTAACCAGAGCTGATAAAGCACAAGGAAGCAAGAGGTGTGCTTTAGTACGGGCTGTGCTGTATGTGTCTAGTCTACTTTGAGTGTGACTGAGTAACATGGGGAACAGGGAGGGGAGACGAGTGCTATAGTCGACTAATAGCTGCTATAGCCAGGTTATTTTTCATCCAATATGATCACGTAGTACCTGTCTTGACTGCATCAAACTGGGGGAAGCTAGTTAACCGAGCTAGTTAACCAAGCTATCTAGCTAGCTGGGCTAATTTGAGGCTGCATGCGCTTTCTCACCCCACACAGTTACAAACAACAACTCCATTCGGAATATAAAGAAGCAGCCTACCTGTTGGCTCTTGGTTATTGTAGCCTATCCTTATCCTTTAACTTTTAATTCCACCTTCCATTGATTAGATATCTCCTCCCTTTTGACGCACACGGAGGCACTGCTATTATTCCTCGGCGTACACATCACAGACAACCTGAATTGGTCCACCCACACAGACAGCATCGTGAAGAAGGCGCAGCAGCGCCTCTTCAACCTCAGGAGGCTGAAGAAATTCGGCTTGTCACCAAAAGCACTCACAAACTTCTACAGATGCACAATTGAGAGCATCCGCCTGGTACGGCAACTGCTCCGCCCACAACCGTAAGGCTCTCCAGAGGGTAGTGAGGTCTGCACAATGCATCACCGGGGGCAAACTACCTGTCCTCCAGGACACCTACACCACCCGATGTCACAGGAAGGCAATAAAGATCATCAAGGACAACAACCACCCGAGCCACTACCTGTTCACCCCGCTATCATCCAGAAGGAGAGGTCAATACAGGTGCATCAAAGCTGGGACCGAGAGACTGAAAAACAGCTTCTATCTCAAGGCCATCAGACTGTCAAACAGCCACCACTAACATTGAGTGGCTGCTGCCAACACACTGATTCAACTCCAGCCACTTTAATAATGGGAATTGATGTAAAATATATCACTAGCCACTTTAAACAATGCTACTTAATATAATGTTTACATACCCTACATTATTCATCACATATGTATACGTATATACTGTACTCTATATCATCTACTGCATCTTTATGTAATACATGTATCACTAGCCACTTTAAACTATGCCACTTTGTTTACATACTCATCTCATATGTGTATATACTGTACTCGATACCATCTACTGCATCTTGCCTATGCCGCTCTGTACCATCACTCATTCATGTATCTTTATGTACATATTCTTTATCCCTTTACACTTGTGTGTATAAGGTAGTAGTTTTGGAATTGTTAGTTAGATTACTCGTTGGTTATTACTGCATTGTCGGAACTAGAAGCACAAGCATTTCGCTACACTTGCATTAACATCTGCCAGCCATGTGTATGTGACAAATAAATTTGATTTGATAGACCATTGTCGCTTTGATGACTTACAGTATGATTGGCCAACAACAACAAGCTACACGTGCCACTCTCGTGAAAAGCAAATAGCTGCAGCATAAGTGGTACAATTTCTGCAGCAGTTGCGTTCGGATCTGTATAGGTCCTTCTGGACGAGTCAGTTATAATTACACATACCAGAGACCCATGACCATCATATCAGATGTGACGCAGACCTCTGTTGATATTTAGAATTCTGGATCTGGAACCGTTCGTGTCCTGGTTTGGGTCTCTGGTATTTGTGTACAGGTGGATTTGTGAAGAACTCTACTACAGTACATTCCCATGAGACGTGAAGGTCCCTTATGACTGCAGTTTCACACAATTGTTCAGCATCTATGGAGACCTCAAATTTAGTTATATAGCCCTTCGTACATCAGCTGATATCTCAGTGCTGTACAGAAACCCAGCCTAAAACCCCAAACAGCAAGCAATGCAGGTGTAGAGGCACGGTGGCTAGGAAAAACTCCCTAGAAAGGCCAAAACCTAGGAAGAAACCTAGAGAGGAACCAGGCTATGAGGGGTGGCCAGTCCTCTTCTGGTTGTGCCGGGTGGAGATTACAACAGAAAATGGCCAAGATGTTCAGATGTTCATAAATTACCAGCATGTTCAAATAATAATAATCACAGTTGTTGTAGAGGGTGCAGCAAGTCAGCACCTCAGGAATTAATGTCAGTTGGCTTTTCATAGCCAATCATTAAGAGTATCTTTACCACTCCTGCTGTCTCTAGAGAGTTGAAAACAGCTGGTCTGGGACAGGTAGCACGTCCGGTGAACAGGTCAGGATTCCATAGCCGCAGGCAGAACATTTGAAACTGGAGCAGCAGCACGGCCAGGTGGACTGGGGACAGCAAAGAGTCATCATGCCAGGTAGTCCTGAGTCCTAGGGCTCAGGTCCTCCGAGAGAAAGAGAGAATTAGAGAGAGCATACTTAAATTTACACAGGACACCGGATAAGACAGGAGAAGTACTCCAGATATAACAAACTGACCCTAGCCCCCGACACAAACCACTGCAGCATAAATACTGGAGGCTGAGACAGGAGGGGTCAGGAGACACTGTGGCCCTATCCGATGATACCCCCGGACAGGGCCAAACAGGAAGGATATAACCCCACCCACTTTGCCAAAGGACAGCCCCCACACCACTAGAGGGATATCTTCAACCACCAACTTACCATCCTGAGACAAGGCTGAGTATAGCCTACAAATATCTCTGCCACGGCACAACCCAAGGGGGGGGCGCCAACCCAGATAGGAAGATCACGTCAGTGACTCAACCCACTCAAGTGACGCACCCCTCCTAGGGACGGCATGAAAGAGCACCAGTAAGCCAGTGACTCAGCCCCTGTAATAGGGATAGAGGCAGAGAATCCCATTGGAGAGAGGGGAACCGGCCAGGCATAGACAACAAGGGCGGTTTGTTGCTCCAGAGCCTTTCCGTTCACCTTCACACTCCTGGGCCAGACTACACTCAATCATATGACCCACTGAAGAGATGAGTCTTCAGTAAAGACTTAAAGGTTGAGACCGAGTCTGCGTCTCTCACATGGGTAGGCAGACCATTCCATAAAAATTGAGCTCTATATGAGAAAGTCCTACCTCCAGCTGTTTGCTTAGAAATTCTAGGGACAATTAAGAGGCCTGCGTCTTGTGACTGTAGTGTACGTGTAGGTATGTACAGCAGGACCAAATCAGAAAGATGGGTAGGAGCAAGCCCATGTAATGATTTGTAGGTTAGCAGTAAATCCTTGAAACCAGCCCTTGCCTTAACAGGAAGCCAGTGTAGGGAGGCTAGCACAGGAATAATATGATAACATTTTGGGGTTCTAGTCAGGATTCTATCAGCCGTATTTAGCACTAACTGAAGTTTATTTAGTGCTTTATCTGGGTAACCGGAAAGTTGAGTACTGCAGTAGTCTAACCTAAAAGTAACAAAAGCATGGATTAATTTTTCTGCATAATTTTTGGACAGAAAGTTTAAGATTTTTGCAATGTTATGTAGATGGAAAAAAGCTGCCCTTGAAACAGTCTTGATATGTTCGTCAAAAGAGAGATCAGGGTCCAGAGTAACGCCGAGGTCCTTCACAGTTTTATTTGAGACGACTGTACAACCATCAAGATTAATTGTCAGATTTAACAGAAGATCTCTTTGTTTTTTGGGACCTAGAACAAGCATCTCTGTTTTGTCCGAGTTTAAAAGTAGAAAGTTTGCAGCCGTCCACTTTCTTATGTCTGAAACACAGGCTTCTAGCAGGGGCAATTTTGGGGCTTCACCATGTTTCATTGGAATGTACAGCTGTGTGTCATCCGCATAGCAGTGAAAGTTAATATTATATTTTCGAATGACATCCCCAAGAGGTAAAATATATAGGGAAAACAATAGTGGGACTAAAATGTAACCATGAGGAACACCAACATTTACAGTTTATTTGTCAGAGGACAAACCATTCAGAGACAAACTGATATCTTTCCGACAGATAAGATCTAAACCAGGCCAGAACTTGTCCGTGTAGACCAATTTGGATTTCAAATCTCTCCAAAAACCAGACTGAAGCATTTCGTATACATTGTTTGTCTTCAGGAAGGCAGTGAGTTGCTGCGCAACAGCTTTTTGTAACATTGTTGAGAGGAATGGAAGATTCGATATAGGCCGATAGTTTTTTATATTTTCTGGGTCAAGGTTTGGCTTTTTCAAGAGAGGCTTTATTACTGCCACTTTTAGTGAGTTTGGTACACATCCGGTGGATTTATTATGTTCAACAAAGGAGGGCCAAGCACAGCCCCACAGTTACCATGTGAAGCATATTATCTTTGTCATGATAGTGATTGCTACGCCAATATCAGACACCAATACACTCATCAAATTAGTGCCATGTTACCTGCTGAAACGAGCTTTACACTAAGCCAAGCACATGCTATTTAAAGCCACAGTGTACAGATTAGCCACAGTGTACAGATTATAAACATGGCTATTATAAACATGGTCAAATACCTTTCAAATGTTGTGTCCCTCAGCTCGAGGTCCAAGCCCCGCCTGGCACCACCATAGGCTATGTGTCCCAGGACTGGAACCCCTGCGTGCCCAAGTTCTCCATCAAGGGGGCCAACAAGGAGACCGTAATGAAGCTGGAGGGACCCTGCTTTGCCTGCAACTGCTGCGGGGACGTCAACTTCAAGGTAAGGGGTCATGAACCGAGGGTGAAAGCGCTGGTCCAATGTGAAGCCAATTTTGAGTTTTCGCTTTCTTTGGGTGAAATCAGTTAACCGTCCTATTTAACTAGAACAAACCTAATATTTGACTTTTATTTTAGACCAGAAAAGATTGGATAAGTTGCGCGTTTTATTGTCTACACACCCATCCAATCCTTTCAGAAGTAGTGATGAGGTGCAGTGGCCAGAAATCTTTGTCTCTGACCCATGTGCTTTTCTGCCGCCCTCGTAGCTGACGGGGAAAGATGGAGGCAAGCCCATCGGCCGCATCAGTAAGCAGTGGAGTGGCCTGATAAAGGAGGTCTTCACCGACACGGACAACTTTGGCATCCAGTTCCCCATGGACCTGGACGTCAAGATGAAGGCTGTGCTCATGGGCACCTGTTTCCTCATCGTGAGTCCATCCATCTGTTTGAATAAAGATATATTCAAGAAAATGTTAGGTTTTTCTAATTCCAGAGCTTTACAGGCGTAAAGCCTAAAACTGAGCTGATAAGATAAGCAGTCGTTGGAGGAAATTTAATTGACATTTTCTTTCCTCTTCACAGGATTTCATGTTCTTCGAGAAGGTTGGCAACACAAAGCAGCGTAACACCGTCTTCTCATAACGTAGGAAAAGAAAGAAAGACTGAGCCCTTGAGGCAATGCAGTCTGTTTTTCCGATCCCGTTCGGAACCTCCATTTTTTTTCCCCAGAATCTATAAGGAACTCCGTCCTTATTCAAAAGCTTAGAGGACACTGCCAATCCCAGGACTCTTTGTGTGAAACACAACATGAGGCCTTATCTGATGATGAGCTTACATTTGAGCCAAAATGCCCTCTCTGGACTGTTTCTGTGTATCCATCCAAATGTAAGAATCAGCAACTGGGCTATAAGACATAGGCTTTAGTTGTCTTTCATGGGTTTCTCCACTCTCTGCATGGAATGTGTTTTATCTACGGTATGTTTTGTCATATCTCTATTTTCTATTTGTTTTCTATAACATTGATGTGGGGTTCAGAACAGTAAGCCTAATGGAAAATACCAGTTATATATTAACCTAACTACATATTCTTTGAGATTTCCGTTTTGTCTGTGTGCAATGGTATATTTTACATCATGTTATTTGTAAGCCAAATGTATATGTTAATCTATCTATACTTCACCAGCCATTAAATTATTACTGTAGAAATCTAGGTAATTTCATGATTAGTCTAGTACTTTTAAAGAGATTATAGGATTAACACTTGCAATACACTACTATACTAACTGTAGCAGCTGTGGTTGTATTAGCTGCTTTATTAGATTTTTTAAGACGACCACATACACTACCATTCAAAAGTTTGGGGTCACTTAGAAATGTCCTTGTTTTTAAAAGAAAATCAATTTTTTTGTCCATTTTAAAATAGCATCAAATGGATCAGAAATAGAGTGTAGACATTGTTAATGTTGGAAATGACTATTGTAGCTGGAAATGGCAGAATTGTAATGGAATATCTACATAGGTGTACAGAGGCCCATTTATCAGCAACCATCCCTCCTGTTTTCCAATGGCATGTTGTGTTAGCTAATCCAAGTTGATCATTTTAAAAGGCTAATTGATCATTAGAACATCCTTTTGCAATTATGTTAGCACAGCTGAAAACTGTTGTGCTGATTTATGGAAGCAATTACAACTGCCCTTCTTTAGACTAGTTGAGTATCTGGAGCGTCAGCATTTGTCGGTTCGATTACAGGCTCAAAAGGGACAGAAACAAAAGACCTTTCTTCTGAAACTCATCATTTACATTTACATTTAAGTCATTTAGCAGACGCTCTTATCCAGAGCGACTTATCAGTCTATTGTTTTGAACGGTAGTGTACATTATCATACAAACAAAGTACACCTGTATTATGATTTATGGTGAAAACTAGAGTAGTTTGAAGGACCATTAATGGGAGAAGACTAATTCTGACTTGGAATGCTTGTACTAAATATACATGCTAATGAAATATGGGATATTTGTGGATGGATATGTTTATGTACTCTGAAGTGCTCCTTGTCTTGTCTCCTGCTGTATTTGTGACTCTTCTATTGTTTGTTGCCATGCCATAAATATGAATATACTACAGTATAGGACAACAAGGCTATTTTTCCCTTCCTCTTTCTCATGACTCTGCCTTGAAGCTTTGTTTACAGTGCACTGTTCATGGTCTGTGCTGGTGCTCTGGGGACTGACTCAGTTTTTCCTCTCTCGCCCTCCTTCCTCTAGAGATGGGAGTAAACCATGGGGTTGGATCTGTGCCAATAGACAACAAGTAAAACTGAGTTGAGGCACTGAAAGAGGAAAATAATATAGGAAAGTTGAGGAAGGACAACAAAAACAGAGATGAGGGCAACGGACGACAGAGAGCGAGACTGACAGGAGGAAGTTGAGGTTAAAGAACATAGGGCCAAAAGTTCATTTTAGCTTGATCTGAAAATGTGCTCTGAGGTTTCGTATGGAGGGTGTGACGCTGTTGCAGAGCCTGTGGAGTCATGCAGAGGCCAAATCAAGTTCTGCACTGCAAAGCCTTGTGTTTCTCAAATTTTGTAACAATGCGGAGGGCTCCATATTGACATGACTGGTTGACTGAAGTTGAGGGCGGGAGGTCCTGTATAAACACAAACTCACTTCCTTGACAACTCCCTTCACAACAGCTCTGCGCTGTTCCGTGGAGCACAATAAGTTAGAATGCACTGACTTCTGCAGAGGCCATACTGTATCACCATAAATGCTGCACGGCCAATTCAGAAGTCAGATTGACCATGCAGCGCCTTTAACTGTCTGACCTCATATAGCCCGGAAAACCCCAGTCAGGGAAACACTTTACTTTCCCTTGTAACCATGTTATTATATTATTGAAGGCATATCTTACAAAGGTTGTGGGTAGTGTACTGGTCCTGTCATGTTTTGTCTTATATTGTCTTGTCATTTTGCTTTCCCTTCTGTTCGTTTTCCCCCTGCTGGTCTTTTTAGGTTCGTTCCCTTTTTTCTCTCTTCCTCCCTCTCTCTCTTCTCTCTATCGTTCCGTTCCTGCTCCCAGCTGTTCCTATTCCCCTAATCAATCATTTAGTCTTTCCACACCTGTTCCCTATCTTTTCCTCTGATTAGAGTCCCTATTTCTCCCCTTGTTTTCCGTTTCTGTCCTGTCGGATCCTTGTATATTGTTCACCGTGCTGTGTCTTTGTCTCGCCCTGTCGTGTCGTGTTTCCCTCAGATGCTGCGTGGTGAGCAGGTGTCTGAGTCTGCTACGGTCAGTGCCTTCCCGAGGCAACCTACAGTTTATGGTCGAGTCTCCAGTCTGTCCTCGTCATTACGAGTGGAATTGTTTTTTATGCTTTGTTTACCGCTCCGATTTGTCTAGGAGTTTTGCATATTTCCTTTACTGGAATAAAGACTCTGTTTTCGCCAAGTCGCTTTTGGGTCCTCATTCACCTGCATAACAGAAGGATCCGACCAAAGAATGGACCCAGCGACTACAGACGCTCGTAACACTGCCGTCGAGATCCAAGGAGCCATGCTCGGCAGACACGAGCAGGAATTGTCTGCTGCTCGTCATGCCGTGGAGAACCTGGCCGCTCAGGTTTCCGACCTCTCTGGACAGTTCCAGAGTCTTCGTCTCGTGCCACCTGTTACTTCCTGGTCTGCCGAGCCTCCGGAACCTAGGGTTAATAACCCACCTTGTTACTCCGGGCAGCCCACGGAGTGCCGCTCCTTTCTCACCCAGTGTGATATTGTGTTCTCTCTCCAACCCAACAATACTCTAGAGAGAGAGCTCGGGTTGCTTACGTCATATCACTCCTTACTGGCCGGGCTCGAGAGTGGGGCACAGCTATCTGGGAGGCAAGGGCTGATTGTTCTAACAATTACCAGAACTTTAAAGAGGAGATGATTCGGGTTTTTGACCGTTCAGTTTTTGGTAGGGAGGCTTCTAGGGCCCTGGCTTCCCTATGCCAAGGTGATCGATCCATAACGGATTACTCTATAGAGTTTCGCACTCTTGCTGCCTCTAGTGACTGGAACGAGCCGGCGCTGCTCGCTCGTTTTCTGGAGGGACTCCACGCAGTGGTTAAAGATGAGATTCTCTCCCGGGAGGTTCCTTCCAGTGTGGACTCTTTGATTGCTCTCGCCATCCGCATAGAACGACGGGTAGATCTTCGTCACCAAGCTCGTGGAAGAGAGCTCGCGTTAACGGTGTTTCCCTGCTCCGCATCGCAACCATCTCCCTCCTCTGGCTCTGAGACTGAGCCCATGCAGCTGGGAGGTATTCGCATCTCGACTAAGGAGAGGGAACGGAGGATCACCAACCGCCTGTGCCTCTATTGCGGACTTGCTGGACATTTTGTCAATTCATGTCCAGTAAAAGCCAGAGCTCATCAGTAAGCGGAGGGCTACTGGTGAGCGCTACTACTCAGGTCTCTCCATCTAGATCCTGTACTACTATGTCGGTCCATCTACGCTGGACCGGTTCGGGTGCTACATGCAGTGCCTTGATAGACTCTGGGGCTGAGGGTTGTTTTATGGATGAAGCATGGGCTCGGAAACATGACATTCCTTTCAGAGAGTTAGACAAGCCTACGCCCATGTTCGCCTTAGATGGTAGTCATCTCCCCAGTATCAGATATGAGACACTACCTTTAACCCTCACAGTATCTGGTAACCACAGTGAGACTATTTCTTTTTTGATTTTTCGTTCACCTTTTACACCTGTTGTTTTGGGTCATCCCTGGCTAGTATGTCATAATCCTTCTATTAATTGGTCTAGTAATTCTATCCTATCCTGGAACGTTTCTTGTCATGTGAAGTGTTTAATGTCTGTTATCCCTCCCGTTTCTTCTGTCCCCACTTCTCAGGAGGAACCTGGCGATTTGACAGGAGTGCCGGAGGAATATCATGATCTGCGCACGGTCTTCAGTCGGTCCCGAGCCAACTCCCTTCCTCCTCACCGGTCGTATGATTGTAGTATTGATCTCCTTCCGGGGACCACTCCTCCTCGGGGTAGGCTATACTCTCTGTCGGCTCCCGAACGTAAGGCTCTCGAGGATTATTTGTCTGTGTCTCTTGACGCCGGTACCGTAGTGCCTTCTTCCTCTCCGGCCGGGGCGGGGTTTTTTTTGTTAAGAAGAAGGACGGTACTCTGCGCCCCTGCGTGGATTATCGAGGGCTGAATGACATAACGGTTAAGAATCGTTATCCGCTTCCCCTTATGTCATCAGCCTTCGAGATTCTGCAGGGAGCCAGGTGCTTTACTAAGTTGGACCTTCGTAACGCTTACCATCTCGTGCGCATCAGAGAGGGGGACGAGTGGAAAACGGCGTTTAACACTCCGTTAGGGCATTTTGAGTACCGGGTTCTGCCGTTTGGTCTCGCCAATGCGCCAGCTGTTTTTCAGGCATTAGTTAATGATGTTCTGAGAGACATGCTGAACATCTTTGTTTTTGTCTACCTTGACGATATCCTGATTTTTTCACCGTCACTCGAGATTCATGTTCAGCACGTTCGACGTGTACTCCAGCGCCTTTTAGAGAAATTGTCTCTACGTGAAGGCTGAGAAGTGCTCTTTTCATGTCTCCTCCGTTACTTTTCTCGGCTCTGTTATTTCCGCTGAAGGCATTCAGATGGATTCCGCTAAGGTCCAAGCTGTCAGTGAGTGGCCCGTTCCAAGGTCACGTGTCAAGTTGCAGCGCTTTCTAGGTTTCGCTAATTTCTATCGGCGTTTCATTCGTAATTTCGGTCAAGTTGCTGCCCCTCTCACAGCTCTTACTTCTGTCAAGACGTGTTTTAAGTGGTCCGGTTCCGCCCAGGGAGCTTTTGATCTTCTAAAAGAACGTTTTACGTCCGCTCCTATCCTCGTTACTCCTGACGTCACTAGACAATTCATTGTCGAGGTTGACGCTTCAGAGGTAGGCGTGGGAGCCATTCTATCCCAGCGCTTCCAGTCTGACGATAAGGTTCATCCTTGCGCTTATTTTTCTCATCGCCTGTCGCCATCTGAACGCAACTATGATGTGGGTAACCGCGAACTGCTCGCCATCCGCTTAGCCCTAGGCGAATGGCGACAGTGGTTGGAGGGGGCGACCGTTCCTTTTGTCGTTTGGACAGACCATAAGAACCTTGAGTACATCCGTTCTGCCAAACGACTTAATGCTCGTCAAGCTCGTTGGGCGTTGTTTTTCGCTCGTTTCGAGTTTGTGATTTCTTACCGTCCGGGTAGTAAGAACACCAAGCCTGATGCCTTATCCCGTCTTTTTAGTTCTTCTGTGGCTTCTACTGATCCCGAGGGGATTCTTCCTTATGGGCGTGTTGTCGGGTTGACAGTCTGGGGAATTGAAAGACAGGTTAAGCAAGCACTCACGCACACTGCGTCGCCGCGCTTGTCCTAGTAACCTTCTTTTCGTTCCTGTTTCTACTCGTCTGGCTGTTCTTCAGTGGGCTCACTCTGCCAAGTTAGCTGGTCATCCCGGCGTTCGAGGTACTCTTGCTTCTATTCGCCAGCGCTTTTGGTGGCCTACTCAGGAGCGTGACACGCGCCGTTTCGTGGCTGCTTGTTCGGACTGCGCGCAGACTAAGTCAGGTAACTCTCCTCCTGCCGGTCGTCTCAGACCGCTTCCCATTCCTTCTCGACCATGGTCTCACATCGCCCTAGACTTCATTACCGGTCTGCCTTTGTCTGCGGGGAAGACTGTGATTCTTACGGTTGTCGATAGGTTCTCTAAGGCGGCACATTTAATTCCCCTCGCTAAACTTCCTTCCGCTAAGGAGACGGCACAAATCATCATCGAGAATGTGTTCAGAATTCATGGCCTCCCGTTAGACGCCGTTTCAGACAGAGGCCCGCAATTCACGTCACAGTTTTGGAGGGAGTTCTGTCGTTTGATTGGTGCGTCCGTCAGTCTCTCTTCCGGGTTTCATCCCCAGTCTAACGGTCAAGCAGAGAGGGCCAATCAGACGATTGGTCGCATACTACGCAGCCTTTCTTTCAGAAACCCTGCGTCTTGGGCAGAACAGCTCCCCTGGGCAGAATACGCTCACAACTCGCTTCCTTTGTCTGCTACCGGGTTATCTCCGTTTCAGAGTAGTCTGGGTTACCAGCCTCCTCTGTTCTCATCCCAGCTTGCCGAGTCCAGCGTTCCCTCCGCTCAAGCGTTTGTCCAACGTTGTGAGCGCACCTGGAGGAGGGTGAGGTCTGCACCTTGCCGTTACAGGGCACAGACTGTGAGAGCCGCCAATAAACGTAGGATTAAGAGTCCTAGGTATTGTTGCGGCCAGAGAGTGTGGCTTTCCACTCGCAACCTTCCTCTTACGACAGCTTCTCGTAAGTTGACTCCGCGGTTCATTGGTCCGTTCCGTGTCTCCCAGGTCGTCAATCCTGTCGCTGTGCGACTGCTTCTTCCGCGACATCTTCGTCGCGTCCATCCTGTCTTCCATGTCTCCTGTGTCAAGCCCTTTCTTCGCACCCCGTTCGTCTTCCCTCCCCCCTCCCGTCCTTGTCGAGAGCGCACCTATTTACAAGGTACGTAGGATCATGGACATGCGTTCTCGGGGACGGGGTCACCAATACTTAGTGGATTGGGAGGGTTACGGTCCTGAGGAGAGGAGTTGGGTCCCGTCTCGGGACGTGCTGGACCGTTCGCTGATTGATGATTTCCTCCGTTGCCGCCAGGATTCCTCCTCGAGTGCGCCAGGAGGCGCTCGGTGAGTGGGGGGGTACTGTCATGTTTTGTCTTATATTGTCTTGTCATTTTGCTTTCCCTTCTGTTCGTTTTCCCCCTGCTGGTCTTTTTAGGTTCGTTCCCTTTTTTCTCTCTTCCTCCCTCTCTCTCTTCTCTCTATCGTTCCGTTCCTGCTCCCAGCTGTTCCTATTCCCCTAATCAATCATTTAGTCTTTCCACACCTGTTCCCTATCTTTTCCTCTGATTAGAGTCCCTATTTCTCCCCTTGTTTTCCGTTTCTGTCCTGTCGGATCCTTGTATATTGTTCACCGTGCTGTGTCTTTGTCTCGCCCTGTCGTGTCGTGTTTCCCTCAGATGCTGCGTGGTGAGCAGGTGTCTGAGTCTGCTACGGTCAGTGCCTTCCCAAGGCAACCTACAGTTTATGGTCGAGTCTCCAGTCTGTCCTCGTCATTACGAGTGGAATTGTTTTTTATGCTTTGTTTACTGCTCCGATTTGTCTAGGAGTTTTGCATATTTCCTTTACTGGAATAAAGACTCTGTTTTCGCCAAGTCGCTTTTGGGTCCTCATTCACCTGCATAACAGGTCCGGCATACAGTTGAAGTCGGAATTTTACATACACTTAAGTTGGAGTCATTAAAACTCGTTTTTCAACCACTCCACAAATGTATTGTTAACAAACTATAGTTTTGGCAAGTCAGTTAGGACATCTACTATGTGCATGATATAAGTAATTTTTCCAACAATTGTTTACAGACATATTATTTCAATTATAATTCACTGTATCACAATTCCAGTGGGTCAGAAGTTTACATACACTAAATTGACTGTGCCTTTAAACAGCTTAGAAAATTCCAAAAAATGATGTCATGGCGTTAGAAGTTTCTGTTAATTTACGTAATGTGAGTCAATTGGAGGTGAACATGTGGATGTATTTCAAGGCCTACCTTCAAACTCAGTGCCTTTTTGCTTGACATGGGAAAATCAAAAGAAATCAGCCAAGACTTCAGACAAAAAATTATAGACCACAAGTCTGGTTCATCCTTGGGAGCAATTTCCCAACGCTTGAAGGTTCATCTGTACAAACAATACTACGCAAGTATATACATCATGGGAACACACAGCCGTCATACCTCTCAGGAAGGCTGTCTCCTAGAGATGAACGTACTTTGGTGCGAAAAGTGCAAATCAATCCCAGAACAACAGCAAAGGACCTTGTGAAGATGCTGGAGGAAACAGGTACAAAAGTATCTATATCCACAGTAAAACGAGTCCTATATCAACACAACCTGAAAGCCTGCTCAGCAAGGAAGAAGTCACTGCTCCAAAACCGCCATAAAAAAGCCAGACTATGATTTGCAACTGCACATCGGGACAAAGATTGTAATTTTTAGAGAAATGTCCTCTGGTCTGATGAAACAAAAATGGAACTGTTTGGCCATAATGATCATCATTATGTTTGGAGGAAAATGGGGGAGGCTTGCAAGCCGAAGAATACCATCCCAACAGTGAAGCACAGGGGTGGCAGCATCATGTTGTGGGGGTGCTTTACTGCAGGAGGGACTGGTGAATTTCACAAAATAGATGGCCTCATGAGGAAGCAAAATTATGTGGATATATTGAAGCAACATCTCAAGAAATCAGTCAGGAAGTAAAAGCTTGGTCGCAAATGGGTCTTACAAATGGACAATGACTCCACGTAAACTTCCAAAGTTGTGGCAAAATGGCTTAAGGACAACAAAGTCAAGGTATTGGAGTGGCCATCACAAAGCTCTGACCTCAATCCTATAGAACATTTGTGGGCAGAACTGAAAAAGCATGTGCGAGCAAGGAAGCCTTCAAACCTGACTCAGTTACACCAGCTCTGTCAGGAGGAACTTAACGTGGGAAGCTTGTGAAAAGGTACCCGAAACATTTGACCCAAGTTAAACAATTTAAAGGCAACACACTCAATTAGTATTTGGTTGCATGTAAACTTCTGACCCACTGGGAAAGTGATGAAAGAAATAAAAGCTGAAATAAATAATTCTCTCAACTATTATTCTGACATTTCACATTCTTACAATAAAGTGGTGATCGTAAGTGACCTAAGACAGGGAATTTTTACTAGGATTAAATGTCAGGAATTGTGAAAAACTGAGTTTAAATGCATTTGGCTGAGGTGTATGTAAACTTCTGACTTCAACTCTATTTCCGTATGAACTGCTGTTTAGTGGAATGGGATGTCTTTGTTTCAATGTCCACTTTGCTTACCACTTAGAATGCATTGACAGTACATTACTTAATCCTGAATAGTAAACTAGTATGTACATTGGAATGTAACCATGTGATTGGGAGGAGTAAATAAACTGTTCAGTGGATAAGTGGTGAAGTTGTCGCCAAGAGCGGTCATCCATGGAACAAAGCTTTAGCCTTCATTTGACTTATTGGTGTGTCTCGATGAATAACATGGGTGTGGCCCTCAACGGGGTGGGGTTGTAGATCACAATAGTGCCTTTACATCCAACTATCTCTAGCTGCACTGTCAAAATTTCTGTGTCCAAAATAGTCTCCTGTTATAGTGCACTACTTTTGGGCGAATAGGGAACCATTTTGGACGTACAAAGTATCTGTCGATGACTTCTCCATTCTTATCATAAAGCATCGAAGTGGTGTCGTATTTGCTGTGTTTCATTTTAATATACAATGTTTGATTATTGTATTTTCATTGACTTAAATGTAAATGTACTGTACTATTCTGTCTACAATGATATACTATTCGGTGTTTGTGTGTCCAGCACGAACACTATCAAGGAAGTAGCGTTCTAGTGTAATTCGTATTTGTTCATGGGTTGAGTACGGTTTTGACTCTTTATATACTGTTTATGGATGGTGCTCGGTGTGTTGCATTAAGAAAATGGGTCAATCATTTAATTTTGTGGCAATGGACGCTGTTTCGTATCATTAGTGTCTGTCAAAATAAATGGCAGATGGAAGTTTGCCTTATTTCATCTTGTTCTGAGGGCAGAAACGAATGGGATTGGTTATTTTACTGTTTAGAACAGGTGGAAAGGGTGTGGAATATCTCCAACCTCAGCTAATTTCAAAGTTTGGCTGGGATTGAGTCTTAACCGCATAGTAGCGTGCTTAATTTCCAATTGAGCAGACATCTACAGCAGTGGTTCTCAAACCTCTCTTCGGGGACCCCCAGATGTTTTACAATTGAGTTGTAGCTCTGAACTTTACACATTTCTTTTGGGATCCACCCCTGTAAATGTAATTTGCCTGATGACACGCGAGTGAAGGAGAGCTTCGTTTCATAAAAGGGCATTTTGCTCCAAGTTCCCTCCTGCCTCCTCCACGCATTTTGTATAGTATATATTTCTGTTTGTATGACATCTGGAAAGAATTAGAGGGTGCTCAACCAACGTGAGTTGAGGCGCAAGCTAAAAATGTGTAGACATCATTGGAAAGGAAAAGGCGCAACGCTCGCTCACAATAAAAAAAAAATGTTTGTTTTATTTATCAAGTTTAAAAGATTGATGCTTCGGGCCTTCGATGTCCTTCTTCAGATGCATTTTGTATGACATTGACAGTGGTGGAAACGCACAAAATGAGGTTTGATCAATCAACCCAGTCTTCAGGAGGTTGGGATTCAACCCCTGAACCACACACTCTTTAACACCAAGCACATCTCTGTGTAGTTGAGATTGACAAAAAAAAAAGAAATAATCATGCATTGAACACACAAAAACAATTTCCCATTGAGCCGATTCCCATATGCAGTGGTTAATCTCTAAGAATCTATTGCCTCATCCGTACGTCAATCTAAGTAACATAATAAAAAATCCCCATCAAAATTTCTCAGTTGATGCCTCCAGAGTGGTGCAGCAGTCACTACAGATCCAGGTTCGATCCCAGGCTGTGGGAGACCCATGAGGTGGTGCACAATTGGCCCAGCGTCATCCGGGTTAGAGGAGGGTTTGGCCGGCCGGGACTTCCTTGTCTCATTGCGCTCTAGCGACTCCTTGTGGCAGGGCCAGTTGACTTCGGTCACCAGCTGGACGGTGTTTCCTCCAACACATTGGTGCGGCTGGCTTCCGGGTTAAGTGAGCAGTGTGTCAAGAAGCAGTGTGGCTTGGCAGGGTCGTGTTTCGGAGAACACATGGCTCTCAACCTTCGACACTCCCTAGTCCATAGGGGAGTTGCAGCAATGGGACAAGACTGTATCTACCAATTGGGGAGAAAAAGGGTTAAAAGTAAGCAAAATAAAAAATACAATCTGTCAGTTTAAACTAGAGATATACATGTAAGCTTTTTGCAAGGGCTGTGTCTCAATCCACCACATCCTTCTATGTCGGCCTTCCGCATTTGCGGTGAAAGGTGGCCAACCTATAGCGATGTTTGTCAGACCATGGTACAAATTCATATTTTAATATTCAGTTCATATCATATTTACCTGTGGGCCACACCCTTAAACCATGCTTTCCACCCCTTTATTTGTATGTGTTGGGCTATAGCTGAGATTATTCTTTACAGAGTCAAGTATATTTGTCCAGGCCTCAATTGTTCCTTGACTAGCCCCATTCATTCTCGCTGTCAATAATATTAATGTTATAACTTCTAATAGTAACTGTATCCACTTGCAAATTTGGAGAGAGTGAGCCAGCATATTTTTTGCAGCAGTGCTGTCTGCCAGCAGTATTCGTCTATCATTGATTGAGAGATTCAAGGAGCTATCATCTTTAAGTCACATAAAAGATGCAAAGCATTTAATATTTACATTAATGCACTTCTAAATTAATTTCCTAATTTTGTCCCAGAAACATTTAACTGCAGGGCACTCCCACATCAGGAGGAATGTGCCTGCCTGACTTATGGGTAGTGGCGGTTCTCGCTTGTATGGCTCCCTGGGAGAACCCCCCCCCCCAACACAATTTGTGTTGATTTGGCACTCGAGCATCCCCCAACACTGTCAACTAAGAGTCAAGACGAAACCAATTCACCTCGGTGGTGTGCAGACTGGTTTTATATTATTCTTTAAAATGTCACACAAACCAGAAAGAAATGGAACTATGTCTGTGAAACTATATATTCACAGTATTATGAATGAATTGTGGTTTATTTGGTAGCATTTCGTAGTGTGACTGATTATACTAATTGCATTAGTACTGTGCAAAGTTAGAGGTGGGCAATTTGATAGATTCCCCCGCTCCCCCTACCTCGGGCTTCCAGTGGGGAGACCTGAGGTCAACCTACCCCCTCCCCATCTCGTACTTCTGAGTGGGAGACCTTTCCAGGCAGTAGCTCACAAACTAGAATCAGGGCGCCCACTCCGACAAGGTTAATTGACCCACAGTCCCACACGGTGACATGATATCATTGTCGTGACGTGCAAACGATCGATAGAAAACCGATCATGCAAATTTCACTAATCCAATTGTTTTGTGCGGGCACTTCGTGCCGCCCCCAGTAAGATGCCGCCCATGCGACCTATACCTAAATCCGCCACTGCTTATGGAACACAGTGAACATTTGGAGTTGGGGCCAATTTCATGGTAAAATGTTTCCTTGGTATTAAATGCAGTCTGTGAACAAACTTAAAATGTATAAATTGATGGTTCAGATTATGGGATGCCAAGGTCATATTTTTCCGTATTCTGTTCCAGTTGTTCAGATACAAGTAAATCTGTGGACCATACCTTTTTAATGGCTAGCTCACAATATGAGCTTTCCAAAAGTTGTTTATATATTATAGAGACCAGTCTTTTCGGGAGCGCATATAATTTATTTATAAATCCCATCACTGGATGGTTCGGTAGTTGGGTTTCCCAAGGGACTCCATAGGCCAACATAGCTGACCTAAGTTGTAGAAAAAAAAAGATTTGCCTGGTAAAGTGTGTCTTTCAAATCTTGGAATGTTCTCAAACCATTACTGTCCATGCTATTGGCAAGGGTATGGATTCCACATTTGGACCATTGGGGCAAAAGACATCCCTCCAGATTGCAAGGAGCTATTGTGAAACAGAGTATGGGCATGCTTGTGCCAAATTGAAATTGTGTGAGAAATAACATGACCAAAGCGTAATTTACATTGTTTAAGGGATATACACAATATATACAAAAGTATGTGGACAACCCTTCAAATTAGTGGATTCGCCTATTTCAGCCACACCCGTTTCTGACAGGTGTATCAAATTGAGCACACAGCCATGCAATCTCCATAGACAAACATTGGCAGTGGAATGGCCTTAATGAAGAGCTCTGTGACTTTCAATGTGGCACTTTCATAGGATTCCACTTTTCCAACCACTCAGTTCGTCAAATTTCTTCCCTGCTAGAGCTGCCCCGGTCAATTGTAAGTGCTGTTATTCTGAAGTGAAACGTCTAGGAGCAACAATGGCTCAGCTGCGAAGTGGTAGGTCACACAAGCTCAGAGAACGGGACCGCAGAGTGCTGAAGCTTGTAGCGCTTACAAATTCTCTGTCCTCAGTTGCAATACTCATTACCGAGTTCCAAACTGCCTCTGGAACTTCAGCACAAGAACCGTTTGTCGGTAGCTTCATGAAATGGGATTCCATGGCCGAGCAGCCGCACACAAGCCTGGGATCACCATGCGCAATGCCAAGCGTCAGCTCGAGTGGTTTAAAGCTCGCGGCCATTGGACTCTGGAGCAGTGGACACACATGAATCACACTTCACCATCTGGCAGTCCGATGGACAAATCTGGGTTTGGTGGCTGCCAGGAGAATGCTACCTACCCGAATGCATAGTGCTAACTGTAAAGTTTGGTGGAGGAGGAGTAATGGTCTGGGACTGTTTTTCACAGTTCGGGCTCCTTAGTTCCAGTGAACAGGAATCTTAACTCTACAGCATACAATGACATTCTAGACGACTCTGTGTTTCCAACTTTATGGCAACAGTTTGTGGAAGGTCCTTTCCTGTTCCAGCATGACAATGTCCCCGTGCACAAAGCAACGTCCATACAGAAATGGTTTGTCAAGATCGGTATGGAAGAACTTGACTGGCCTGCACAGAGCCCTGACCTCAGACACATCGAACATCTTTGGGATGAATTGGAGCGCCCACTGTGAGCCAGGCCTAATCACCCAACATCAGTGTCCAACCTCACTAATGCTCTTGTGGTTGAATGGAAGAAAGTCCCCACAGCAATAGCGATAGGTAACGATGCTTCCTGGGTGACTATTGAAGATGTGTTCAGAGGGTTCCCGTTTCTAGCCCAGTTTGGGGCAAAATGAGAGACGGAAGCAAGTCTATTTTACATATGGACAGTGGTGGTCAAAGACATGAACTCCAGTGGTTTTAGATGTACAGTATATGTCATTTGGACTGGAAGCTATTGAAAATTAGATATGTATGTGAATTAATAACCATAGCTGTAATAGGATAAATATTTGTTGAAAATCAAAGGGGAGGAATTTTGAAAATATTTAAAGTGTAACTTTTTTAAGAGAGGTCATGGAACACTTTGCAATTTTCTGTAGACCTATAGCTAAAATATGGTAGATAGGAAGGTATTTAAAATTAAATGTATCACAGGAGATAGTCATATAAAAATCAGTGCAATGAAAATGGCAATTCTAATGGGTGTACTAAGGAGTAGGGCAGTCAGTGAGATAACATCAAGTGGTTTATGTATGTGTCATTGGACTGGAAGCCATTGAAAATCAGATATGTACGTTAATTAATAAACACAGCTGTAATTTGATAACTATTTGTAGAAGATCAAAAGGGAGGCATGTTGATCAAATTAAAGGTGTACAGTCATGGCCAAAAGTTTTGAGAATGACACAAATATTAATTTTCACAAAGTATGCTGCCTCAGGTTGTATGATGGCAAGCTTCAAAAGGAGGGTGGTGCTTGGAATCATTGTTCTTACTCTGTCAACCATGGTTACCTGCAAGGAAATACATGCCGTCATCATTGCTTTGCACAAAAAAGGCTTCACAGGCAAGGATATTGTTGCCAGTAAGATTGCACCTAAATCAACCATTTATCAGATCATCAAGAACTTCAAGGAGAGCGGTACAATTGTTGTAAAGAAGGCTTCAGGGTGCCCAAGAAAGTCCAGCAAACACCAGGACCATCTCCTAAAGTTGATTCAGCTGCGGGATTGGGGCACCACAGGTACAGAGCTTGCCCAGGAATGGCAGCAGGCAGGTGTGAGTGCATCTGCACGCACAGTGTGGCAAAGACTTTTGGAGGATGGCCTGGTGTCAAGAAGGGCAGCAAAGAAGCCACTTCTATCCAGGAAAACATCAGGGACAGACTGATATTCTGAAAAAGGTACAGGGATTGGACTGCTGAGGACTGGGGTAAAGTCATTTTCTCTGATGAATCCCCTTTCCAATTGTTTGGTGCATCCGGAAAAAAGTTTGTCCAGAGAAGACACGGTTGAGTGCTACCATCAGTCCTGTGTCATGCCAACAGTAAAGCATCCTGAGACCATTCATGTGTGGGGTTGCTTCTCAGACAAGGGAGTGGGCTCACTCACAATTTTGCTTAAGATCACAGCCATGAATAAATAAAGACTAAAGACTGGTACCAACACATCCTCCGAGTGCAACTTCTCCCAACCATCCAGGAACAGTTAGGTGACGAACAATGCCTTTTACAGCATGATGGAGCACCTTGCTATAAGGCAAAAGTGATAACTAAGTGACTCGGGGAACAAAACATTGATATTTTGGGTCCATGGCCAGGAAACTCCCCGGACCTTAATCCCATTGAGAATTTGTGGTCAATCCTCAAGAGGCGGGTGGACAAACAAAAACCCACATATTCTGACAAACTCCAAGCACTGATTATGCAAGAATGGGCTGCTATCAGTCAGGATGTGGCCCAGAAGTTAATTGACAGCATGCCAGGGTGGATTGCAGAGGTCTTGAAAAAGAAGGGTCTACACTGCAAATATTGACTCTTTGCATCAACTTCATGTAATTGTCAATAGAAGCCTTTGACACTTATGAAATGCTTGTAATTATACTTCAGTATTCCATAGTAACATCTGACAAAAATATCTAAAGATAGTGAAGCAGCAAACTTTGTTGAAATTAATGTGTGTCATTCTCAAAACTTTTGGCCAATATTGTACCTTAGATATGAGGTCAACGAACCCGCCGCACTTGTCTGTTGACCTGTAGCTCATATGGACAGTGAGCTATTGAAAATTAAACCTATCACAGGAAATATGCATGTGACATCAGTTAAATAAAAAATGGCAATTCTAATGGGTGTAGCCTATGGACGAGGGAGGTCAGAGACCTAACCTCAAGTGGTTTTAGATGTACAGTACCAGTCAAAAGTTTGGACACAACTACTCATTCAAGGGTTTTTATTTATTTGTACTATGTTATACATTGTAGAATAGTGAATACTATGAAAACTATGAAATAAAACATATGGAATCATGTAGTAACCAAAAACGTGTTTAACATATCAAAATGTGTTATATTTGAAATTCTTCAAAGTAGCCACCCTTTGCCTTGATGACCGCTTTGTACGCTCTTGGCATTCTCTCAACCAGCTTCACCTGGAATGCTTTTCCAACCGTCTTGAAGGAGTTTATCGCATGGAATAGCTTTCAATTCTCAGAACAAGAAAAGACTGATGAGTTTCAGAAGAAAGTTTTGTTTCTAGCAATTTTGAGCCTGTAATCGAACCCACAAATGCTCATGTTTCAAATACTCAAGTTTAAAGGCGGCCAGTTTTATAGCTCTTTTAAATAAGAACAGTTTTCAGCTGTGCTAGCATAATTGCAGAAGGGTTTTCTAATTATCAATTAGCCTTTTAAAATAATAAACTTGGATTAGGTAACAAAGTGCCATTGGAACACAGGAGTGATGGTTGCTGATAATGGGCCTCTGTAGATATTCCATTAAAATATCTGCCATTTCCAGCGACAATAGTCATTTACAACATTAACAATGTATATGCTGTATTTCTAAACAATTTGATGTTATAATGGACAAAAAGTGCTTAAACGGTAGTGTGGATATTGAACAAAAAGCAAGAAAAAGTTTGTGAACCCTTTGGAATTACCTGGTTTCCTACATAAAGGTGTCATACAATTTGATCTGATCTTCATCTAAGTCACAACAGACAAACACAGTCTGCTTAAATTAATAACACAAACAATTATACATTTTCATGTCTTTATTGAACACACCATGTAAACAATCACAGTTCAGTTTGGAAAAAGTATGTGAACCCTTGGATTTAATAACTGGTTGACCCTCCTTTGGCAGCAATAACCTCAATCAAACGTTTTCTGTAGTTGTGGATCAGACCTGCACAACGGTCAAGAGGAATTTCAGACCATTCCTCTTTACAAAACTGCTTCAATTCAGCAATATTCTTGGGATGTCTGGTGTGAACCACTCTTGAGATCATGCCACAGCCTCTCAATCGAGTTGAGGTCAGGACCCTGACTGGGCCACTCTAGAAGGTGTATGTTCTTCTGTTGAAGCCATTCTGTTGTTGATTTACTTCTGTGTTTTGTGTCATTGTCCTGTTGCATCACCCAACTTCTGTTGAGCATCAATTGGCAGGCAGATAACCTTACATTCTCCTGCAAAATGTCTTGATAAAGTTGGGAATTCATTTTCCCGTCAATGATAGCAAGCTCTCCAGGCCCTGAGGCAGCAAAGCAGCCCCAAACCATGATACTCCCTCCACCATACTTTACAGTTGGGATGAGGTTTTGATGTTGGTGTGCTGTGCCTTTTTTTCTCCACACATAGTGTTGTGCTCCTCCCAAACAACTCAACTTTAGTTTAATCTGTCCACAGAATATTTTGCCAGTAACACTGTGGAACATCCATGTGCTCTTTTGCAAACTTCAGATGTGCAGCAATGTTTTTTTTGGACAGCAGTGGCTTCTTCCATGGTGTCCTCCCATGAACACCATTCTTGTTTAGTGTTTTACGTATCGTAGACTCGTCAGAGATATTAGCATGTTCCGGAGATATCTGTAAGTCTTTAGCTGACACTAGAATTCTTAACCTCATTGAGTATTCTGCTCTGTACTCTTGCAGTCACCTTTGCAGGACGGCCACACCTCGGGGGAGAGCATCAATAGTGGTGAACGATCTCTATTTATAGACAATTTGTCTTAACGTGAACTGATGAACATCAAGGCTTTTAGAGATACTTTGTAACCCTTTCCAGCTTTATGCAAGTCAACCATTCTTAATCTTAGGTCTCCTGAGATCTCTTTTGTTCAAGGCATGGTTCACATCAGGCAATGCTTCTTGTGAATAGCAAACTCAAATTTTGTGAGTGTTTTTTATAGGGCAGGGCAGCTCTAACCAGCATCTCATCTCGTCTCATTGATTGGACTCCAAGTTAGCTGACTCCTGACTCCAATTAGCTTTTGGAGGAGTCATTAGCCTAGGGGTTCACATACCTTTTCCAACCTACACTGTGAATATTTAAATGTATTCAATATAGACAAGACAAATACAATAATTTGAGTGTTATTAGTTTAAGCTCACTGTGTTTGTCTATTGTTGTGATTTAGACAAAGATCAGATCAAATAGCATGACCAATTTATACAGAAATCCAGGGAATTTCAAAGGGTTCACACACTTTTTCTCGTCACTGTATAAACACAACATGTAACAATTTCAAAGATTTAACTGAGTTGCAGTTCATTTAAGGAAATCAGTCAATTGAAATAAATACATTAGGCCCTAAACCTATGGATTTCACATGACTGGGAATACAGATATGCATCTGTTGTTTACAGATACCTTTAAAAAAAAGGTGGGGGCGTGGATCAGAAACCCAGTCAGTATCTGGTGTGACCACCATTTGCCATATGCTGCACATATAGTTGATCAGGCTGTTTATTGTGGCCTGTGGAATATTGTCCCACTCCTCTTCAATGGCTGTGTGAAGTTGCTGGATATTGTCAGGAATACATCAATCCAGAGCATCCCAAACATGCTTAATGGGTGGCATGTCTGGTGAATATGCAGGCCTTGAAATAACTGGGACTTTTTCAGCTTCCCGGAATTGTGTACACTTCCTTGAGACATGGGGCCATACATTATCATGCTGAAACATGAGGTAATTGTAGCGGATGAATGGCACAACAATTGACCTCAGGGTCTCGTCGCGGTATCTCTGTGCATTCAAATTGCCATTGGAAAAATGCAATTGTGTTTGTTGTCCGCAGCTTATGCCTGCCAATACCATAACCCCACCGCCACCATGGGGCACTCTGTTCACAACGTTAACATCAGCAAACCGCTCACACTCGATTGCCATACACGTGGTCTGCGGTTGTGAGGCCGGTTGGACATACTGCAAAATTCTCTAAAGCAACATTGAAGTTGGTTTACAGGAAAATAAATGAACATTCAGTTCTTTGGCAACAGCTCTGGTGGACATTCCTGCAGTCAGTATGCCAATTGCATGCTCCCTAAAAACATGAGACATCTGTGGCATTGTGTTGATAAAACTGCACATTTTAAAGTAGTCTTTTATTGCCCCTGCACAAGGTGCACCTGTGTAATGATCATGCTGTTTAATCAGCTTCTTGATATGCTACACCTATCAGGTGGATGGATTATTTTTGCAGAGAAATGTTCACTAACAGGGATGTAAAAAAAATTGGAACATTTCTGGGATATTTTTATTTCAGCTCATGAAACATGGGACCAACACTTTACATGTAGCGTTTTTATATTTTTGTTCAGTGTATATTCAGTCCCTATTTTGTTTTGTATTTCGTGGATTTCATTTAGAAAAAGCCCATAGTGTCACTCAGAAACCTGCAGCCACTAGTTAGCTGGTCATTTGACATTCAAAGTTAGCGCCGTTCTACTGCGAAACAGCACCACAGAGTTCTATCACAGACAGAACAATGAGACAGCTGTTTCACCAGTTGTATAATGGGAGAAGATGGAGCGAGATCTATTTTGGCTGTCATTCTGCACTTTTTCCCATCAATCAATAGAGTTTGCTGTTCCCAAAAATATAATCTGTTACGAACAGAGTGGACTATGTTTTGTAAACTTTAGTTTAAAAAATGGCGTTGTTTAGGAGTGCAAGGGCGAATTGATTTATTGCAAACGCATACTTCACAGAGTAGCTGTTCCCTAATGGAAATATGCAAATACATGCTAGAACGTGCCAAAAGATATCGCTAGCTCGTGCTTCGCTATGTCCACATTCAGACTTGTTCTGCTCACTATGATTAACCACTATGATTAATTTGCTCCCATTGGAAACGACAGGCTGTGGTCTATCTTGGGTTAGTTATAATAATATTTGGTTCTATTGAGCAGTGACCACTTTTTGATCATGCCCATGACCAAATAATGAAAAACAAGCACTGTAATTTTGAGTTCCACAAAGTGGGTGTGGATGAGGTGATTTTTTTGTTGTTGCCACCTATAAATAAGGACAAACCACCTGGTGCTGACAATCTGGATGGTAAATTGCTGAGGTTGGTCGATGAATACATTGTGACTCCTGTTTGCCACATCTTCAATTTAATCTTAGAAGACTGTGTGCCCTCAGACATGTAGGGAGGCAAAGGTCATTCCGCAACTCAAGAATAGCAGAGTGCCCATTAATGGTTCAAACAGATGACCAATCAGCCTGTTACAAGTGCTTAGCAAAGTTTTGGAAAAAATTGTTTGATCAAATATGTTTTTTTTATATACAGAAAACAACTTAACAGACTTTTCAGCATGCTTAAAGGGAAGGGCACTCAACATGCTCTGCACTGACACAAATTACTGATTGCCTGAAAAAATGTATAGTAAGAAGATTGTGGAAGGTGTTTTGTTATACTTTGTTATAATTGGTATAATTGGTTCCAAGATGGCGTAGCAGTAACTCGTCCTGTCGTATCGTCTCTCTGTAAATATCGTCTCTTTTTCGTTTTAGATATTTTAGATATTTTTTTCTTCGCATATCTTTAAAAACATTTTGCTAAACCTAAGCTTCCAAATAGTCTTCTGCAACCCGCCAATGTAGCTACTTTTCCTAAAGTAGTTATATTTACTTTGAAACCGAAACCCTTCAACTGAAGCTAGCCAGCTATGCTAGCGGTCTTCAGCTAACCTTTAGCTCGGAAAGCTCTCGTCAGTTCGAACAACGCAACGCTAATCCAGAGCATAACGGACCTATTTAATTTTTTACGCCCGGATTCCCACCACAAACGGAACATTCTTCAGCTGGATCTTCACAACTAGCTATCGAACTAAACAGCAACCCTGGTTGATTACTCCTGGCTAGCGTTTCCACCCACGTAGCTTGAAGCTAGCCCGGCCAGAGCTCCTAGCATACTCCTGGGCTTCTATACCCGGATCCACGACCGGTCTATCGATGTCACCGCATGAAGAGGAATAAACAGACTCACCCCATCGCAACGTCCTCCAAAGGCTAACTCTCTAGCCCTCGCTATCTCCTTGCTTGCTAACTCGGCATGCTAACTGCTAGCTTGTTTAGCCCAGGTCCGCTAACTACTACCTTGTTTACCCCAGCTTGCTAATCTGTTAGCTTGTTAGCACAGGCCTGCTAACCATCTGCATCGCCGCGTCCCAAAAACGCAGTGGCCCATATGTACTTTCTATCTCTTCCCGATTTAAAAAAAAATTGTTTATACCTTCCGGAAACCTGCCTCACCCAATGTGATACGGAATCGCTATTATCTTTATTTTTAGAACACACTCAAGAACCTCCAGAAGCTAACCAGCCAGCTAGCTACAAGCTACTTAGCTACCAGCTAGCTAGCTACAAGCTATTTAGCTACCAGCTAGCTAGGTACAAGCTACTTAGTCATTGTTAGTTTTCTTAACCTGGATAACACTCGCCAGCCAAGCCCCCCTGCCCCATCCACCGCTGCCCCTGGACTCTGATCACTTGGCTACATAGCTGATGCACGCTGGACTGTCCATTAATCACGGTACTCCATTCTGCTTGTTTGTTTTATCTGTCGGCCCCGTTGCCTAGTCAATGCCATTTTACCTGCTGTTGTTATGCTAGCTGATTAGCTGTTGTCTCACCCACTGTTTTAGCTAGCTTTCCCAATTCAATACCTGTGATTACTGTATGCCTCGCTGTATGTCTCTCTCAAATGTCAATATACAATATGCCTTGTATACTGTTGCTAAAGTTATGCCCTGAATTATGCCCTGAATATATTCTACCATGCCCAGAAACCTGATCCTCTAATTCTCTGTCCCCAATGCTCTAGGCGACCAGTTTTGATAGCCCTTAGCCGCACCCTCATACTACTCCTTCTCTGTTCCGCGGGTGATGTGGAGGTAAACCCAGGCCCTGCATGTCCCCAGGCACCCTCATTTGTTGACTTCTGTGATCGAAAAAGCCTTGGTTTCATGCATGTCAACATCAGAAGCCTCCTCCCTAAGTTTGTTTTACTCACTGCTTTAGCACACTCTGCTAACCCTGATGTCCTTGCCGTGTCTGAATCCTGGCTCAGGAAGGCCACCAAAAATTCAGAGATTTCCATACCCAACTATAACATCTTCCGTCAAGATAGAACTGCTAAAGGGGGAGGAGCTGCAGTCTACTGCAGAGATAGCCTGCAAAGTAATGTCATACTTTCCAGGTCCATACCCAAACAGTTCGAACTACTAATTCTGAAAATTACTCTCTCCAGAAATAAGTCTCTCACTGTTGCCGCCTGCTACCGACCCCCCTCAGCTCCCAGCTGTGCCCTGGACACCATTTGTGAATTGATTGCCCCCCATCTAGCTTCAGAGTTTGTTCTGCTAGGTGACCTAAACTGGGATATGCTTAACACCCCGGCAGTCCTACAATCTAAGCTAGATGCCCTCAATCTCACACAAATCATCAAAGAACCCACCAGGTACAACCCTAACTCTGTAAGCAAGGGCACCCTCATAGATGTCATCCTGACCAACTGGCCCTCCAAATACACCTCCGCTGTCTTCAACCAGGATCTCAGCGACCACTGCCTCATTGCCTGTATCCGCTACGGTGCCGCAGTCAAACGACCACCCTCATCACTGTCAAACGCTCCCTAAAACACTTCTGTGAGCAGGCCTTTCTAATCGACCTGGCCCGGGTATCCTGGAAGGACATTGACCTCATCCCGTCAGTTGAGGATGCCTGGTCATTCTTTAAGAGTAACTTCCTCACCATTTTAGATAAGCATGCTCCGTTTAAAAAATGCAGAACTAAGAACAGATACAGCCCTTGGTTCACTCCAGACCTGACTGCCCTCGACCAGCACAAAAACATCCTGTGGCGGACTGCAATAGCATCGAACAGTCCCCGCGATATGCAACTGTTCAGGGAAGTCAGGAACCAATACACACAGTCAGTCAGGAAAGCTAAGGCCAGCTTCTTCAGGCAGAAGTTTGCATCCTGTAGCTCCAACTCCAAAAAGTTCTAGGACACTGTGAAGTCCATGGAGAACAAGAGCACCTCCTCCCAGCTGCCCACTGCACTGAGGCTAGGGAACACGGTCACCACCGACAAATCCATGATTATCGAAAACTTCAACAAGCATTTCTCAACGGCTGGCCATGCCTTCCGCCTGGCTACTCCTACCTCGGCCAACAGCTCCGGGCCCCCCGCAGCTCCTCACCCAAGCCTCTCCAGG
Organism: Oncorhynchus gorbuscha; assembly: GCF_021184085.1. NCBI lineage: Eukaryota > Metazoa > Chordata > Actinopteri > Salmoniformes > Salmonidae > Oncorhynchus > Oncorhynchus gorbuscha. The sequence goes on along the minus strand of NC_060193.1, from coordinate 27,068,106 downwards.
TTCTCCTTTACCCAAATCCAGATAGCAGATGTTCTGAAAGAGCTGCAAAACCTGGACCCGTATAAATCAGCAGGGCTTGACAATCTGGACCCTCTATTTCTGAAACTATCCACCGCCATTGTCGCAACCCCTATTACTAGCCTGTTCAACCTCTCTTTCATATCGTCTAAGATCCCCAAGGACTGGAAAGCTGCCGCAGTCATCCCCCTCTTCAAAGGGGGAGACACTCTGGACCCAAACTGTTACAGACCTATATCCATCCTGCCCTGCCTATCTAAGGTCTTCGAAAGCCAAGTCAACAAACAGGTCACTGACCATCTCGAATCCCACCGTACCTTCTCCGCTATGCAATCTGGTTTCCGAGCCGGTCACGGGTGCACCTCAGCCACACTCAAGGTACTAAACGACATCATAACCGCCATCGATAAAAGACAGTACTGTGCAGCCGTCTTCATCGACCTTGCCAAGGCTTTCGACTCTGTCAATCACCATATTCTTATCGGCAGACTCAGTAGCCTCGGTTTTTCGGATGACTGCCTTGCCTGGTTCACCAATTACTTTGCAGACAGAGTTCAGTGTGTCAAATCGGAGGGCATGTTGTCCGGTCCTCTGGCAGTCTCTATGGGGGTGCCACAGGGTTCAATTCTCGGGCCGACTCTTTTCTCTGTATATATCAATGATGTTGCTCTTGCTGCGGGCGATTCCCTGATCCACCTCTACGCAGACGACACCATTGTATACACTTTCGGCCCGTCATTGGACACTGTGCTATCTAACCTCCAATCGAGCTTCAATGCCATACAACACTCCTTCCGTGGCCTCCAACTGCTCTTAAACGCTAGTAAAACCAAATGCATGCTTTTCAACCGATCGCTGCCTGCACCCGCATGCCCGACTAGCATCACCACACTGGATGGTTCCGACCTTGAATATGTGGACACCTATAAGTACCTAGGTGTCTGGCTAGACTGCAAACTCTCCTTCCAGACCCATATCAAACATCTCCAATCGAAAATCAAATCAAGAATCGGCTTTCTATTCCGCAACAAAGCCTCCTTCACTCACGCTGCCAAGCTTACCCTAGTAAAACTGACTATCCTACCGATCCTCGACTTCGGCGACGTCATCTACAAAATTGCTTCCAACACTCTACTCAGCAAACTGGATGCAGTTTATCACAGTGCCATCCGTTTTGTCACTAAAGCACCTTATACTACCCACCACTGCGACTTGTATGCTCTAGTCGGCTGGCCCTCGCTACATATTCGTCGCCAGACCCACTGGCTTCAGGTCATCTACAAGGCCATGCTAGGCAAAGCTCCTCCTTATCTCAGCTCACTGGTCACGATGGCAACACCCATCCGTAGCACGCGCTCCAGCAGGTGTATCTCATTGATCATCCCTAAAGCCAACACCTCATTCGGCCGCCTTTCGTTCCAGTACTCTGCTGCCTGTGACTGGAACGAATTGCAAAAATCGCTGAAGTTGGAGACTTTTATCTCCCTCACCAACTTCAAACATCAGCTAGCTGAGCAGCTAACCGATCGCTGCAGCTGTACATAATCTATTGGTAAATAGCACACCCATTTTCACCTACCTCATCCCCACAGTTTTTATTCATTTACTTTTCTGCTCTTTTGCACACCAATATATCTACCTGTATATGATCATCTGATCATTTATCACTCCAGTGTTAATCTGCAATATTGTAATTATTCGCCTACCTCCTCATGCCTTTTGCACACATTGTATATAGACTCCCCCTTTTTTCTCTGTGTTATTGACTTGTTAATTGTTTACTCCATGTGTAACTCTGTGTTGTCTGTTCACACTGCTATGCTTTATCTTGGCCAGGTCGCAGTTGCAAATGAGAACATGTTCTCAACTAGCCTACCTGGTTAAATAAAGGTGAAATAAAATAAAAAATATAAAAAATACTCCAGTGCAGCTTTTGATCATTGATTATAACCTATTGCTGAAAAAATGTGGGTGTTATGGATTTGTATCCGCTGCCTTATTATGGATTGAAAGTTCCCTATCTAATAGAAAACATAGGGTTTTTGTTAATGGACGCCTTTCTCATGTGTATTCAGTTGTGTGGTGAACCACAGGGCAGCTGGGTAGGGCCATTATTGTTTTTACAAAACGATGTTCCACTGACCTTGAATAAAACCTCTGTACGCTGGTGACTCAAGAGTATACACGTCGGCTGCAAGTGTAAATTAAATAACTGAGACACTTAACATAGCTCCAGTCAGTTTTAGAATGGGTAACTAGCAATAGGTTGGTGCTAAATGTCTCAAACTAAAAGCATAATTTTTGGGATAAATCATTAGCTCATTAGCTCATGGTTAAAACATATAGACCCAATGGTTGCTTAAATGGGAAGAGGTCTGTCCATGATAACGCGTTGCTCTCCTTTCTTGACATCTCAGTCGACCAGACAGATACTACAGGCCTTAGTTTCGCACCTGGACTACTGCCCAGCTATGTGGTCATGGGCGGCAAAGAATGACATAGGTAAATTGCAGTTGGTCCAGAACAAAGCAGCATGTATCATACTTAGATGTAAACGGAGGGAAGTGTCAGTAACATGCATGTCAGTCTCTCCTGGCTCAAAGTTGAGGAGAGATGAACTGCATCACTATGGGTCTTTGTGCGAGGTATTGATGTGTTGAAGGTAACGAATGGTCTGTTCAAGCAGTTACATAGTTCGGACACTCCTTGGTACAACACAAGACATGCAACCAGAGGTATTTTCACAGTCCCCAGATCCAGAACAGAGGCTGGGAAACAATATTAAATAGAGCTATGACTACATGGAACTCTGTGCCAGCCCAGGTAATACAAGCTAGCAATAATGACAGTTTATTTTTTAAATAAAAGAACACCTTACTGCAAAAATGGGACTGTGAAGAGACACAGACACGTTATGTCTTGTATTGTAATTTGCACTGTACTATGTGCATATATGTATATATTTCAGTCCTTGACTAACCATTATAACCACTGTTATACAGTTGAAGTCAGAAGTTTACATACACCTTAGCCAAATGCATTTGAACTAAGTTTTTCAAAATTTCCGACATTTAATCCTAGTCAAAATACCCTGTTTTAGGTCAGTTAGGATAACTACTTTATTGTAAGAATGTGAAATGTCAGAATAATACTAGAGAGAAGGATTTAATTAAGCTTTTATTTGTTTTATCACATTCCCAGTGGGTTAGCAGTTTACATACACTCAATTAGTATTTGGTAGCATTGCCTTCAAATTGTTTAACTTGGGTCAACCGTTTTGGGTAGCCTTCCACAAGCTTCCCACAAAAAGTTGGGTGTATGTTGGCCCATTCCTGCTGACAGAGCTGGTGTAACTGAGTCTGGTTTGTAGGCCTCCTTGCTTGTACACACTTTTTCAGTTCTGCCCACAATTTTTCTATAGGATTGAGGTCAGGGCTTTGTGATGGCCACTCCAATACCTTGACTTTGTTGTCCTTAAGACATTTTGCCACAACTTTGGAAGTATGCTTGGGGTCATTGTCCATTTGTAAGACCCATTAGCGACCAAGATTTAACTTCCTGATTGATGTCTTGAGATGTGGTTTCAATATATCCACATAATTTTGCTTCCTCATGATGCCATCTATTTTGTGAAGTGCACCAGTCCCTCCTGCAGCAAAGCACCCCCACAACATGCTGCTGCCACCCCCGTGCTTCACGGTTGGGATGGTGTTCTTCGGTTTTCAAGCCTCCTCCTTTTTCCTCCAAACATAACGATGGTCATTATGGTCAAACCGTTCTATTTTTGTTTCATCAGACCAGAGGACATTTCTCCAAAAAGTACGGTCTTTGTCCCCATGTGCAGTTGCAAACCGTTGTCTGGCTTTTTTACAGTGATTTTGGAGCAGTGGCTTCTTCCTGGCTGAGTGGCCTTTCAGGTCAATATAGGACTCGTTTTACTGTGGAAATAGATAATTTTGCACCTGTTTCCTCCAGCATCTTCACAAGGTCCTTTGCTGTTGTTCTGGGATTGATTTGCACTTTACGCACCAAAGTACTTTCATCTCTAGGAGACAGAACGCATCTCCTTCCTGAGCGGTATGACGGCTGCGTGGTCCCATGGTGTTATACTTGCGAACTATTGTTTGTACAGATGAACGTGGTACCTTCAGGTGTTTGGAAATTGTTCCCAAGGATGAGCCAGACTTGTGGAGGTCTACAATTATTTTTCTGAGGTCTTGACTGATTTCTTTGGATTTTCCCACGATGTCAAGCAAAGAGGCACTGAGTTTGAAGGTAGGCATTGAAATACATCCACATGTACACCCCCAATTGACTCAAATGATGTACATTTCTGGAATTTTCCAAGCTGTTTAAAGGCACAGTCAACTTAGTGTATGTAAACTTCTGACCCACTGGAATTGTGATACAGTGAATTATAAGTGAAATAATCTGTCTGTAAACAATTGTTGAAAAATTACTTGTCTCATGGACAAAACTATAGTTTGTTAACAAGAAATTTGTGGACTGGTTGAAAAACTGGTTTTAATGACTCCAACCTAAGTGTATGTAAACCTCCGACTTCAACTGTATATATTATGTTTCACGCAATTCTCTATTGAATGAACATATTGGTCTAATCCTTGAATTAATGAATTTTATGTGCGCAAGCTAGTACAATGCTAGCTAGCGAACACTTGTTAGTGCCTAGCTTCTAATTCTAAAAGTAATTTCAACACCTGTGCTGTTGGTGGCAGTAACACAGCGTCCTCTCTCTGTCACCAAGTGACATCATGTCTCATCTCACAGTGTCTATTGGAAGAAACTGAAATACTTATTTGCTTATTGGGTGTATTGTATGTACTGTATATCAAACAAGTTGCATAACCACATGCTTTTAGAATGTTGAGTGGCAAATTGCACTTATACATAGAGTACCACAAAATGAGTCACAATACCCATAGAACCTAGCGGTCAAACAGGGAAATGGTTCCAATGGTTTTTCCACCATTCACTTCTTTCTCCCATAAGGGATTTTAGAAAAATATATGGTGGAAAAACGATTGGAACCATTTCCCTGTTTGACCACTAGGTTTTATGGGTATTATGACAACTCCACTGTGGGGCTCTATGGATGGATGTTTTAGATCTTATGTTGGAGAATTATGAAAGGACAAATGTTGTTTTTATAGCGTCTTATTGTTAATGGTTTGTCTGGACTGGGGAACATGTTTAGTGTCATTCTCTCTCTCTTTCACAACAACCCTGTTCTCTCTGCTCTGCTTTTTATACCCCTAACCCACCAATCCATCATTGTCCCCCACGATGAAATCGGGGAGGGGCATGTGAATCTGTCTCTATCCCGTACGTTCATTCATACGTTTTTATCTCAGACAGCACTGGCCTGATTTTGACGAAACTTGGGTGAATGATGCATTGAGATCAGCCATTTACAAATTACGCTGATTGCCCAGAAAATGGCGCTATAACAAGAGACGGAAAATGCAAACTTTGAAAGTTCACGCCCCTCACACTGTTTTACCTAAAGTCATGAAAGGCGATACATCGGTCCCTCTCCTCAAAAGGAACACATGTGCCTTTGGATCCATAGGGTCCACCATGATGTATTTTCCTCAATTTAGAATTTTGTGAAAAACAATTAAAATGCTACTCTTTTGGCACCGATCTGCATGAAGCTTGATTTACAAAGGTCCAGACCAGTACCTAAAACAACATTGCCGCAATTGACCAATACACATTCATGTGGGCGTGTTCTGGAACATAAATGCATATGATTCAGTCAAGAATATTCATATTGTAACACAATTTGGTATACGTGCTGCAAACAATGTCAAGACTCAACATATGCAAGAACATTAATATCAGTGGTGCCATAACGGGCACATGTTTATATATTTTGATCTGTTTAACTCAGAATTGCTGAAATTGGTCTTGCCATAGTTTTCTTTTTGCCTCCATAGAGTCTACGGGAGTGGACAAGTGTCACGTGTGCTCCCTCTCCGGCCTCTAGGTCACCAGGCTGCTCGTTTTGGCGCACACCTGTCACCGTCGTTACACGCACCTGCGCGTCGTCAGACTCACCTGGACTCCATCACTCCCTTGATTACCTGCCCTATATATGTCACACCTTTTCTTGTTTTGTATTATGGTCTGTTTATTTTATTAAAACACTCACTCCCTGAACATGCTTCCCGACTCTCAGCGCACATCTTTACAGAATGAAGCATCATGGAGTGTTTTTTTCGAGTTAGGTGGGAATGAAGTTGGGTCTGGGAGCTGCTATAGGCTTTCATGCCTCAGCCCGGATCGACAGGCTCTCATGCCTCGACCGGCTCGCTGGTCTTTCATGCCTTCGCCAAGATCGCCAGGCTCTTACACCTCAACCTTGATCGCCAGGCTCCCTTGCCTCAGCCGGTCTGTCAGGTTCCCGCGTACCAGCCGGCGACAGGTTCCTGCGCATCAGCGGGGGTGACCAGTCCGCTCATGATCCCGGGCATCGTCCTTTGGGTTGGCGTCCTGCGCCTGGAGCCGTAAGCGCCGGGGACGGGGTACGGTCAGTTATGCTCTCCAGCGCTCTGTCGTCATGCTCCTTCGTCTTAGCCGGATTGACGGCTTTCCTGCGCCTCTGCAGAGGTGACCGGTCCGCTCCGGTCCCTTAGGATCGTCATTTTGGTCGGCGTCCTGCGGCTGAAAGGTCACCAGGCTGCTCGTTATGGCGCACATCTGTCACCATCGTTACGCGCACCAGCGCATCGTCAAATACATGGACTCATCACTTCCTTGATTACCTGCCCTTTGGTTCTTTCCCCATGCATCTTTGTTTCATTTCATGTTCTTGGTTTTTTATTAAATCACCCACTCACTCCCTGAACGTTCTTCACAACTCTCACCGCACATCGGTACGAGTAAATCCGCCTGCCAGCCACTGCTTGTCCACTAAGTCATGTCAGCCCCAGGTAAATATGTTCCACATAATTTAGTTATCATATTATACTGGGGTTGTTTTTCTTCTCATAAATTGCATCTTTGCAGGTAACTGTCTGTGTTCATCGGCCCCTTTTCAGTACATGACTGACGTTATACACAGAAGTTCAACTTTTGGCTTTGGCTGTATAAAGAAAGTAATCGCCGTCTGCTCCCTTTCAACCTAGCATAGAATTACATTTTGTATTAAACAAAATAACTGTTTTGGCATCTCAAACGCCTAAGATGGTTGGTCTTTGCAAAATAACTATTTTGGCTGTAGCGGTTGTCAGCTAGGATGCTAATGTACATTGACAGGCAGTAGCAAAGGCTATCCAAAAAGCCTTAGGTTGGTTTAAAAATTATAATACAGTTGATTTGCGACAATTAGACATTATCTTAGCAGGACACTCGTATGAGCCTCAAAATCCAAAGGTAGTCAAATTCACCCTTAAGCTGCATGTAGGCGTTTTTGGAATTCGTTACATTACCATACGTTTTGCAAATTCGTAACACATACGAAAGGGGTGATGGACATCTACCAATTATTTATTTAACTAGGTAAATCCGTTAACGTTATTTACAATGACACCGGCCAAACCCGGACAACGCTGGGCTAATTGTTCGTCTATGGGACTCCCAATCACGGCCGGATGTGATACAGCCTGGATTCGAACCAGGGTGTCTGTAGTGACGCCTCTAGCGCTGAGATGCAGTGCTTTAGACCGCTGCGCCACTCGGTTACCATGCGAAACGTACAGAATATTACAAAATGCTGACACCAGGTTGGTGTTCTGCCACCAACTTGTGCCCAATGGCCTCATGCTGCAATGTTTGAGAACACAAAAGGGTGTAAATGTGAACCTGTTTGACATCACAAACGGTGACTTGAGTCTCTTCCTGAATGAATAGATAACTGAACTGGTGTTTTTCTTCACCAGGGTTGTAAAATCATTACTTCACACCTTAGCTAATGGAAAACGTTTAGCAACGGAAACAAGTTTCTATTGGACAAATTCAGTTAGGTCACTTCCCATTTTCGTTCTGTTGGGTTCCTAGTGAATACACCCCTGCTTCTACTCCACATTCCTCGAGGCTCTCAACTGAAACTTTACCCTCTCCCGAATTGTTGAAGTAGGAAAAGGATGTATGAAATGTCTTATTTCAATACTAAAAAAGACCATCCCAATTTTGACAAGTCAATTCATGTTCTTACATTTAAATGCACAATGTAAAAATGTTATTTGCTTCCAAAACAAAATATCTTTACTTTCAGCAGTTTACAAAAAGGGAAAGTGCAAACATCTGCTGCTCTCAATCTCCCCACTCTTGGTCTAGGTGTTTGTAATCCAGGAGCAATTTTTCAGTAAAAAGAAAGCTAGTCAACCTTTTCGTTTTCCTACCTTAGAGGTAGGAATGTGGAAATGGGTGCAGCGAAACATCTGGGTGATTCCATGCCAGCGTAGCCTGGAAATATTTTTGGGATCTCAGATTGTTCTGGCAAGTGTCACAGTAACTTCATTGGGAGGAAGGATGATTGACAGTATTTACATTTGTATCACAGACCATTTATGAGAATCATAAGTGGCAATTTTAGTCCCTTTTTAGACCTATACATGCCCTCCTGTAAGACCTAAGATCTGTGAAACGTGTATATGATAAACATCTTGTAACTACTTTTATAGTGTTTTTAAGTATGTAGTTGTCTAGATTCTGAAATGTCATTTTTCATTCAAAATATTAATTTTAAGTACCCATTTTGTGTATTTCTTTAGACATTGTTTGCCATCCAGCCACTGCCTGATAAGAATAGTAAGCAGTGGTCAAAATCCTTCGACTGGAATTCGATTCTGAGCAGGACGACCGCAGATTCTTGACAACAGTTAATCACAAATTCCCCTGTTGCACCATAATGAAACTCCCCCTGGGTATTTTCCCCAATAGGATTTGTGTAATGCTATTATTCCTGTGTATTCGAGATAAGAAAAAGCTTGCTGTGTAAAAGGCTAACTACGTTGCTGGAAGCTTAGATTATGTGAAATTACTTTTGTTCCTTGCAGTTTCCATTGAACGAGTGGTACGTTGTGGGGAGTCCATTGGTGTCCAGCAATACGGCCCACTTTTGTTAACTTTTGTTTAATAACACCAGTTCACACTCTCCACATTTGCATCCATAACTCCATATTCATGTTTAGCTTTTTACCAATATGAATGTATTATAATACTATTTCCTCAGGTTACCCATCCCCTCACCAGGGTCCTGGAAGTTACTCCACGGCACCCTACCCTGTTCCTCATGGTGGGTATGGTGACCCTAACCATGCTCCCCCACTGATTGACTTCCATATGGGCTACAACCACAAACAACTCCACCCAGGCCAGCCTGTGATGCATCAGCCTGTGCCCATGCCGGAATATGGGGTACCTCAAATGGGCCCAGGCTATGGTGGTCCTGGGCCTGAATTCGGTGCACCTAACTCTGGCCCTCCTGCAGCCATCTCACCAGCCCCTGCAGCAGTTGTGCCTGTTGGAGTTCCACCTGGTCTGGAGTACCTAACACAGGTAGGTTTGCTTGGAGAGAGTATCACAACAGGCTGTCAAATACACTGATTTCACAAACCTCCCTCTGCATGGCAAACATACACACAGGGACTTCTGAATGGCACAGCGGTGTAAGGCACTGCATCTCAGCCACAGAGGCATCACTACAGACCCTGGTTCGGTCCTGGGATGTATCACAACCCGGCCGTGATTGGTAGTCTTTTAGGGCGGCGAATAATTGGCCCAGCGTCATCCGGGTTAAATAAAGGTAAAATACACAATCCATATCTCAAGGCTTATAAGTCCTTTAACCTGTGTGTCCCCCCCCCCCTTCATCTACACTGATTTAACAGGTTACATTAAGGGATCATAGCTTTCACCTGGTCAGTCTGTCATGAAGGATGTTCCTAATGTTTTGTACACTATCTCATACTCTGTTCTGCGTTTCAGATTGACCAGCTCCTTATACACCAAAAAGTGGAGTTGCTGGAAGGTGAGCCTGCTAGTCTTATCGGAGTACAGAGAGAACAGAAGTAAAGGCATTGTAAAAATCAAAATCATGAATCATGAAAGTGACCACCGCCAAACTACTGTTTTCCTGTTTACGTTCCTGCGTTTGTCCTCTCACCTTCCCTACCATCCCCTCTTCCTTCTCCTCCCTCCGTTCCCCTCTCCTCAGTGTTCATTGGCTTTGAGACCAACAACCAGTACGAGATCAAGAACAGCCTGGGTCAGAAGATCTACAAGGCCAAGGAGAAGAACGACTGCTGCACACGCAACTGCTGCGGTGCCCTGCGTAGCTTTGACATGAAGATCAAGGACAACACGGACCGTGAGGTCATCCGCCTCATACGACCCTTCCGCTGTGACTCCTGCTGTTGTCCCTGCTGCCTGCAAGAGGTACAATTGGGCGCCTTAGTGTCTGCTTTGTAAAGATCTATGAATGACGCTGAATGGTCCTTTTGTCAGTCCAAACCCTCTCCCAGACTGGCTTGATCTGGTGCCATCTCTTCACCTTTCAGCTCTGTCTCTAGTGAATCACATTTTCTGGCAGGCGAACCACAGAACATTCTGACCTGTGGCATTATTTAGAACTCTGGATCTGGACCCGCTCGGGTCCCTGATAGGATCTCTGGTATTCGGGCACAGGTGGAGCCATGAAGTATAGTACATTTCTAAGGTCCCTTATGACTGCAGTGTCAGACATTAGTTCAGTGTCTATGGAGACACAGCCCCACAGTTACCATGTGAAGCATATTACCTTTGTCATGATAGTGATTGCAACGCCAATATCGGACACCAATGCACTCATCAAATTAGTGCCATATTACCTGCTGAAGCAAGCTTTGCAGTAAGCCAAGCACATGCTATTTAAAGCCACAGTGTACAGACCAAAGCCTGATTTTAAACATGGTCAAATACCTTTCAAATGTTGTGTCCCTCAGCTCGAGGTCCAAGCCCCGCCTGGCACCACCATAGGCTGTGTCCCAGGACTGGAACCCCTGTGTGCCCAAGTTCTCCATCAAGGGGGCCAACACGGAGACCGTAATGAAGCTGGAAGGACCCTGCTTTGCCTGCAACTGCTGCGGGGATGTGAATTTTGAGGTGAAGGGTCATACAGTTTGGGCTTTCTTTCGGTGAAATTGGTTCATAACAGTCCTATTTTAACTAGAACAAACTTTCTTTGGACTTCTTTTAGACCAGAAAAGATTGGCTAAGTTACCCTTTTGTCTACACACTCATCTAATCCTTTCAGAAGTAGGGATGTGATGAGGTGCAGTGGGCAAATCTTTGTCTCTGACCCATGTGTTTTGCTGCACACTCGTAGCTGACGGGGGAAGATGGAGGCAAGCCCATCGGCCGCATCAGTAAGCAGTGGGGTGGCCTGATAAAGGAGGTCTTCACCGACACGGACAACTTTGGCATCCAGTTCCCCATGGACCTGGACGTCAAGATGAAGGCTGTGCTCATGGGTGCCTGCTTCCTCATCGTAAGTCCCATTTGTCTGTTTAAAAAAAAAAAATTGAATCACAGAACTTGACACGTGTCAATCCTATTACTATGCTGATAAGATGAGCAGTTGTTGGAGGAAATTTAGTTGACATTTCTTCTTTTCTGCCTCACAGGATTTCATGTTCTTCGAGAAGGACTGAGCACTTGAGTCAAACTCTCTTTCTGTTGCCATTTGCAATCCCTCCCTTTTATTCTGATTCTGTTTGATACTCCTTCCTTATTTGAAACCTTAGAGGAAGCTGCCAATCCTAGAACTCTTTCTGTGTAACACGTGAGGTCTTATCTGATGAGCTTACATAGCCTCTGGACTGTTTCTGTCTATCCACCCAAATGTAAGAATCAGCAACTGGGCTATGAGACATAGGCCTTAGTTGTCTTTCATGGGTCTCTCCACTGAGTTATCTGTTTTTTTGCATTTGTTCTATCAAATAGATTTTTTTGTTTATCTATGTACATTTGGTGGTTCAGAACAGTATGGAGACTTTACATGTTCTTCAATACTTTTTCAGTGTTTTCTTTTTAGTCACTGCCATGGCAAGTTTTATCATACCAAACTGCTTCAGTTGCATTATTACATTCTAGATTATTTTAGTGTTAAATTGATTACTTACTGTTGTCAAATCCACTTCAATCAGTGTAGATGAAGGGGAGGAGACTGGTTAAAGTAGGATTTTTTTTTTTAAGTCTTGAGACTGTGTATTTGTGCCATTCAGAGGGTGAATGGGCGAGACAAAAGATTTGTGCCTTTTGAAAGGGGTGTGGTAGCAGGTGCCAGGCAAACCGGTTTGTGTCAAGAACTGCACCGCTGCTGACTTCTTCACGCTCAACACTTTCCCGTGTGTATCAAGAATGCTCCGCCACCCATAAGCCACCTTGACACAACTGTGGGAAGCATTGGATTCGGCATCCCTGTGGAACGCTTGTAGAGTCCATGCCCTGACGAACTGAGGCTGTTCTGAGAGCAAAAGGGGGTGCGACTCCAATATTAGGAAGGTGGTCCTAATGTTTTGTACTCTCAGTGTATGTTTTTCCAGGTCTCAGTTGTTCCTTGACGAGCACCATTCATTCACGCTGTCAAACATTTTAATGTTACTACTTCTGATAGTAACTATAGCCACTGGGGAAGTGGGAGAGAGTGAGGTGGCTGCCATCTGAGTCGACACTTTTTTTTTTTTGCAACAGTGATTGTCAGTGATTCAAGGAGCTATCATCATTAAGTAACATAATTGAGGGGAAGCATTGAGTATTTACATTCATCCACTTAAAAAACAACTGTCCCAGAATCAGTTACCTGCAGGGCACGCCTTCATGAAGGAATGTGCTTACCTGACTTAAGGGACATAGTGAAGAGTTGCGGCCAATTTCTTGGTAAACTGTTTCCTTTGGTGTTTAAATAGTGTCATTTTGTTCATGGGGTGAGCATGATGACTCTGTGCACTGTTTAGGGAGAGTGTTATATTTCTATTAGGCAATAAGGGTCTGGTTTCAAACAGTAGTGCTGAAGATCAGCGTGATTGAAATTTAAATGCAAGATTTCTGCATTTGCATTAAACACTGCATATGTCGGCTCAATCGAAAATGACTTTTTGAATTTCAACCATGCGTCTCTTCGGCACTACAGATTGAATCCAGCTCTGGGTCAAACAGTTGTGGTAAATAAAGCAGTTTTGTACCCTTTTTTTCCATTCTGCGTGACCTGCATTTTTACACTTGCGTCTCGATTCAATCCGTATCGCTGGAGAGCTTTGCTGCAGCGCAAAATACAGTTAAAGCCAATGTTCCTGCACTGACGGTCAACGCCGCTGATGCCGGCTCAATCGGAAATGACACATTTCATTCCAGCTACAGCATGTCAGTGTTATGGATTGAATTGAGTCTTAGGTCTGTGATTCAATCCGATCACCTCTTTCTGGCTATCTTCTGCATCTTTTTAAATGTAATGGTTCCGCATTTGCGGAGATCACATTAAAAATGAACACATCTTCCGCCGTCCGGATTGAATCCTGAACTAGGTTTTGCAATTGACAGACGCCACTAGGCCAGTGGCCACTGAGGGTGGTTGGGATGGAGAGGTGCTGATGAAGCCCAGCAAAATGACAGACCTGTTAATTGGAGAAACAGATCCTGTGGCCTTACAGGCTTTTCGTCTCTCTCCAGTCTCCATCCACCTTTTTCCAAGTCATGGGCCTAATTACATTATGGCCCTTAGTCTCATTCCATAACTCTTAACCATTCCTAAAACGGTAGTGGCGATGTGCCAGGAGGGCCTGAAATATAACCAAGCCCTGTAGTAGACAGGACAAAGGCCGGGACCACAAAGGGAGCAGTGCTCTCATTTACCCCCCCCCCTGGACGCATGCTGAGGTGCAGGATCAAATAAGCTCATGTCCTTACCTAGTACTATGGATTCTCCAGCCCTATGTGACCAGCTCCTGTAAAGCTGTAGTTTTAGACAGCATAAGGAGAAGCTCACAATTCACCTCAACTAAAGTGGTAAAGGAAGTCAAAGCAGAGAATTGAGAAACACTTCCTCTGAAAGGAAATTACATTACTCTGTAGATAATCTTTTGATTCTTACAACATCCCAACTCTTGACTGGGTGTAAATTGAGGGGCATGAGTCACATGTACACATCACTAGTGCCATGCACAATTTGTATCAACATTTTATTCAACAAATCTAATCAATGCTAATACAATACAGTGCCTTGCAAAAGTGTTCAGACCACTTGAATTTCTTCATTTTATTGGGGTGAAGTGGGATTCAAATGGATTTAATTGTAATTTATTTGTCGACAATCTACACAAAATTCTCTTAAATGAGGAAGTAAAATATATATTTGACTGATAAATCAAATATTCATAACTAAAATAGAGTTGTTGCATACGTATTGAGCCTCTGTTTAGGAAAGCCTAAATTAGTTCAGGAGTAAATGTGGCTTAACAAATCACATGGATTTGTTTCATTACTAACTCTTTCTCCGTCCCCCGTACACACATCTGTAAAGTCAAGTATTGAATTTCAAGTACAGATTCAACTAAGAAGCTTTTCGAAAGAATCAAAGGATAATGAAAGTGGGCAACAATAACAAATCAGACATTGAAAAGCTCTTTCATCATGGTCAAGTGAATTGTTATGCTGTGGATTATGTATTAAACCACCCAGACATAAAAAATAGTCATCCTGAACTGAGCTGCAGGACAGGAATGAAACTGCTGTGTTGCCATGGGCTACAGAGTTCAATGGCTGTGATGGTAGCAACACTATTGTAGTTAAAATAATAACAAGGCACTAAAGTAACACTGCTAAAAAAACATAGCAAAGGAATACACTTTTTGGCTGGAATGCAAAGTCTTGTTTGGGGCAAATACAACATCACTGAGTAACTGCCTCCTTATTTACATACAAGCATGGTGGTGGCTGCATCAGGTTATGGGTATGCTTCCCTTTAGAAAATATTGGGGATTTTTTCAGGATAAAAAAAACGGGATGGAGCTAAGCACAGGTAAAATCCTAGAGGAAAACCTGCTTCAGTCTGCTTTCCACCAGAGACTATGAGAGGAATTCACTTTTCAGCAGGATAATAACCTAAAAACACAAGGCCAAATCTACACTGGAGCTGCTTACCAAGAAGACATTGAATGTACATGAGTGGCCAAGTTAGTTTGGACTTAAATCTGCTTACAAATCTATGGCAATACTTCAACATTGCGGTCTAGCCATGATCACCAACATCTTGACAGAGCTTGAATAATTTTAAAATTAATAATTGACAAATATTGCACAATCCGGGTATATGAAGCTCTTATAGACTTATCCAAGAAGACTCACAGATGTAAGCGACGCCAAAAGGTGTTTTTAACATGTATTAAGTCAAGGACCTGAATACTTAATGCCATTACTATATTTTAGTTTTTAAAATGTTAGAAATTGTGTGTACATTTTTGACAAAAAAAAATTCAATCAATTTGAGTCCCACTCTGTAACACTAAAATGTGAAGAAATGCAAGGGGTCTGAATACTTTTGTACGGTACTCTATTTACAAATTCATCATGATATACAACTACTTTTGAGAACAGAGAGGACGTGGCTGTCTGTCACGTCATTAAAAAAGACTAAACAGAATTGTAAAAAGGGATCAATTGTATTTTGGACGACTGTAATGTCGTTATGGTTCACTTCATATATATTCCATTCCTTTTTCATCAACCATCCCATCTCTTAAATTCCTCAAAGCTCCTCAGTCCCTCTTCAATTTCGTAAATCTTTATTGTCCTCTGTTTCCAGTATCCCTCCATCCCCACACCTCATACTCCTCGTCTCTCCATTGCAGCAGGGGGTGCCTCTCTCTCTCCATCCCTCCTCTCCCTTTCTCCTCCTCCAGTCCTCTCCTCCCGTACCATTCTGAACAGGTAGCGACTGGCCAGCTGTAGATCCCACTGATAGCGGGACAGGATCCTTAGGCAGTCGTCACGAGAACACAGGCTCAGAGAGTGCAGCTGCTCCATCTGAGAAGGAAGGAGGGAATGAGCGAGAGAGGAGAGAGCACAAGGTTGGTGCATCACATTGAACATTACATAATTTTTGCATTCTTAGTAAACTAGGTTGGTCGATGAAGAATACATTTTGAAGTACATGGAAATAATACATGTATTAAGTATGAATTAGAGTAATTCTGTCGAACCTTGAGTTGTTGCTGGGCCCTTATAGGGTTCCATTCATTGCAGTGAAGTGCGTTCCGAACCTCCTCATTGGTCACTCCATGCACTGCTTCCGTGACCTGACCAATCAGACTAGAGGACCTTAGAACTTCAGGACAATCACAAATCCTGAATTCTGTAATATGTCTAACAACTCAAGAACTAAAGTTCATACATCCATTCAATACCTGTGCTATGAAGGCTTCCCTGGTGTGTTGTACTTGAGACGGGTACCTCTCCCTCTCTTGTTCCCTCACCACCCACTCCTTTTCTTGATTCCTCTCCTTGTCCCCATAGTCATCCAGTGCTGGTTTGGACCATGCCATGTGGGCCATTTTGCCCAGGTCGCTGCCCCCCATGGTCTGCTGCAGCTGGTGCTGGGGTGGCTGCAGCATCTGCTGCTGAGGATTCTTTTGAGGTTGTGGAGGCCACAAGGAACCTGGGGATGGATTTACAGGCCTCCGATCTCAGAACAAGGCCACCTGGGGACTCTTGACGCGTTTGAGGTTGGGCGGGAGCGGTCGAGGTGGGGGGTTGATGCTGGCCTCGCTGAACCGATGGGGATCCTGCTGCACCACAACGCTGCGGGCAACCATGGCGTTGGGGAGGGGTCCACGACGGGGGTTCACCTTGACCCCTCCTAAGGTCCTGCTCTGGGGATCACTCAGGACAGACTCTAGACTCCTGGTCATACCTGGGGACAGATGGATAGTTCTATTAAACATACAGTACCAGTCAAAAGTTTGGACACACCTACTTTATTTTACTATTTAAACATTGTGAAATAATAGTGAAGACATCAAAGTGATGAAATAAAACAAATGCAATCATGTAGTAACCAAAAAAGTGTCAAACAAATCAAAATATATTTGAGATTCTTCAAAGTAGCTCACCTTTGCATTGATCACAGCTTTGCACATGCTTGGCATTCTCTCAACCAGCTTCACCTGGAAAGCTTTTCCAACAGTCTTGAAGGAGTTCCTACATATGCCGAGCACTTGTTGGCTGCTTTTCCTTCACTCTGCGGTCCAACTCATCCCAAACCATCTCAATTGGGTTGAGGTCGGTTGATTGTGGAGGCCAGATCAGATGATGCAGCACACCATCACTCTCCTTCTTGGTCAAAAAGCCCTTACACAGCCTGGTGTGTTGGGTCATTGTCCTGTTGAAAAACAAATGATAGTCCCACTAAGCGCAAACCAGACGGGATGGCGTATCGCTGCAGAATGCTGTGGAGCACCCCCCCACACAATAACACCTGCTCCTCCATGCTTCACGGTGGGAACCACACATGCAGAGATTTCTGCTCATGTTTCTTGGCCAAAGCAAGTCTCTTCTTATTATTGGTGTCCTTTAGTAGTGGTTTCTTTGCAGCAATTTGACCACGAAGGCCTGATTCACGCAGTCTCCTCTGAACAGTCGATGTTGAGATGTGTATGTTACTTTATTTGGGCTATCTTCTGTATACCACCCCTACCTTGTCACAATACAACTGATTGGCTCAAACGCATTAAGAGATATTCCACAAATTAACTTTGAACAAGTCACACCTGTTAATTGAAATGTATTCCAGGTAACTAACTCATGAAGCTGGTTGAGATAATGCCAAGAGTGTGCAAAGTTGTCATCAAGACAAAGGGTGGCTAATTTGAAGAATATCAAATATATGTGTTATTTCTTAGTTTTAATGTCTTCACTATTATTCTACTGTCACGACTCCTACCGAAGGTGGCTCCCCTTCCTGTTCGGGTGGCTCTCGGCGTCACTGGCCTACTAGCTGCCACTGATCTTTTTCTCCCCCTCCTTGTCTGTTTATTAGTTACACCTGTGTTTAGTTAGGTTAATTAGTTGGGCTATATTATCCAGCTGGCCCGTCTGCTGGGTGTGCGGGATTGTTTTATGTGTACTCGTGTATACGCCTGTAAGTCATGGTTGTTCGTGTACGTGAGTTATTCGGGATTGTTTAGTTCCCCTGTGTTTTGGGGCATTTGTTTGAGTGGCATCTTTTTCACCTGTGTGGTGAATAAAGTATAGCGCTACTCTGAACTCTCTGTTTCCTGTGTCTGACTTCTTCCTCTACTACACCCCAGGCATTACATCTACAATGTAGAAATAGTAAAAAATTAAAACCATTGAATGGGTTTTGACTGGTACTGTATACAATATATGTATTTTGTACAAAATAACTACAGTGTACAGCATGTTGAGGGTGGTTTTCACTATGTGATATAAAACTTGTGACCCTCTGCTCTTGAGGCTAGTACACTATGAAGGGTACCAAAGGTCTAAACAATTAGAAGAGCTGTAATGTGCCCAATTAGCTACAGATTGCTACCCACAAGACAATTATATGTATGGATTGAATATTAGCTAATATTATTTGGAGAACATGTTAGTATCAGTCTCATAATAATCAAATAAAGAGTAAATAACTTATTGAAGTTGGTACCTGACATTTTCTGTAAATTGGAGCCGCCCTCTCTCTCTCTATTTGCTGGGCTTCTTCTCCAGTTTACTCTCCTGAAAAGGTCAGAGGTCAGCTAAAAACACAGTATTCAAACAAACATGGGTCAGGGTTGTACACTGACAATATCAAAGGTTCAAGGCATTCATCTTACTTACTCTGCAAGATTTGTTTACCACCAATAGTGGGCCACCAACAAAGATGCAAACAAATTCTAACAACGGATGTCTGTAATGCTAAACAAGACAAGGCAACAATGTGGCATTAATGACAGCAAAAATAGTCAGGAGCCCAGGCTAGCATATAGCATGATGATGCTCAACAGCTATATATCAAAGAATCATCAAAAAGTGGAAACTTGACTGACTCGTCGAGGCATTCCGGCGTGCCCCAGTTACGGTCGGGGTGGGTCTCACTCGGCCCCGTGTGCTGCAAACTGCCCTTCAGGGGGGCCGGGATGAGGCTCGACGCAGCGACGGGGGCTGTGGTGAGAAGAGCAGGGGCGCTGCTGGGGGCGGAGAGGGAGGGAGCAGCCAGGCTCGGGGGGAACCAGCCCACTATCAAGGTCCTTTGGTTCTGGCCCTTCCACTCACACTGCTCCAGACTACAGGAGGGGAACCATACAGTCAAATCATATAAGCCACATGTAGATATACAGTAAGCGAAATAAAAAACACATGGATACAATTTAAATGGTCACATTAAGAAAGGGCAATCATACAATTCCAACAAATGACATAAAAGTTTATTGATGACTTCGAACTACATATTCACAAAAAAATGTACTCTCTAAATCTTTTATTCTTGGCATCTGACTTGAAGGCCTTAGACCACCCCTCTCAAGAATGACCACAAGGTGGCAAAAATGTGAGGATTAGGGTTAACAGTCAATGCAACGGAATTCCAGTTTAAAAGTTTCGCTCTTTGAAGCAATATGTCTAAGTTTAACAATGAACCTCTGTTTCTTCCGATCTCTTTTCTCCATCTCCCCATCCTTCTCCTCTCTTACCTATGGTCTATGATGGTCACTAGGTCGTTGGACAGGAGGGAGAGTTTTCCAGGTTCCACAAAGTCCCGTACAGCACACACCTCCAAAGGCAGAGCCTGGATAGAGAGGGAAGAGGGGAGAGGAAATCATTTTATGCCACGGTCTCGCAGTCCAACCGCCTTTATTTTGGTCACTGGCCATGTTGACTCTTAAATGCTAATGTGAACATGCTTGGGAGCCACTTGATTAGAGTGTATTATGTGAGTATAATGCAAATGTGAGCATACATTTATACATATATAATAAATGTACAGTACCAGTCAAAAGTTTGGACACACCTACTCATTCAAGGGTTTTTCTTTATTTGTACTATTTTCTACATTGTAGAAAATTAAATAACACATATGGAATCATGTAGTAACCAAAAAAAGTGTTAAACAAATCAAAATATATTTTATATATAAGATTCTTCAAATAGCCACCTTTTGCCTTGATGACAGCTTTGCACACTCTTGGCATTCTCTCAACCAGCTTCATGAGGTAGTCACCTGGAATTAATTTCAATTAACAGGTGTGCCTTGTTAAAAGTAAAATGTAAATGTAATGTAAATGTTAAAAGCTCATTTGTGGAATTTCTTTCCTTCTTCATGCATTTTGTTTGAGCTAATCAGTTGTGTTGTGACAAGGTAGGGGTGGTATACAGAAGATAACCCTATTTGGTAAAAGACCAAGTCCATATTATGGCAAGAACAGCTCAAATAAGCAAAGAGAAATGACAGTCCATCATTATTTTAAGACATGAAGGTCAGTCAATATGGAACATTTCAAGAACTTTGAAAGTTTCTTCAAGTGCAGTCGCAAAAAGTTAATTAGTTACCAGCCTCAGAAATTGCTGCCAAAATAAATTCTTCACAGAGTTCAAGTAACTGACACATCTCAAAATCAACTGTTCAGAGGAGACTGTGTGAATCAGGTCGTCATGGTCGAATTGCTGCAACAACAAAAAAAACACTACAAAAGGACATCAATAAGAAGAAGAGACTTGCTTGGGTCAAGAAACATGAGCAATGGACATTAGACCAGTGGAAATGTGTCCTTTGGCCTGGAGTCTAAATGGGAGATTTTTGGTTCCAATCGCCATGTCTTTGTAAGATGCGGTGTGGGTGAACGGATGATCTCCGTGTGTTGCGGTTGGAACCAAAATCTCAAATTCGGACTCATCAGACCAAAGGACAGATTTCCACTGGTCTAATGTCCATTGCTTGTGTTTCTTGGCCCAAGCAAGTCTCTTCTTCTTATTGGTGTCCTTTAGTCGTGGTTTCTTTCCAGCAATTTGACCATAAAGGCCTGATTCACTTAGTCTCCTCTGAACAGTTGATGTTGAGATGTCTGTTACTTAAACTCTGTGAAGCATTTAATTGGGCTGCAATTTCTGAGGAGCTGGTAACTCTAATGAACGTATCCTCTGCAGCAGAGGTAACTCTGGGTCTTCCTTTCCTGTGGCGGTCCTCATGAGAGCCAGTTTCATCATAGCGCTTGATGGTTTTTGCGACTGCACTTGAAGAAACATCCCGTATTGACTGACCTTCCTGTCTTAAAGTTATAATGGACTGTCGTTTCTCTTTGCTTATTTGAGCTGTTCTTGCCATAGTATGGACTTGGTCTTTTACCAAATAGTATACCACCCCTACCTTGTCACACACAACTGATTGGCTCAAACCC
This sequence comes from Oncorhynchus gorbuscha, assembly GCF_021184085.1. Lineage (NCBI taxonomy): Eukaryota > Metazoa > Chordata > Actinopteri > Salmoniformes > Salmonidae > Oncorhynchus > Oncorhynchus gorbuscha. The sequence goes on along the minus strand of NC_060193.1, from coordinate 27,046,696 downwards.
ATTAAGAAGGAAAGAAATTCCACAAATGAACTTTTACGGCACACCTGTTAATTGAAATGCATTCCAGGTGACTACCTCATGAAGCTGGTTGAGAGAATGCCAAGCGTGTGCAAAGCTGTCATCAAGACAAAGGGTGGTTACTTTGAAGAATCTCAAATATATTTTTATTTGTTTAACACTTTTTTTGGTTACATGATTGCATATGTGTTATTTTCATAGTTTTGATGTCTTCACTATTATTCTACAATGTTGACAATAGTCAAAAATAAAGAAAAACCCTTGAATGAGTAGGTGTGTCCAAACTTTTGACTGGTACTGTACATATAAATATTTACAGTGTTACCTCTGCGACCAGGGTGGTGAGCTGGGAGAAGGTGGGTCGGTTGGAGGGGGTGCAGGCCCAACACTTTCTCATCACAGAGTAGAGTTCCTGAGGACAGTCAGGGGGTCTCTCCATACGCTGTCCTTCCAGCTCCACACGCCAGAGGATCTGAGAGAAAAAAAAAGAGTGGGGAACGTTTAATGACAAAGACATTGCATTGTTGTGATATTGAAGATGTTTGTGGACACGCACGCACGCACGCACACACACACACACACACACACACACACACACACACACACTATTGAATATTTGATTTGGTACAAAGGGCTCAAATATTTCAGAGGTCGTACAAATGCTTAGAGCCTTGTGTCCTTTTGAGTCATGGTTCAACTTCAAGTGCTCTACCTACAAGGTGTACCTGATAAATCTACCTCATTAGCTCTCGTTACAAACACTCATTATTTAATTCCCCTTATAAATTATTTGGCGTGTTAATGTTTCCCATATACTGTATCTAGTAATTCATTTATCCTAAATGTATATATTGTTATTTTCCTCTTTTGCCAGTATCATCTCCTGGAAACCAATTCCATGAGCAGCAGCACTTAAGAAGAGCTCCTCCTTAAATTGTAATTTTTGTAAAAATGTGTACAGTTGAGTTATTTTAGTGCATTGCTGTGTTCTGCCCATCTAGAGGAATTGGAAGATACTTTTTTGTGTGGAAATAGGTTTGAGAGGTTTTGAGAGATTGATCGACTTGGTTCTTGCAGGACTCATCTGCTGAATCATCAGGCAACACAAGGAAATAATGGGATAGGGGGACAATAAACCCAACAAGGACGACAACAAGAATTAGGACATGGACAAACAAACACAAAACCAACAGAGGGAGAAAGACAAAGGTTTTCTGAGGGATTTCTGAAGGATGGTTCAGGCCTTGAGGGAAGCAAGCATTCAGACGAACAAACAAACAAGCAAAAGAACACTTGGAAAGGAGGTGGAAACATTCTGAACATTGAGAGCGTATCTTAATTTCTGTGTCATGTGTTGTGTATTTCTCCCACCTATCTCCTGATTCGAGCTCTCATCCCTTGAACCCCTAGGGGCTCCTCCCTCCCGGGCAGCCGAGCGGAAAAATGAAAACTCCCTCCTCTCTACATTTTCCTCCTCTGTCTCTGCTGCTAAAGCCACTTTCTACACATTTAATACCTTTATTTGTATTATTCATAAAAGTGCATTGTTTAAAAAGTGCATTTACCTATAGGTGCATTATTTAAACAAGTGCTTTCATCAAGAGACACATCACATCATTCTAGAGCATAGTGCATTGTTTAGAGGTCACCGTGGATGTAAGAGGCGGACCAAAAAGCAGCGTGGTTATAATTCATGGTTCTTTAATAAAGAAACTATACATGAATAAACTACAAAACAAGAAACGTGAAAACCCGAAACAGTCCCGTGTGGTACAAACACTGACACAGGAGACAACCACCCACAAAACCCAACACAAAACAGGCTACCCAAATATGGTTCCCAATCAGAGACAATGACTAACACCTGCCTCTGATTGAGAACCATATCAGGCCAAACACAGAAACAGACAAACTAGACACACAACATAGAATGCCCACTCAGATCACACCCTGACCAAACAAAACATAGAAACATACAAAGAAAACTATGGTCAGGGTGTGACAGTACCCCTCCCCCCAAGGTGCGGACTCCGGCCGCAAAACCTGAACCTATTGGGGAGGGTCTGGGTGGGCATCTGTCCGCGGTGGCGGCTCTGGTGCTGGACGTAGCCCCCACTTCACCATAGTCTTAGTCCACCACATTGTCCGCTTCCGTGGCCTCCTAACCACGGCGATCACACCCTGACCAAACAAAACATAGAAACATACTTCTAAATGACCCCACTGGGCAGGGGGCAGCTCGGGACAGAGGGGCAGCTCGGGACAGAGGGGCAGCTCGGGACAGACTGGCGGCACTGGCGGCTCAGGACAGACTGGCGGCTCAGGACAGACTGGAGGCACTGGCGGCTCAGGACAGACTGGCGGCTCAGGACAGACTGGCGGTTACTGGCGGCTCAGGACAGACTGGCGGCACTGGCGGCTCAGGACAGATGGGAGACTCTGATGGCGCTGGGCAGATGGGTAGCTCAGGCGGCGCTGGGCAGACTGGAGACTCCAGAAGCGCTGGAGAGGAGGAAGGCTCCGGCAGCGCTGGACGGAGGAGCTCTGGTGCCTCTGGACTGAGGGGCAGAAGCTCTGGCAGCACCGGACAGGCGGGGGACTCCGGCAGCGCTGGAGAGGAGGAAGGCTCCGGTAACGCTGGACAGGCGGGAGACTCAGGCAGCGCCGGAGAGGAGGAAGGCTCTGGCAGGCGAACCGGGGACACCATGCGCAAGGCTGGTGCCATACATAGCCACTATCTCCTGTATTTCTGACACTGAGTTGGCTCTAGAAAATTTATCCTATATATTTATTCCTCTGGCAGATGAACATGCCCATTTTAAACAATTCAGAGTCAAACAGAGTTCCAAACAGCCTCTGGAAGCAACATCAGCACAAGAGCTGTTCATCGGGAGCTTCATAAAATGGGTTTCCATGGCCGAGCAGCTGCACAAAAGCCTAAGATCACCATGCACAATGCCAAGTGTTGGCTGGAGTGGTGTACAGCTCACCACCATTGGACTCTGGAACATTGGAAATGCATTCTCTGGAGTAATGAATCACACTTCACCATTGTGTGTTATGCCAGGAGAACACTACCTGCCTGAATGCAGAGTACCAACTGTTAAGTTTGCTGGAGGAGAAATAATGGTCTGGGGTTGTTTTCATGGTTCAGGCTAGGCTTCATTTACATTTACATTTAAGTCATCAAGTGAGCGAGGTGCAAATCATCCAGTGGGACAGTCACTTAACAGCATCTAAAACAATTACTTTCCTAGGTATTCCTTAAAGATTTTCTGTGGCAAGGGAAATCATTTTTACTTTCTAGGGTGGCAACATTTTGGGGGAAGGGACATTCCTGTTTCAGCATGACAATGCCCTCGTGCACAGAGCGAGGTCCATACAGAAATGGTTTGTCAGGATCGGTGTGGAAGAACATTTACTGGCCTGCACAGAGCCCTGACCTCAACCCCCTCGAACACCTTTGGGATGAATTGGAACGCCGACTGCGAGCCAGGCCTAATTGCAATACATCAGTGCCTGACCTCACTAATGCTCTTGTGGCTGAAAGGAAGCAAGACCCCGCAGCAATGCTTCAACATCTAGTTCTTCCCAGAAGAGTGGAGGCTGTTATAGCAGCAAAGGGGGACCAACTCCATATTAATGCCCATGATTTTGGAATGAGATGATCGATGAACAGGTATCCACATACTTTTGGTCATGTTGTATAGATCTAACCCTGGGTTTTCTTCTGAGTTATGTGAGCACATTCAGATGAGAAATCAGGCCTGGGCCAAAGCAAGGAAAACTGACTCTATAGTGGACTGGCAATCTGTCAGCCAATTGAGAAACAGATGTACTCTCTCGATTAAGAAAGCTAAATCAAGCTACTTTTTAAGCTCTATCTCTGACTCTGCTTCTAAAGTTGGAAAACAGTAAATGCTCCTAGATTTTGGAAAACCCCAGCGGTGGCTGTGTACAAATTCCTCTTCTTTCCTGCCTAAGCAAGTTCTGTCTGACTCTGGCATCATAACAATGTGTACAGTGTGTCTACACATACCTGTCTGCCAGATAGCCCCCGCCAAGGCTCCTCACAGTAGGTGAACATCTCCCAGAGAATGACCCCAAACATCCACACGTCAGAGGAGTGGGTGAAAGAGCCCACACGCAGACTCTCTGGGGCACACCTGGAGGGAGCGTGGGAGGAGAGATATGGAGAAAAAAGAGACCGAGCGAGAGAGAGAGAGAGAGAGATGGAATTACTACAAACTGCCAATCATTTACCAAAGAAAATTCCATAGTAGTGATATCTCCCTTCTCCACACCGGCTTCCATTCGGTCACACTGTTAAACAATCAATGACTGATCAATGATATATCCCCCCACAAACACCCTGATGTTCTCCTTCAGCTCACCAGGCAAAGGGGATACGTCTGTGGGCCGTCATCACGTAGTGGTCTGTCTCCTGGCTCAGGCCCCTCATCAGACCAAAGTCCCCAATCTTCACCATCTCCCTGGAGGCCAGCAGAACGTTCCGGGCAGCCAGGTCCCTATGGATGAACCTGGGGGAGATATAACACAGGCCCACTATACCGGCTGCAACCAGGAATGGTTCTGCATTTTCATTGGCTAGAAGTGTCTTCCTTCCGCCTCTGCTGAAATTTCATTGGCATTACGGAAATTCCAGTCAATTGAGGATAAAATATATGCATGAAGTTGGTTCAAGGAATTGTTGACGTTTAGGGTTACAGTGACGTTAGTGGCTAAAATTGCATATTTGGTCGTAGTCTGTCTGTAGAGTGGGACTGTTTCGTGCCTCACCTGCGACCCTCCAGGTACTCCATACCCGCTGCTATCTGGGTGGCGAAGAGCCAGAGGCGTGCCAGGGGGTACTCGTGCTGGCGAGAGCGCAGCATGTCATACAGGGACCCCAGACAGGCCAACTCTGTCACCTGGGAGAATGAGAATAGGGTTTTAAAGTCACTTCTTTACACTACATTTTCCCTCCAATTCCCTGAGTGAATTCTGCGATAAACATAACATCTGAATGACCATTCAATGTTTATTTAAATTGGCATGCCTGTATTTCAATAGCAATTCTACCAATTAGAATATTAGCATATGCAAAGGCCCATGCATGAAAGGATTACAATGCAGAAATAGGAAACATACTAAATATGTTTTATACTCCACCTTTAAGAGGATAGAGAGAATGGCACTCTCACCATCTTGAGGGGCTGTGTGAGCACTACTCCGTAGAGGCTGATGATGTTGGGGTGGTCAAGAGACTGCATGGTGGTCACCTCCTGGAGAAAGTCTGTCATGGTGTCTGTCTGTCTGGAAAGGCTACTTTTCAGAGACTTCACTGCCACCGGCAGCTGTCATGGCAACAGAAAGAAGAAGGGGAAGGATGGAGGAGTTAGGTGTACTGATTAATGCCATTTGGGAAAGATTATAGCGTTATTCTAAAATGGGTTTAAAAAAAAAATCACTCATCAATGTACACACAATACCCCATAACGCCAAAGCAAGAACAGGTTTTAGAAATTTTTGCTAATTTATAAAAGATAAATAAACTGAAATGTCACATGTACATTCGTTTTCAGACCCGTTACTCAGTACTTTGTTGATGCACCTTTGACAGTGATTACAGCCTCAAGTCCTCTTGGGTATGATGCTACAAGCTTGGCACACCTGTACTTGGGGAGTTTCTCCCATTCTTCTCTGCAGATCCTCTCAAGCTCTGTCAGGTTGGATGGGGAGAGTCGCTGCACAGCTATCTTCAGGCCTCTCCAGAGATGTTCGATCGGGTCCAAGTCCGGGCTCTGGCTGGGCCACTCAAGGATATTTAGAGACTTGTCACAAAGCCACTCCTGCGGTGTCTTGGCTCTGTGCTTAGGGTCATTGTCCTGTTGGAAGGTGAACCTTCGCCCCAGTCTGCGGTCCTGAGCGCTCTGGAGCAGGTTTTCATCAAGGATCTCTCTGTACTATGCTCCGTTCATCTTTCAATTGATTCTGACTAGTCTCCAACTCCCACCCGCTGAAAAACATCCCGTCAGCATGATGCTGCCACCACCATGCTTCACCGTAGTGATGGTGCCACGTTTCCTACAGATGTGACTCTTTGCATTCAGACCAAAGACCTTAACCTCGGTTTCATCAGACCATAGAATCTTGTTTCTCATGGACTGAGAGTCCTTTAGGTGCCTTTTGGCAAAGTCCAAGTGGGCTGATATGTTCCTTTTACTGAAGATTGGCTTCTGTCTGGCCACTCTACCATAAAGGCCTGATTGGTGGAGTGCTGCAGAGATGGTTGTCCTTCCGGAAGGTTCTCCCATCTCCACAGAGGAACTCCGGAGCTCTGTCAGAGTGACCATCAGGTTCTTGGTCACCTCCCTGACCAAGGCCCTTCTCCCCAGATTGCTCAGTTTGGCTGAGCAGACAGCTCCAGGAAGAGTCTTGGAATGATGGAGGCCACTGTGTTCTTGGAGACCTTCAATGCTGCAGACCATTTTTGATACCCTTCCCCACATCTGTGCCTCGACACAATCCTGTCTTGGAGCTCTACGGACAATTCCTTCGACCTCATATGGCTTGGTTGTTGCTCTGACATGCACTGTCAACTGTGGAACCTTATATAGACAGGTGTGTGCCTTTCCAAATCATGTCCAATCAATTGAATTTACCATAAGTGGACTCCACTGGAAATAAGATGCACCTGAGCTCAATTTCGAGTCTCTTAGAAAAGAGTCTGAATACTTATGTAGAAATTGTATTTTTACATTTATTTTTAATAAATGTACAAACAATTCTAAAAACCTGTTTTCACTTTGTCATTATGGGGTATTGTGTGTAGATTGACGAGGGGGGGGAAAGTGTTTAATCTATTTTAGAATAAGGCTGTAAACTAACAAAATGTGGAAAAGCGGGAGGGGTATGAATACTTCACGAATGCACTGTACTTCAATGCAAATAATTTTTGATTTCTGTTATGCAATTTCTATTGATCCTTTTGAAGGTACAGTATCTTGCCCTGTGACTTTCTAAACTGTCAACCTAGCTCTGCCTTTTACTGTTGGTGAGTAAAATAAAAGTTAAATACTGTCTCACCAGAAGCAACATACATTTGAACAAATCCACTCACCACTCTCCCAGTGGGGGTCTGCCACTCTCCTCTCTTCACCACGCCGAAGGAGCCCGTTCCCAGCTTCTCCCCCAGAGTCAGCTCATCGTCCTGGATCAGACAGGTGAGGGCCCGCCCCCCTTTCTCCTGGCCCGACCCCCCGCTGCCCCATTGATCACCCCCCCTCCGGACCACACCCACTGATAGCCTGGGGGACCAACAGATCAACATGAGTGACAGGTGAGCATTCCAATTATTATGTTGTGTCAATCAGTAATGTCTGGTACTTATTTCAAAGAACTCACCACTACCTTGTAAACAAATGGTATATAATAGTAAATTGCATTCTGGAGGGACTTGAGAGATGTTTAACCTTTCTTTAATTAACTAGGCAAGTCAGTTAAGATCAAATTCTTATTTACAATGATGGCCTACACCAGCCAAACCCAGACGGCACTGGGCCATTTGTGCTCTGCCCTATAGGACTCCCGATTACAGCCGGTTGTGATACAACCTGGATTCGAACCAGGATGTCTGTAGTGACGTCTCAAGCACTGAGATGCAGTGCCTGAGACCACTGCGCCACTCGGGAGCCCCATGTAAAGGTCTTACCTTGGCCATCCACGATTTGGGCCTCACGCTGATCTTGAAGTTTTTCACAGCCTCCCATAATCTTCTCTGTCCTACACGTAGACAAATATTCGATATAAAATATATGGCCATACAACATACAAACAAGGGTTACACTTCACATGAATACCCTCTTCATAAGGCATTTATAATCCCATGTGAACTATTCATAGTGCATTATAATGCACAACATAGGGGCTTTTCATATGAAGTGTTACCAAAAATAGCTATAGAATCATTTTTAAAAAGGACAACGGTGTACTGACCTGGTTTGCTGATGCCAATCTGTTCGAGGTCAGACTCTTTAACGTAGGCGAAATGCTCTACGCGGGTGATGTTGAGGCTGTCCCGGACACGCAGGTAAAACCTCTCCAACTGGACCTCGGCCAGGAGGTGGTACAGCCACTGAGTGTCCTGTTCCATCAGCATGACCCTGTGGGTCACCACAGCACTAGGCAAACTGGCGAACCAGGGACCCCCATTATATGTTAGCAACAACAATTGTTTTCACGTCTTGTCTTATCATCAGGTGAATGATAATGACAAGGAGAAGTAATCATAGTTTTAAAATGAATAGATTGGGTACATAGTTTTTCATTATTCTGACCTCCCCACATTGCATTTGGGAGAGGAAGTGTAAACTCTAACGGCTGATTAGCTAGAAAGTTAACTCCAAACACATTTTTGCTAAAAGTAGCTGTTTAGCTGATTTAATTAACAAAGGTTAGCAATGTGTTGGCTAACATTTACAGTTGAAGTCTGAAGTTTATATACACTTAAGTTGGAGTCATTAAAACTCATTTATCAACCACTCCACAAATGTATTGTTTACAAACTATAGTTTTGGGATGTCGGTTAGGACATCTACTTTGTGCATGATATAAGTCATTTTTCCAACAATTGTTTACAGACAGATTATTTCACTTATAATTAACTGTATCACAATTCCAGTGGGTCAGAAGTTTACATACACTAGGTTGACTGTGTCTTTAAACAGCTTGGAAAATTCCAGAAAATGATATCATGGCTTTAGAAGCTTCTGATTTCTTCTGACTTCTAATTTACATCATTTGAATCAAGGCCTACCTTCAAACTCAGTGCCTCTTTGCTTGACATCTTGGGAAAATCAGAAGAAATCAGACTAGACCTTAGAAAATAAATTGTAGACCTCCACAAGTCTGGTTCATCCTTGGGAGCAATTTCCAAACACCTGAAGGTACCACGTTCATCTGTACAAACAATAGTATGCAAGTATAAACACCATGGGACCATGCTGCCGTCATACCGCTCAGAAAGGAGACCCGTTTTTACTTTTTGGAGAAATGTCCTCTGGTCTGATGAAACAAAAATAGAACTGTTTGGCCATAACGGCCATCGTTATGTTTTGAGGAAAAACGGGTAAGCTTGCAAGCCGAAGAACATCCCAACCGTGAAGCACGGGGGTGGCAGCATCATGTTGTGGCGGTGCTTTGCTGCAGGAGGGACTGGTGCACTTCACAAAATAGATAGCATCATGAGGAAGCAAAATTATGTGGATATATTGAAACAACATCTCAAGACATCAGTCAGGAAGTTAAAGCTAGGTCACAAACAGATCTTCCAAATGGACAATGACCCCAAGCATACTTCCAAAGTTGTGGCAAAATGGCTTAAGGACAACAAAGTCAAGTCAAGGTATTGGAGTGGCCATCACAAAGCCCTGACCTAAATCCTTTAGAACATTTCTGGGCAGAACTGAAAAAGCGTGTGCAAGCAAGGAGGCCTTACAAACCTGATTCAGTTACACCAGTACTGTCTTGAGGAATGGGCCAAAATTCACCCAACTTATTGTGGGAAGCTTGTGGAAGGCTACCCGAAACGTTTGACCCAAGTTAAACAATTTAAAGGCAATGCTACCAAATAATAATTGAGTGGTTTTTTAAACTGCTGACCCACTGGGAATGTGATGAAATAAATAAAAGCTGAAATAAATAATTCTCTCCTATTATTCTGACATTTCACATTCTTAAAATAAATTGGTGATCGTAATTTACCTAAAACAGGGAATATTAACTTGGCATTGGGATTAAATGTTAGGAATTGTGATAAACTGAGTTTAAATGTATTTGGCTGAGGTGTATGTAAACTTCCGAGTTCAACTGTATGTCCAAGTCAAGAAAGCTTGCTAGCAGCCAGCGGCTCTGGCACTTTCACCAGTCCAGTCATTACCAGTGATAACCTCAAGGGAGGATGCATTTCAAGTCAATTACAAGAAACAGCGCCATGAGCATTGCCTTGTTTCTTTTTCCCATCAGATGCACCAATTGAATATGCATAATTTAATTGAGAATTCACTCATGTTGTTCAGTGGCGGGACATTAGAGGAAGTCGAAGAGCTGTTACCAAAGGAGGCAGTACCTGTTCTGAGTTGCAATTGAATAACGAGGCAGCCTGTTTTACAGTAACTAGCTATGTTCCCAGTTCACACACAGGCCTCTTGTCATCTCATATCATTGTCTGTCTGTGGACTTCCGCTTCAGGGAATTGGCGCCATAAAACAACCGGAGTTATCAGTGGAGAGAAGGGTGAGTCAGAGGCCTACATTCCTGTGTCAAGTACTCTGGCAAACTCTAACCAGTTCTCACATATACAGTTGAAGTCGGAAGTCAGAGCATGCACAGACCAGCTGGCTGGTGTGTTTACGGACATATTCAATCTCTCCCTATCCCAGTCTGCTGTCCCCACTTGCTTCAAGATGGCCAGCATTGTTCCTGTACCCAAGAATGTAAAGGTAGCTGAACTAAATTACTATCGCCCCGTAGCACTCACTTCTGTCATCATGAAGTGCTTTGAGCGACTAGTCAAGGATCATATCACCTCCACCTTACCTGTCACCCTTGACCCACTTCAATTTGCTTACCACCCTCCTAGGTCCACAGACATTGCAATCGCCATCACACTGCACACTGCCCTATCCCATCTGGACAAGAGGCATACCTGTTAGAATGCTGTTCACTGACTAAAGCTCAGCATTCAACATCATAGTACCCTCCAAGCTCATCATTAAGCTTGAGGCCCTGGGTCGCAACCCCGCCCTGTGCAACTTGGTCCTGGACTTGCTGACGGGCCCCCCCCAGGTGGCGAAGGTAGGAAACAGCATCTCCACTTCGCTGATCCTCAGCACTGGGGCCCCACAATGGTGCATGCTCAGCCCCCTCCTGTACTCCCTGTTCACCCACGACTGCGTGGCCATGCACGCCTCCAACTCAATCATCAAGTTTGCAGACGATACAATAGTACTAGGCTTGATTACCAACAACGACGAGACAGCCTACAGGAAGGAGGTGAGGGCTCTGGGAGTGTGGTGTCAGGAAAATAATCTCTCACTCAACATCAACAAAACAAAGGAGATGGTTGATGCACAATTGAGAGCATCCTGTCAGGCTGTATCACCGCCTGGTACGGCAACAGCACCGCCCACAACCGCAGTGCTCTCCAGAGGGTGGTGCGGTCTGCACAATGCATCCCCAGGGGCAAACTACTCGCCTTCCAGGACACCTACAGCACCTGATGTCACAGAAAGGCCAAAATGATCATCAAGGACAACAAACACCGGAGCCACTGCCTGTTCACCCGCTACCATCCAGAAGGCGAGGTCAGTACAGATGCATCAAAGCCGGGACCGAGAGACAGCTTCTATCAGCTTCTATCTCAAGGCCATCAGACTGTTAAACAGCCATCATAAACACAGAGAGGCTGCTGCCTACATACAGACTTGAAATCATTGGCCACTTTAATAAATGGAACACTAGTCACTATAATTAATAATGCCACTTTAATAATGTTTACATATCTTGCATTACTCATCTCATATGTATATACTTTATTTTATACTATCCATTGCATCTTAGCCTATGCCGCTCTGTAATTGCTCATCCATATATTTATATATTCTTATACCATTCCTTTACTTAGATTTGTGTGTATTAGGTATTTGTTGTGGAATTGTTAGGTATTACTTGTTAGATATTGCTGCACTGTCGGATCTAGAAGCACGAGCATCAACATAATACACACGCAATAACATCTGCTAACCATGTGTATGTGACCAATCAAATTGGATTTGATTCTATTTGAGACAGACACATTGATGCAGCCTGAGGTGCAAGGGGCTAGCCCGGAGAAGCACTTTCTCATGTCCAAATAGATTCCCAAAGACAACTCCCAAACCCGCACCCAAATATCACATCAGAGACACTCCATGGAGCAATTCTGTAGTACAGACATGTGTGCAACCAAACACTGAGGTCATTTCTCACGCACGTCCCATTGTTTTAAATGCCCAGTACATTCAAAAACTAGATGTTTCTGTTTTTTTATACAGTATTTTACCACACTATGAGGTTGGAATAATACTGTTAAATTGTTTTGTAAAAATATGATAACACCCTTTTAGTGTAAGAGCTGTTTGCAAAGACCGCCTGAAATTTCAACCTGTCACCAGGCGGTAAATTAGTCAATAGACCAATAAGAAAGAGAGTTCCAAAACGTTCTGTCAAGAACAGCTAGTTTTCAGTTTTCCCCTCCCCACTCAGACCACTCCCAGACAGTCCGAACAATATTCTTGCTTGAGAAATATATCTTTGCTAAGAAGCCTTTTTTGTCTCTTTTTGACCATTTTAACTGAAAACAATCATAGTAAGGTACCCATAAATTGTTATCCAGAAATGTTACACAGGAATGATTTGATATGAGATTTTTTTTTAAACAACTGCTTTTAGGGTCATTTCGCTTTATGTACACGTGTATACATTTTAACCCGCTCAGCTACTGAATAATTTTGGGTGGTAACTAACCTAATGTAGCAGGCATAAAATAAATGCCTAGATCCACTACATATTGGTTTTGACAAGAAAGAAAAATGTTTTGGTGACTGACTATTGTGGACTGGTCTCTATCTGTTTCATTTCAACCAGAACCTTACAACCTCTGGGTCACAGACCGAGAATTCCAATTGAAGTTCAGCTTATGAACCTTGAGAACATAATTCTCCTAACAGTAACTGGAGACGTCTAAAAACCCACTGGACACATTATCCTTGATAAGCAGGCTTTCTAATAAAAACAGTTTGACAAAGAATCATAATGACACAATAAACTTGTATAACGTCTCCTTACAGAGAAAGGCTCTTGTAACAGAGAATGCATGGACTAACTGACTGACTCAACCAGTACTGTCACCAATCAGTCAACAAAAAAGCTTCCTGGAAGTTGAATAATTATTTCAGGTATACATGGTGTCCTGAATATGCACTGTAACACCAAACTCTCTCAGCCATGACATAACTTTTCCCATTTGTTAAATAAGTATTTGTTCATAAATCCAAATTCATGCCTAAATTGAGAAGAAAATCACTCAAAAGCTATACACTAATTCTTTGTCAAGAGGAGTTTATCCTGAGCTTGCTGGTACAGATGTAGGATCTTAATTCGATCACGCTGTTGCAGGAGAACTTTCGTGAAATGCAGGAAATGTAAGACTTGTAGTTTATTTGAGGTTTAAAAAGACTTCTGAAGTTTGTAATTCTGCAGTAGCAGTAAATATGAACAACCAAACACAGAAATGTCAGACTTGAGTTTCCCTTATGAAAAAGGCATCAAACACAGGGAATTTCAGACTTGAGTTTCCCTTATGAAAAAGGCATCAAACACAGGGAATTTCCATGCAAAAGGCCCAATGAGCACTAACACGAAGTTTATGGGAGCACATCAAATTGTGTCAAATGAAAGCTAAGAGTATATATTCATGACACATTAAGGCATATATCAAATGTTTCAACTATGTTCCAACCTAAACATTTTGAATAAAGCAAAGGCTTTGATTTCTGGTCAAACAGGTGGAAAAGAGGTCTTAGAAAACATCTAGTAGAGAAAGTGTTGAAAGGTATTATAAATACATCAAAACACAGTAATGTTGATGTAAAGACCCCTGCCAACTAATAGCAACATTTATATTTAGTTTTGCAGAAATAATTTGCCTTCTGTAAGTTTAAGAAATATTGCCTTGTGTATTGTCATTCTTTTAACAAAAACTCACATATCTTTAAGACACAGAATTATCAAATATTTCTACCACATGAGGATAATGAAAGTTCACAGAACTAACAAGTACCGGTAGACCCACCAAATAGTTATAGTGTTTTTACTGATACAAATTTGGTTTAGGATTTATTAAGTGATTAAAACACTTCAGAATTTTGCTAAATTGGACCTCATTTGAATAACAGCCACTGTGTAAAATAATAAAACCGAGAGGGATTTTATCCCTTCTGTTACCAAACTTTACATCTGCACTGTTTTTCAAGTAAATGTGTTTTTGTAAAATGTTCAGTGGAAATGGTTAACATTAGTCCCTGTGCATAGAAGTCTTTGGTTTCTTTAACTTTGCAATACAAGTATTTTGTTTGGCATACTTTTAAAAGAAAAAAATAGGAGTAATTATGTTATCATGGAATTGCCACCTGTAGGACTATATAAAATTAGAGTATTGCACAATTGTAATCTATTAGGTCAGCATTAAAATGATTATCCATTTCTCAACTTAGAACAAAAGGCTCTGAATTATCTGGTTCATGCACTCAAAAGTACGCCTTGGAGTTTACTGAAGCACGTTCAAGAACAATGAAGCCTTTCTCTAATATTTTTTTATTTGATTCATTCTTGCCCATCAAAATCTCATTGCCATATTTTCTCATACGAGTTAGCTATCCATAAAAGTAACTTTTAATTTGTTACACAGGATTTAATATTAAATCAGTAAAAGGGGAGGGTAGAACAGTACCCAATAATGAATCAATCATTGAAAGTAGACCTACAGGTGTTGACCTATGTGTTATTTAACACAACATAGTCTACTGTAGTTGTGGGACGCCATGGCTTTGTCTTTTAGAATAAAGACTGTGGACTTATTGTAATAAGGCAAGGCTGCTATATGGTGGGGCAAATTGATACCGAAGTTCAGTTAATGTAGATAAACTCTAAATACTAACCGTCAATAAAATGGCCCACGGTCCACCAGGGCCACGATCTTCTTATTTATGAACCCAGCTTTCGGATATGCTAGAACAAATCAAGGTATTCCCCAATAGGATCGTTAGACCTAGGCCTACGGATAATCCACATCACGTTCCATACTGTTTTTCTTAATTTCGTAAATAAATGATCATGTTTTTTTAAATTTTTTTTTAAGTTTGTCGGTTTAATCTCATAGCAAAATATCCTCTCTTCAACTGGTGTTGAAAACTTTAGCAGCAGCATTCAGTGTTTTTTTGGCTACCTGTCCACATTGCTCTCTCCGCCTCTTCCTAGTATTTTCACTCCACCCCTTTTCAATTTCCACCTGTGCAACAATTGCCTAGCCACCTGCCTACACATAAAATAATAGTTATTTCACAAAAATATATTACACATAATGCGGTGCAAGCGCACAATAATTCAAATTATATGGGCATTAATAATCATACATTGTCATACCATGTATGTGGTACAATATTTTGTACTTGTTTGACCAAAAAAACTTGAATCTGATTCAACTTCCCTTTTATGTATGTTTTAACATTATTATCTGTCTTGGTTGGTTGATTCCGAAATGCGCCAGTAGCAATGAGTTTCTTTCACTCTCTTAACCATACCTGTCTGCTCCTGCATAACCAGACTCGATTTATGCCTCTCGCATAACCTCTGATTTGAATGTAAACCCAGACAGCAACACAGTGGAGTGCCCCCTCCTTGCACCTTGTACTTCCAGGTACTGGTGGTACATGTCACGCCTTGGTCTTTGTATTTTGTGTTTTTGGTATATGTTTGGGTAGGCCAGGGTGTGACATGGGTTTATATGTTGTGTTTCGTATTGGGGTTTGTATTAATTGGGATTGTGTTTGATTAGGGGTGTGTCTAGTTAGGCTTGGCTGCCTGACGCGATTCTCGATTGGAGTCAGGTGATTCTCGTTGTCTCGGATTGGGAACCGTATTTAGGTAGCCTGAGTTCGCGTTGTATTTTGTGGGTGTTTGTTCCTGTCTCTGTGTTGTAGTTCACCAGGTAGGATGTAATAGGTTTCACGGTCCGTTTGTTGTTTTTGTATTTTTGAGTTATTTCATGTACCGCAATTCCTTCATTAAAGTCATGAATAACCTACACGCTGCATTTCGGTCTGATTCTCTTCATACAACAGACGAACGACGTTACAGTACAGTACCTCCCAGTCACCTCGCTCCCTCTCGCTATACACAACACACTAGAAAGGGCATGGAGATCCATTCAAAAGACCTTTCAAATAGGAGTGATAGTCAAAGAAGCCGTTTCCATTTCAAAAACAGTGTAAACGCGTTTTATTTCATGCCAATAACATATGGATATTGGCCAAGATGATATTGTATAATTATATTCAAATCAAAGTTTATTTGTCATGTGCCCCTAATACAGTTAAATGCTTTCTTACAGGCTCTAAACAATAGTGCAAAAAAAGGTATTAGGTGAACAATAGGTAAGTAAAGAAATAAAACAACAGTAAAAAGACAGGATATATACAGTAGTGAGGCTATAAAAGTAGTGAGGCTACATACAGACACCGGTCAGTCAGGCTGATTGAGGTAGTATGTACACGTAGATATGGTTAAAGTCACTATGCATATATGATGAACAGAGAGTAGCAGTAGCATAAAAGAGGGGTTGGCGGCAACACAATGCAGATAGCCCGGTTAGCCAATGTGCAGGAGCACTGGTTGGTCGGCCCAATTGAGGTAGTATGTACATTAATGTATAGTTAAAGTGACTATGCATATATGATAAACAGAGAATAGCAACAGGGTAAAAAAATAGGGGTGGGGGGGGGGGCACAATGCAAATAGTCCGGGTAGCCATTGGATTACCTGTTCAGGAGTATTATGGCTTGGGGGTAAAAACTGTTGAGAAGCCTTTTTGTCCTAGACTTGGCACTCCGGTACCGCTTGTCATGCGGTAGTAGACAGAACAGTCTATGACTGAGGTGGCTGGAGTATTTGACCATTTTTAGGGCCTTCCTCTGACACCGCCTGGTGTAGAGGTCCTGAATGGCAGGCAGCTTAGCCCCAGTGATGTACTGGGCCATACTCAGTACCATCTGTAGTGCCTTGCGGTCAGAGGCCGAGCAATTGCCGTACCAGGCAGTGATGCAACCAGTCAGGATGTTTCAGCTGTAGAACCTTTTGAGGATCTCAGGACCCATGACAAATCTTTTTAGTTTCCTGAGGGGGAATAGGCTTTGTCGTGCCCTCTTCACGACCTTCTTGGTGTGTTTGGACCATTCTAGCTTGTTGTTAATGTGGACACCAAATAACTTGAAGCTCTCAACCTGCTCCACTACAGCCCCGTCGATGAGAATGGGGGCATGCTCCTGTTCCTGTAGTCCACAATCATCTCCTTAGTCTTGGTTATGTTGATGGATAGGTTGTGATTCTGGCACCACCCGGCCAGGTCTCCTCCTCCCTATAGGCTGTCTCATCGTTGTCGGTGAACAGTCCTACCACTGTTGTGTCGTCTGC
The DNA here is from genome assembly GCF_021184085.1 of Oncorhynchus gorbuscha. NCBI lineage: Eukaryota > Metazoa > Chordata > Actinopteri > Salmoniformes > Salmonidae > Oncorhynchus > Oncorhynchus gorbuscha. The sequence goes on along the minus strand of NC_060193.1, from coordinate 27,029,389 downwards.
AAACTTAATGATGGTTTTGGAGTCGTGCCTGGCCGTGCAGTCGTGGGTGAACAGGGGGTACAGAGGGGGACTGAGCACGCACCCTTGGGGAGCTCCAGTGTTGAGGATCAGCGTGGCAGATGTGTTGCTACCTACCCTTAACACCTGGGGGCGGCCCTTCAGGAAGTCCAGGATCGAGTTGCAGAGGGAGGTGTTTAGTCCCAGGATCCTTAGCTTAGTGATGAGCTTTGAGGGTACTATGGTGTTGAACACTGACCTGTAGTCAATGAATAGCATAGCAATGAAAAGCACTTCATGGCTACGGACGTGAGTGCTACGGGCCTGTAGTCATTTAGGCAGGTTGTCTTTGTGTTCTTGGGCACAGGGACTATGGTGGTCTGCTTGAAACATGTTGATATTACAGACTCAATCAGGGACATGTTGAAAATATCAGTGAAGACACCTGCCAGTTGGTCAGCACATGCCCGGATCACACGTCCTGGTAATCTGTCTGGCGTGCAGCCTTGTATATGTTGACCTGTTTAAAGGTAATAATAATAATAATAATATATGCCATTTAGCAGCCTCATGTGTGCATATTCTATGTTGACCTGTTTAAAGGTCTTACCCACGTCGGCTATGGGGGGAGCGTCCGGACTAGCTGATGCTCTCATGCATGCCTCAGTGTTGCTTTCCTCAAAGCGAGCATAGAAGTGGTTTAGCTCGTCTGGTAGGCTCGTGTCACTGGGCATCTCGCGGCTGTGCCTCCCTTTGTAGTCTGCCACATAAGACGAACGTCGGAGGCGTTGTAGTGTGATTCAATCTTAGCCCTGTATTGACGCCTATTTGATGGTTCGTCACAGGGCATAGCAGGATTTCTTGTAAGCTTATGTAACGGATGTGAAACGGCTAGCTTAGTTAGCGGTGTGCGCTAAATAGCGTTTCAATCGGTGACGTCACTTGCTCTGAGACCTTGAAGTAGTAGTTCCCCTTGCTTTGCAAGGGCTGCGGCTTTTGTGGAGCGATGGGTAACGATGCTTTGTGGGTGACTGTTGTTGATGTGTGCAGAGGGTCCCTGGTTCGCGCCCGGGTATGGGCGAGGGGACGGTCTAAGGTTATACTGTTACACTTAGGATATTTACTCATTTAAAATGAATTGTTATGGTGAAAATAAATAATTGCAATATCAGATTTTGAGTCATTTGTTTTGTAGGAGTAATGCATTGCTAATGTACTATTAATTCACCAAGTGGATTGAGAAAGATAAGGACCCAATAATAGTGTACCAAGTTGTGATGTGATATTTTGTTTATGAATCTAGAGGATGAGTATGTGGAAGTGTTTTAGTACTCGAGACCGAGACAGTCCAGCCAAGACTAAAAAAAAACATAATTATCAGGCTCTGTTCAGTCAACGCATAAAACCAACCTTTATTTTGACAGGTAGTCCTGCTGAGACCATGGTCTCTTTCACAAATGAATCCTGTATCAGACACACACATCAATACATATCAATACACGATATGTAAAACACAATCATATAAAACAAACACGTTTTTAAGTAAAAGGGTCCTCTATCAGCCTTCTGAATTGCCATAAGAGGCATTTACCTAAATCAGTGGAGATTGTCATGCTGAAACAGGAAAGGGCCTTCCCCAAACGGTTGCCACAAAGTTGGAAGCACCGAATTATCTAGAATGTCATTGTATCTTGTAGCGTTAAGATTTCCCTTCACTTGAACTAAGGGGCCTAGCCCGAACCATGAAAAACAGCCCCAGAATATTATTCCTCCTCCACCTAACTTTGCAGTTGGCACTATGCATTGCAGCATTCTTCTGGCATCCGCCAAAGCCAGATTCCTCCGTCGGACTGCCAGATGGTGAAGCTTGACTAATCACTAAAGACAACCTGCTCCAGAGCTGTACACCACTCCAGCCAACGCTTGACATTGGGCGTGGTGATCTTAGGCTTGTGTGTGGCTGCTTGGCCATGGAAACCCATTTCATGAAGCTCTCGCTGGTCCTGTTCTGTGAGCTTGTGTGGCCTACCACTTTGCAGCTGAGCCATTTTGTTCCTAGAAATTTCCACTTTACAATAACAGCACTTACAGTTGACCGGGGCAGTTCTGCTGGGCAGAAATTTGACAAACTGACATGTTGGAAAGGTGGCATTCTATGACGGTGCCACGTTGAGTGTCACTGAGCTATTCGCTATGGGCCATTCTACTGACAATGTTTGTCTATGGCTGTGTACTCGATTTTATACACCTGTCAGCAACGGGTGTGACTGAAATAGCCGAATACACACATTTAAGGGGTGTCCACATACTTTTGACCATGTAGTGTATGTCCAATTGAATGGTGCTGGACAGCAGAACTCTGACTTGATTAAAACATATATATAATAATAAGAAACAGTATCGTTTAATATGTTGAGATTAAATATACCACACCACCCTCTGCTGCCTCTTTTTCGAACAACCATATTTTCTATCATGCGCTCCATCATTGCGTCATCAACGAGCGACAAAATCCATTGAACGTAAAAGTTCCCGGAAGTAATTTTGGTAAACACACGTTTGCATTTTGTTATGCTGTTGTGGCATGCAAGTTACCCTTTTCTAAACTATGCCGAAACTCGTTGCGATAAAATGTACAGAAAAATCTAATACGGGAGGATTTTGGTCTGCCATTGATGTTTGGATAAAGAAACCACACGTTGTGAACAAACGTCTTTGTGGAGTCAAAGAGACACAGAGTAAGAATGTTGGCTGTGAAGAACTTAGAAACATTCTGCTAACTCATGGAAGTGATACTTCAGAGTCCAAGGATATTCTTACTTTCTTGAATAGTGGCGTTGAACTCGAACATGACCAGGAGAGACTGTGGTCTTTTTGTGTGAGGACATTCATTCCTAAAGTAAACTGTTATGGCACAACTGTACATAAAGATATTATACTCAAAGGTAAGCCTTAAATTACATTCAGCTGATGTTTAAGCTGCTTATCATTGAGTTCTGGCTGACTTTACAACATGTACGCAACACAGGGATTTGAATACAGTCTCATGTGTGAAAGTGTCCTGTGTGTTATTTTTTACTCAACATTTTCAGACTTTAACACTCAAAGAGTAAGCTTCTTACCAGTTGAAGAGAGTGAGGAAGGGACTGCCTCTTTACGGAAGAACAACATCTATCAGATACATCTCCTGGCTGAGAAGGGTGATGAATGGTGAGTGTTTCCATGTTTAACCTCAGTGTCTGCTTCTTCACCCATCCTTCCATTGATTCAGTAATGCTTGGATGCATTGGATAGTGTCTGCACTGGTTTGCTCTGTAAATCTAATCTCCAGGACACTAGAGTTACATCTCATGCGGCCTGATGACTGGTTCAGTGACGGGGTGGCCTACCCCAAACTGCCCTGGCTCAGTGGGGAGCTCCTGCCCAAACTGGTGCGCTGGGCCACGGAGAGTAAGACCAGTGAGTTCAAGAGCACCCTGTCTCTCCTGCCAGTAGAGAAGTACAGCATCATGTACCAACAGCTGAAAGACAAGTACAAGGAGATGGTCAAGGTATGGTCAATGTATGATTAATATGGTCAAGGTATGGTCAATGCATGGCCAGTGTATGGTTAATATGGTCAATGCATGGCCAGTGTATGGTTAATAGTTCATGGTCAAGGTCTTTTACAGTATAGATTTGTCACAACAGTCCTGAATGCATTAATATATTTGTCTTTGCATAGGTATGGCCTGAAGTGACGGATCCAGAGAAGTTTGTCTTTGAAGATGTTGCCATCGCTACCTATCTTTTGGTAGGTCTCTTCTGTACATGGACAGTAACTACAACAATGTATTTGATGGAATGCTAATATGAGTAAAATGGCAACTCTAATGACAATAACACCATTGTCTATTAATGCACAGGTCCTATGGGGTGAGGAGCGAGCGGTGAAGGGTCTGACCGTCAAACAGTCCTTTGTGGATCTTGGTTGTGGAAATGGTCTCCTGGTTCACATTCTAAGCAACGAAGGGGTATGTGTGATAAACAATTCACTAGGTTGGCCAGAACACAGTTATATAATATAACCTGATATGCCCTGGTACTGAATAGTAACACCAGGATTACGGGCTGAAATACTCCATGTGGAAAACTGACCTCTCTAGCAGATCTCCTTTAATTTACAAATGTCCACTGGATGCTTAATCAATGACAGGGTAGCCGGCGAGTCGTAAAAAGCTTTAGTCTGCGTCCCAAGTAGCACTTTATTCCCTATATATTGCACTACTTTTGAACAGGGCCCATAGTGCACCATATATGGAATAGGGTCCCATTTGGGACGCAGACTTAATCTGTGCCAATTCCAGGCCAATGTTCCATTTAATCAGTGATGTGATTTAACGTCCAATCAAAACGCTGGATATCCGTAATTGAAATTACACACAGGGTAGGTGGAAAGTGTGTCACTATACCCAATGTTCATTTGATGAAGTGATTAAGGACTGACCGTCATGCCTACTTGTGTTTCAGCACCCTGGAAAGGGCATCGACGTGAGGAAAAGGAAGATCTGGGATATGTACGGCCCCCAAACACATCTAGAGGTGAGGAAGGGCTATGTGGAACTCTGTTTTAGGATAGTGGGGTTTTTTTTCTGCCTAGATCAACTACTTGACTTAGGGGTGTGTATATACTGCACAATAACAAGTTCACCTGACACAAGACTGAATTCAAACATTACACTGGACAATACTCTGGATACATTCAGTAACATAATAAGAATATTCTTAAACATTTTAGTTGCAAGAAAAAACGATTACAAGGGTTTGACTGAGCGGTCTAACAGGTGTCTCTAAGTGACCACACACCTCCAAACTGTGCACAGTTCCTAATTCATTTCAATGACCTTTTGTGACTCAAGGAAAGAGCTTTCAGGGTCATTTATTTTGCTCTCCTGGCTTTGCCATTATGGAACTGAGGCAAGCACACATGTAGTTTTTTTGTTTGGAACACAGCCTTGCGTCCCCACCATCACACAATTACTGTTGTTGTTTTACGTAATCCAAAAACGTTCCATTTATAAATCGCAATGTGGGTCAGATGGGCATTGTTTGAACGCCTATTCTTTTGCCAACATGGCTAGCTAAGTTATAAAATTCAAACTTACAATGTTTGGGTTTCAAAAGGTACTTCAGACAAACATATTGTAATTTTGGTGAGTCATGAGTCCATTCAAGTCCGTGCTCTGCAGCAAATTTTCTTCATAATATGACAAACAGGCTCATTCTGTTCAGGACAACCCAGGGAATAACGCATGTCATCCTTGTTTCAAGTTTTAATGTCATGTGCACAAGTACAGTGAAATGCCTTTCTTGCAAGCTCCAAACCCAACAATGCAGTAATCAATGTCAATGTAGCACAAAAATTATAGAAGTTAGAACAAAAACACAGGAGAAATAAAAACAAGAAATAAGACGAACACAAGAAAGTAAGAAGCTATATACAGGGTCAGTTCCAATACCATATTTACAATGTGCAGGGATACTTGAGTGGTAGAGGTAGATACAGTGCCTTCAGAAAGTACGCAAGCCCTTTGACTTTTTTGAAAGGAACACACCTGTCTATATAAGGTCCCACAGTTGACAGTGCATGTCAGAGCAAAAACCAAGTGAGTCAAAGAGGTCAAAGGAATTGTCCGTAGAGCTTCGAGACAGGATTGTGTCGAGGCACAGATCTGGGGAAGGGTACTAAAAAATATCTACAGCAAGAACACAGTGGTCTCCATCATTCTTAAATGGAAGAAGTTTAGAACCACCAAGACTCATCATAGAGCAGGCCGCCCAGCCAGACTGAACAATCGGGGGAGAAGGGCCTTGGCCAGGGAGGTGACAAAGAACCCAATTGTCACTCTTGACAGAGCTCTAGAGTTCCTTTGTGGAGATATGAGAACCTTCCAGAAGGACAACCATCTCTCATGGTGGTGGCAGCATCATGCTGTAGGGATGTTTTTCAGCGGCAGGGACTGGGATCGAGGCAAAGATGAACGGAGCAAAGTGCATAGAGATCCTTGGTGAAAACCTGCTCCAGAGCGCTCAGGACCTCAGACTGGGGCGAAGGTTCTCCTTCCAATAGGACAACGACCCTAAGCACACGGCCAAGACAATGCAGGAGTGGCTTCGGGACAAGTCTCTGAATTTCCTTGAGTGGCCCAGCCAGAGCCTGGACTTGAACCCGTTTGAACATATCTGGAAAGACCTGCAAATAGCTGTGCAGCGACGCTCCCCATCCAACTTGACAGAGCTTGAGAGGATCTGCAGAGATGAATGGGATAAACTCCCCAAGTACAGGTGTGCCAAGCTTGTAGCGTCATACCCTAGAAGACTCAATGCTGTAATCGCTGCCAAAGGTGCTTCAACTAAGTTCTGAGTAAAGGGTCTGAATACTTATTGCACTTAATGTAAAAATAATAATATAATATAATAATATATGCCATTTAGCAGACGCTTTTATCCAAAGTCATGTGTGCATACATTCTACGTATGGGTGGTCCCTGGGATCGAACCCACTACCCTGGCGTTACAAGCGCCATGCTCTACCAACTGTACATCCACTGCATTCCAATCAATGACAATCTACTATTTTCAACCCATTTACAGGGACTCTTAGTGGAAAGGGTTCATGGCTGCCTCAATCAACTTAATTTTGAGGGCTTTGTGGATATTTTGTGTTCCCATTTTTTGAAAGCAAACAAAACTACCGCAGTATTTGAAATATTTATGAATACCAGATTAATTCACAAGATATGTAGGTATTATATGAACTATTTTGTTCACCTTTTCAAATGAAGTCATATGACAATCACATATAGTCTAAATCACAATAGATACACATGGAATTGCACATGGTGTTGCGGGGAATCCCACACGTTGTTAGACACGCTCTGCTGTGCTGTACTTTCCCATTGCCGCCCGGCTTCAATGTTTCATCAGAAGACACGCTGCTGAATGTTCCCTTGCATCTATTATTCACTGTGTGTAGACCAGGCAGGAAGTAGCTAGGCGAGGTAGTTGTTCCCATAGGGACTCAATGTACTTTTAGCTAACGGCTCGGGGTTCTTTCTGGTATCCTTATTGTCGTTGATGGGATATGATGGGGTGTATAGAGCATGGAAGTGGTCTGCAACACCGAAAGGGGTTTTCCTTGTTGTCATTTTTTGTGTTCCTTTCAACTAGTTTCCTTAGTTGTTCCTTAGTTTTTGCCTGAAATCCCTTATTTACTTTTATTGTTGTTATTTAAAAGTATAAAACCAGTTATTTCTCTAGTCCATACATGGCAAGAGGCACAAAATGTTGCTTTGAAAAGTATTTTTTTGAATTTGTAATCTCATCTGACTTTGTATTTCAGACCACCCTTCTTCATATCCACTCAGACACTAAATGAGCTGAGATAACAATCACATTAAACATTATTCTCCTTCAATATTAAAAGTTGGTAACAGAGTTGTTATTTCGCGACAGAAAGCGGCTGGGGGTGTCATAAGCCATTTGTAATTCAAAAATGATTAATGAAAAAAAATCGAATTACTGTCGGCGGTACTTCTCTCTGATCTAAAGAAGCCTGTTGTGCTTTTGGTTGGGGGCCTTTTTTTCTATTCCAGGAAACGGCAATCACTCCCGGTGATGGCTTCTTATTCCCGGGCACAGACTGGCTGATTGGAAACCACTCGGACGAGCTCACACCGTGGATCCCCGTTATAGCGGCCAGGCAAGTCATCAGCAGAAACAATTTGGCTTAGCTGCCTCAAGTGGCAACTGATCTCTTGAGTTTGAAATCATGTTTTTTTCATGAGTTGGGAAGGGGGAATGGAGGTGTGTTGGTGTGTGAAGTGTAGTGTCTGATGCAGCAGCCACCTGGTGGGGATGTTGAGCTTGGCTCTAACTTTGCATCGACTCTCCTGTTCTGGTTTGAACGCTCCAACAACCTCCATCGATTTGAAATTGGCCTCATCTCCTGCCTTAATCTCACATTTTTCTCACCCCACTTTGAGTCAGTTGTACTTACATCCGTTGTACTTGTGGTATTTTCTCACCTCTATGCTGCCTGCTATCTGTGGTTAGGGCTCTCTTAAAAAAAGAGGTTCCATCATATCTCATTTAAAGTCACCTGGATGAATTGAGGATGGATAGACAATTATAAAGTAGATTGATAACTGTGACCAAACCACATGGTTTTGATGTGTAATTTCGGTCACTTTCCTCCCACTTTAGGTCATCCTTCTCCTGCCGGTATTTTGTCCTCCCGTGCTGCTTCTTTGACTTCTATGGGAAGTACCAGCGGAGACACTGTAAGAAGTCCCAGTATAAGGAATACATTGACTTCATCTCTGAGGTCAGCACAGCCTGTGGGTTCAACACAGAGGAGGACTGCTTGAGAATCCCCTCCACAAAGCGGGTATGCTAATGCTAACAATGACACTTGAACACACAGTACACGCTAATATGTTCATGCAAACCACTCATGTTGTTTTAATCTAACCCCTTTGCTTTACAGGTGTGTCTGGTAGGAAAGTCGAGGAGCTACCAGCTGTCGGATGAGCCGCAGGCAGAGGAGGGGAGAGACAAGTATATACAGGGTCGTCAGCCCTGCTCCGGGGTCACAGTTCGAGAGTCAAATGCCGAGGATGAAGCCGAGCACCACCACGACCACTCAGAGACTGACAGGATCCACGGCACCAACTGGGGAGCTGGATTCCAGCCCCGAGAGAGGATCGAGACAGTGCGGAACTGTGCCGCCCTTCCCCGGGACTTTGTAGATGGTATAGTCTTACGTGTGGCCACCTCTCTGCTGGGGTTGACCAAGGACGAAGGTGGGGATGTCCCCGGCACCTGGAACACGGGAGGTAAGAGAATGGGCCTTTAATAGCTAAACTGTCAATCAAATCACAAGGTAATCTCTCCCTCAAAATACAATAAAGTCTCACTCAGTCTGCATTTACATGAACTCTAATTGAGGTCATAACAGGTTTAGGAAAACAGAACATGAAGTACATATCTGATCTTGGATTTATTACTATTATGGCGTGTATTGGATTGTGTACTACATGGTGTATTGTTGATTCAGTGGAATTCAGGATGATCGGGTGTGTGCAGGAACTCAATGTTGGTGGCCCATCATGCCCTTAACCCACCCCACCTCTTTCTGTATCTCTACCTCTTCCTGTCTATCAATCCCTCTCAGCACCAATAGGAAAGCCCCTGGTGGCGCAGCACAACCCTGCTTTGAACCCTGTCAGCGTTTCATCCTCTGCCATTCAGCACCACATTCACACACTGCCCCCATCTCTCTTTTATCAACCTTTTCCGGACTTTCCCCTTCACACACACACACACACACACACACACACACACACACACACACACACACACACACACACACACACACACACACACACACACACACACACACACACACACACACACACACACACACACACACACACACACACACACACACTCCCCTGCACTCTCCCCTCCCCCTGTACGATGGATGAGATAAGAAGAAGAAGAAGTCTAGTCAGAGAGAAAAAAAAGAGGGGAAGAGACAGAGCCTGTAATCCAGGATGGAGATGACTGGATGAATAATGCACTCTGGCCCATCTTTTATGCATGAGTCTGTATTTGTGTTGAGGTATTTCTACCAGTTACTTTATGGCGCTGCTCTGAAAAGAGGGAGGATTAGCGGGGGTTAAGCCGGGGCAGCTTGCATGGACAGTGGCTAGCTCCCGAGTTTCAATGTGCCATTTTAGATGGCAAAGCAAAGTGCTACTATTAAAGTGGAACTGACAGCGTTTTAACTACTTTGCAAATATTAAACAAACAGACAATCATAATATCAGTAACAAATACCATATTCCCAGTTTATGCTTCAAAACCATTTGACTCAAAATTCCATGACACACAATAAGACATTGTTGACATAATTGATATATCAAATCAAAAACCATATATGCAGTTCAATGCATGATTTATATAATTCACCAATACATTTCTTGGTAGTCCAAAAACTATTGCTATCAGGTTGTAAATCCCAGCTGGCCTGGTACGTTGTTTGCTGGCTCCACCCATTTGGGATGCGCTGTTTCAGTTTCCATGACTCAATATTTTGAACAAAAATGGAAGACTAACTAAGGCTGGAAATGAGATGATACATTGTTTAGATCTAGGACATAATCATTTATAATGGACTTTTTCAGACATAACATAGGTACAGCAGATCCCCTTATTGTATGGGACACTTTTAAGTGTGCCTTTAGAGGCCATGCAATTCAGTACTCACCTATAAAACAAAAGCAATTTAGATCAAGAGTCCATATTAACAAAGGAAATTGAAGGACTAACAGTACAGTTAGATAGCAATAAACATGGTACCATAGAGACACAGAATAAGTTAGAGGAAAAACTAAAAGAAATGGAGGAACTTATTCAAGAAAGATCCAGTGTAATAGATTATAAAAATAAAGTGAACTGGATGGAATATGGGGGAAAATGCACCAAATTATTTTTCAATCTTCAATATAGAAATGCTACCAAACAAAATGTATTAAAACGTGTTACAAATGATGGAGTCACGCATTATTCACCAAATTATATTTTGAAAGAGGAAGTAAAGTACTTTAAGAATATGTTTTCGTTTCAGGGTCCTCCATCTCCACTAACTGAAACTAATTGTATGGATTTCTCCCCTAATAATATTGTAAAATTAATATCTGTACAGAAGGACTCATGTGAAGGCCAAATTACAGAGGTGGAACTGCTTGATGCAATTGGGGCCTTTAAGGATGGGAAATCTCCAGGGCTGGATGGCATACCAGTGGAAGTATACAAAACTTTTTTTGATATACTCAAAGGACCATTATTAGCATGTTTTAACTACTCCTATATAAATGGTAGATTATCAGACACGCAACAAGAAGGTCTGATATCATTATTACAGAAACAGGACCCAAGTGGTATCTATAAAGATCCAGTCCATTAAAAAAATTGGAGACCTCTTACACTTCAGTGTTGTGATGCAAAAATCCTAGCAAAATGCTTGGCGCATAGAATTTAAAAAGTATTGTCAGATATTATTCATCCTAATCAGACAGGTTTTTTACATGGACGATACATTGGAGTTAATATAAGACAAGTACCGGAAACAATAGAATACTATGAAATATTGGGGACAGCAGGCCTGGTTTTCATAGCTGATTTTGAAAAGGCTTTTGATAAAGTACGACTGGAGTTTATAAATCCCTAGAATATTTCAATTTTGGGGAATCTTTTATAAATGGGTTAAAGTTATGTATAGTGACCCTAGGTGTAAAATAGTAAATAATGGCTACATCTCAAAGTTTTAAGCAAAACAAGGTTGTCCACTATCGGCATATCTATTTATTATTGCCATCGAAATGTTAGCTGTTAAGATTAGATCAAACAATAATATTAAGGGATTATAAATCCGTGGCTTAAAAACTAAGGTGTCATTGTACGCTGATCTTTTAAAACCACAATTAGAGTCTCTCCACAGCCTCATAGAGGATCTAGATACTTTTGCTATTCTCTATTGGTAAAATGCCAATTTTACCAATAAAATGGTCTGATGGAGATGTGTACATACTCTGTATACAAATCCCAAAATAAATAAATAATCTCACTCCAATAAATGTTTATAGAAAGTTAGCAAAAATAGATAAGATCTTGCTACCATGGAAAGGAAAATACCTGTCTATTTGTGGAAAAAATCACCCTGATTAACTCTTTAGTAATATCAGTTTACCTATTTGCTTATGGTTTTGCCTACACCTAGTGATCTGCTTTTTAAATTATATAAAATATTCCATCTTATTTGGAACGGCAAGCCAGATAAAATTGAAAGGGCCTATTTATATAACGAATATGAATTTGGTGGGCTGAACTGATTAAATATTAAAGCATTAGACCTCTCACTAAAGGCATCAGTCATACAAAAGTTATACTTAAATCCAAACTTGTTCTCTAGTAAATTGGTATGAATGTCTCATTCTATGTTCAAGAAGGGACCTTTACCCTTTATTCAGATTACACCTGCTCACTTTCGGTTGTTTGAAAAGGAAATAATCTCCAAAATATCTTAATTTTTTAAAACAAGCCTTAGAAAGTTGGTTGCAATTTCAGTTTAATCCACCTGAAAAGACAGAACAAATACTACAACAAATATTGTGGTTAAATTCAAATATACTAATTGATTTTTAAAAAAAAAAAACTATTTTTCGAAGAATTAAAAATTTTAAAAAGTATAAATTTTTGTGAATGATATCATAAATAGGACTGATGGAGTTATGTCACACATGCAGCTAACACAGACATACGAAAATGTCTGCTCTACCCAAAATTACAACCAATTAATTGCAGCATTACCACAAAAATGGAAGAGGCAAGTAGAAGGGAGAAAAAAGTAAGGAACTTGTATGTTGGCCCTGTATTAAAGAACATAAATGGTTAAAAAAAGTGTGATAAATAAAAACATATACCAATATCATTTAAGGACCAAAAAACTGACAGCTGTTGGGAAGAGATTTTCGATGTACCCATTCCATGACACATGGTTTATGAATTGATACGCAAAACAACGCCGGATGCAAAACTTCAAGTTTTTCATTTAAATTACTATACAAAATTATTGCTACTAATTTAATGTTATATATATGGGGGATACAATCTTCCCAGGTCTGCAGATTATGCTGTGAGGAGGCGGAGTCATTAGATCATTTATTTTGGCATTGTCCATATGTAGCTCGTTTTTGGTCACAGGTCCAGGAATGGCTGAAGAATTGCAACATTTGCCTAGAACTAACGCTGCAGATAGCAATACTGGGTGATTTGAAAAGCCATAGTCAATCAAGCTCTGGATAAGAGCGTCTGCTAAATGACTTAAATGTAAATGTAAATCAATAATATAATAATTATTTTAGCGAAATTTTTAATTTACAATCTGTAGAAGCTATGAGAGTAGAAAGGTTCAATTCATTTGTGAAGCATCACAGCACAGTTGAAAAATATATGGCAAATAGAAATCCAAAATGTATGATGTTGAGAGATAGATGGGAGAGGTTGAATGCAGCTGAAGGGTGGGACTAATAGCAAGATAAACCATGTAAAACATACGGGGTCTGTAAAATGTATATAGGTTCAGATCTTTTGTGAAATAGCAGTTACAAATAGAATTCCAACTGGATGGACTTCAGAAATAGAGGAAGGACTAAAAACAAACAAAAAATAACTATTGTAAAATAGACTGTCTTTAAAATGTGTATAAGATGTATAAATTGAAGGTAAAAGCTGAAGTGTTTATTAGTTTACTCCAATTGGGGGATCGGTGGAAGGGTTTGCAGGGAATAATAATAAAGTTATATTCTTTTAAAAAGCATGTATGTCTATATAGGTATGTGTATGTATATATGTCAATATGCATGCGTGTATGGATATATATATATTTACCCCGAAAATATATGGGGGATTGGAAATGATGCAGACAATTACATTGATGGAACCAATATTCTTTCTGCAATATTAAGCTGATCCACCCCTTTAGAGAGAAAAAAAGGCTGGAAATGTCAAAACAATCAAACTAGAAAGGGCAATGATCACAAGTCAGTCGTAACGTGGCTAATAGGTTAGCGCACATGTGTCAAACATAAGGCCCGCGGGCCGAATAGGACGCAAGCGAATATAAACAAGTCAACAGTTGAGTCATCTACTAATTATAGCCTGATTGTGCTCGCATCGGTGAATTCAACTTCAACATATTATGCACATCTGCAAGCAAAGGCTGGACAAATGTTATTTATCTCTTTTGGCCGAGGGGGTGTGGTATATATCTGGCCAACATAACACGTCTAAGGGCTGTTCTTATGCACAGCTCAACGGGGAGTGCCTAAATACAACCCTTAGCTGTGGTATATTGGCCATATATCACAAACCCCCGAGGTGCTTTACTGCTATTATAAACTGGTTACCAACGTAATTAGAGCAGTGAAAATAAGTGTTTTGTCATACCCATGGTATACAGTCTGATATACCACGGCTTTCAGCCAATTAGCATTCAGGGCTCGAACCACCCAGTTTATAGACCATATACCACATGTATGACAAAACATGTATTTTTACTGCTCTAATTATTTTGCTAACCAGTTTATAATAGCAATAAGGCACCTTGGGTGTTTGTGGTATATTACCAATATACCAGTGCTGAGGGCTGTATCCAGCCACTCCGCGTTGCGCCATGAATAAGAACAGCTCTTAGACGTGTTATATTGGCCATATATCACACCCACTCGAGCCTTATTGCCTAAATATATCATCCTATGTACACAAGTGGACATTATAAAGGGCCATGTTTTTTCAAATCCACTCAGGTGTATTTCATGGCCTTTGGCGAATGTGTTTTAATGATCTAAAGTCACGCTGGTGCTACCGCCTGTAAACACACAGTTCAGTTCAAAGTGAATGATGGCAGGCCAGTGTGTAGCTCTGATTGACTATGGTGCACCAGGCTGCGTAGACTCCGGTCCTGGACGAGGAAGATGTTTTTTTTAAAGGTTATATTAATTGGCCAAACGCACTGCCGGTTTCCCACTCTATATCGCTGTAGAATTCTTTTTACAAATGCCCAAATATTCTATGAATTTAAAACGTGAAAATGACCATATTTAAAGGCTCGCTTGTCAGAAAATGTTTTTAAAAAAGAAAGAAAAACGGTTTAATTCCTCCAGAGGGTGTATTTGAAAAGATTTTGCTAAGATTTCATGTTGCTAAAACGCTGTGAGTTCCACTTTAAGTATTCACTATTTTAGCATACAGGATTGAATTCAGGGTAAAAACAATTCCTCAATGGTTTGAGAGCATTTCTCTCTCCACTTATACAATAGCACTAAATAAATACTTGCTAACCCGCAATCAATGTTAGCTGAGCATCTAGCTAGGAGCCATTTAATACACTCAGTAATACGATGTCACCTTGCTGAGTGTACTTTTTAAAGCCCACAGCATTACACAAACACACTATCTATGGACAATCCATTAATAACAGTTTGGGAGGCCAGTCCAGGTCCAAACTGAATCCACATTGTCAATAGCCCCACTTATCCCATTAATCTCTATTAGCATTGTAGGCTCTAGTCTCTTAAGGGCAGCTGTAAACGTAATATTAATCTTATATTAAGGCCCTGGGCCCCCTGGCGTCTGTGCTCTGACTGCTCTCTGTTCACACATACGTTGGCATACTATTCCTAGCTACTGTGCCAGGCTGCAAACAAAACTTGAGTGTCTTGAATTGTTACGTAATGTGGTACAGTACTAAAACAATCATCTCTATGTAATCAAAGTAGTTTATGTATAATGTCTTTGTATACAAAACCAACAGAACAGTTTTGAAGTTGATAATCAAGAGTGGAGGGGTCTTGATTGATTGACAAGTATTGCGCTGATTTGTTAGTAAGGCTTTACCACAGCAGAAAAATTACAATGGGTGCCACGACAACTCGTTCTGATATAATATATATGATATAATAAAATAAAATAACAAGGAGCATGAGGGAAGGGAACCAAAGGTAGAATTGCACTCCCATATGCCAAAGAGAGAAGATTGTCATTTATATCAACCAAAGGTCAACATAGATTGAATTATCCATGGAGAAGGGGAAAGCAAAGACAGAAATACCTTCATGTCCATGAAATGGAACTTAAAAGATTGGCTAGCTGCTCTGCTGCAAACTCAGATGTGAATTTATATCTCGGATTACAAATATTGTGGAAACACCTAGACTTTTTGGCCATGTATATGCATTATCTAAGACCCATGGGGAATGGGTTCGTTTTAATATGGTGGTGGTAGGAAATAACAGACAACAATGTCTCAGGATTTATTTTAAAATGGCCGCTGGGAACTGTGCTGGCAAAAATGTCCTCTGTTATTATGATTTTAATTGACTTCACAGCTCTGATGGTCTGACACCTTAGACGAACTGTCAGAGAGAATAAGTTATTTTCTGAGGTTCTAATTTATCACAACTCCCTTGTTGTCTCTTGTTGCTTTCCAAATGGGACCCTATTCCCTTTGTAGTGCACTGCTAAAAAAGCAGTGCAGTATAAAGAGAATAGGGTGCCATTTGGGACTAAGCCTTGGTTTCATTCCAAAAGTCACTCCTACCCACCCAAGTCCTTTTCCTACAACGCCAATGTCATGTTCATCACAACCCCATCATCTCCTATGGCTTTCTCATCCCTTTGTCCTAGTCCTCCATTATTGAACCCTTAACCACCCTCCTCTTCTCCTTTTTCATTCCAAATTGCACTCTTGGCTCTCTCCTCTCCAGGCAGGCTGTCCGTGAGAGAGGTGGCTGAGTTGTTGGAGCAGGAGACTCTGCAGGTCCTGAAGAAAGAATGTGGCGGTCTGCAGACCCTGCTCAAGAACAACCACCAGGTCTTCAGAGGTACGTGCAGCACAAACCCCGTATCCACACACTCCTCTTAAAGAAGATTGACCCCCAGAGCGACGGCACCTATTCCCTATATAGTGCACTACGTTTGGACCAGGGCCTAAAGGGTTAGGGTAGGGATGTTTGGGATGCTGCCATAGATATATATACAGTAGATACTATGTGGAGATCTGCTGTGTCTATTTCGGCACCAAACATCACGTTAATTGTGTTCTTATTTGCATACTCACTATAAGGTACCTCATTTTGGAACTTTTGGTGCTAACATGATGGCTATTAAGTTTGCTGAACTGTATATCATTAGCTCTGGGTCTGCATACATTAATCTTACTGAAGCAATCCAGGGCTTATTGGAATGCAACATACAGATATGAAATGCTTGAAAAAGTCGATGGAATCATTCCCAATCTCAGCTTGAAAGAATTTGCATTTTGCAATCTCTCTTAAGGCTTGCTTCTTTAACCTGATTTACAACAGGCCTGGAAAATACCTAGTCAATGCAAGAAAAAAGGTTTTTACTAAATTCCCCCCTATCCTCCACTCTTCTTTCCCTCAGTGGAAGGTGGTATGGTCCATATCCGGGACTGGCGGGTACAAGCCCAGAGGCCTAGAGGGCTGCAGGGTACCAGGGCTGATTCTAAGCGGAAGCACCTAATCTCTGGTGCCCTGAAGACCCGGGCCTGCTGGTTCCACGTCCACCACCCTCACGGATGCCCACTGCAGGCCGAGGAGTGTGCCTTTGCTCATGGCCCAGACGATCTCCGACCTTCCACCAGACCACTCAAGAAAATGAAGTGCTCCAACTGAACACTCAATTCAGTTTGGACCATTATTGCAATGTTTTATTTCAATTGTACTATTTTTGTTTAGTATTTTTTATTTTTTAGATGTGGAGTTGATGCTGTGATATGATGCTACAAGAATAGCTGTGACTGTCAGTCATACATAAATACAGTGCGGTCCAAAAGTATTGACACCCTTTGATAAGGATAATTGAAATACCCAGCTATATTGTAAGTGAAAAAATTGAGGAAAGAGATTTTGTTTTTACAGTAATATTTATTTTCTCAAAAGGTAGGGGTTGAAATGTTTGACATCTCTAAAGATTCTTAGAAATAAAGTAGTCAAAAGTTGAGTATTTGGTCCCATAATCCTAGCACGCAATGACTACATCAAGCTTGTTACTCTACAAACGTGTTGTATGCGTTTACAGTTAGTTTTGGTTGTGTTTCAGATTATTTTGTGGCCTTTTGAAATGAATGTTAAATAATGCATTGTGTCATTTTGGAGTCACTTTTATTGTAAATGAGAATTGAATATGGGACCAAATACTAAACCTTTGACCACTTTATTGATAAGAATCTTTAGGGGTTTCAATTTTGACCCCTACCTTTTTTATCTGAGCAATTGTATTCGAATAAAATAATATAATTTCCCATTTTTGGGGGATAAAATACAGCTCAGTATTTTAATTATTTATTTTCCACAGATATTATTGCTCATCATTATCAGCAGGTGTCAATCATTTCAGACCCCACTGTACATACATACTTGCGCTTGTAACTAATTCCGCATATCGGAATTTTGAGACCTAAGTCTGGTTAGATAAGTACATTTTAGTTTTTAGTAGTGGAGCTACTCTGCTATTTGGTTTGCAGATCTCAAATATAACATCGCAAATATAAACAATACTGTCCTATTGTTCTTACTACCACACCTTCATTACTCAACTACATACACAGAGGTGCTTTAAGGTCCAAAACGGAGCACAAGGAAGGCCATATTGGCTTAAAACTGTAAATGTCAGGGCCATGAATTATTTGTTGCGTGGTGTTCATGGGGTGTCCTGTGTGTTGCCCTCTGTGTCCCTGTTTTCCCTCCTGTGTTCCTTTACCACCTGGGATCGTGACCCCGTGGCTGAAAGGTCACATAGAGGCAGTAGAGGGCCGCCCAGAGACCACCATAGGGTCAGGAGCTGGGTCTTCTGCAGAGGAGTCTCGGGGGGGGCTGTCAGTGCACTCTCTCCATAGACCTCTATCTGTATGTCAGTTATGTCCTAAAACACTACACATTTGTTTATTATTATAAAAAAAAATAACTTTAGCAATCCTTGGTTCGGCTACCGCCTCGTACCTATGGCTGCGTCACAATAAAGCACAATCCCTCGGGTATTATTTGCTTAAAAAACAGTTTGCCATGACAAGTTTTTTTGGGTGTGAGAGATTATGCATCAGCGCTGCGAGCTGACAGCGAGCGTGAAGAGGCTTTAGAACTACTTGACTTTCCAAAATCGTCCTATGGGAGGACACGTTAGTATATCAATATCTGTGAGCCCCACCCCCACCCTGTGTAATTTCCCCTGCCATAGTATCGATAGCATACAGAACTGAGCTTTGTCCTATTCACCTGTCCTGGTCTGAAGGTGATGAATCCATAACATTCTGAGGTTTGTTCTATGTTAGCAGGCCGACTGTTCCCCGACCCTCCTGAGGCCTCTGGCTGTGTCTGAATAGTAATGAAGATATACGATTCAGTTTAAGAATAGGAAGGGTGTGTCCCTAATGGGCCTGATCTAAGGTCAGTTTTGCTGGAGCCGCATGGACCGACGTGAACAATACTGAATGCCAATGGCTGTGTTTTTTGATTAAGATGCACTCTAGCTAAGCATGGGAAGATGGAGAAACTCTATCGACAGTAAAAGCTTTGACTCTGACATTCTCCCTGTAGGTGAAGGAGCCCTCAGGAGAATTAACTTCCTGGAAAGCCAGAGGGAGGGAGTTACGCTGAATTACGCTTTGTGGCCTAAATCCAATAGACATGACAGACATTGTATTGGACCTGGGGGTGGATGTGTGAAAGCTTATAGCACTCAAGACCGATGACTGTTTACAGTCCTACACAGACGAGTGTGCTTTAATGACCTGAGCAAGCTACTAAGCCATAGTGTCTCTTCCTCTATCCATCCCTCCCTTCCTCATTTCCTCCATGCACCTGGAAGAAATCAATCCTTTAAGAGCCCTGCCTGCGTTTCCACATCTGCTAAGATCCAAACAGCTAATCGACCCGCTGCCCCACATTTCACCTGGCAATGAGCGTGAAATTATCCAGGAAGTGACACACGCATGGGGCAGCAAGTAGCCTAGTGTTTAGAGCGTTGGACTAGTAACCGAAAGGTTGCAAGCTCAAGTCCCCGAGCTAACAAGGTCAAAATCTGTCGTTCTGCCCCTGAACAAGGCAGTTAACCCACTATTCCTAGGCCACCATTGAAAATAAGAGTTTGTTCTTAACTGACATGCCTAGTTAAATAAAGGTAAAAACACAACCCAACCAAGCCGCACTGCTTCTTAACACAGCGCGCATCCAACCCGGAAGCCAGACGCACCAATGTGTCGGAGGAAACACTGTGCACCTGGCAACCTTGGTTAGCGCGCACTGCACCCGGCCCGCCACAGGTGTCGCTGGTGCGCGATGAGACAAGGACATCCCTACCGGCCAAGCCCTCCCTAACCCGTACGATGCTAGGCCAATTGTGCGTCGCCCCACGGACCTCCCGGTCGCGGCCGGTTACAACAGAGCCTGGGCGCAAACCCAGAGTCTCTGATGGCACAGCTGGCGCTGCAGTACAGCGCTCTTAACCACCGCGCTGGGTTTGATAACTTTGATTTGGTGGGTAGCAAGCAAGAAACAAAGTTCAACTTTGGTTTCAGTTTACTAAGTTTTCTCCAAAGGGAAGAAAAGGGTCTTGTCTGCAGTGTCTTTTAAAAGGGTTCATAGTCAATCATGTGGTATTTAAGACAAAACTTTTCCTCAATGCAGCGACAAGTTCAAAGTTCACCCAACTCCATGCACTGATTCACTGTTCATCCCCACATAATTGTCTTCTCGTAGTCATACACATGTGTACAGTATCTGTTCCCTGTATATCATTTGTGCGTGTGTGTGCGTGCGTGCTGTGTGTGGAGGAGGAAGTCTTAAGTCTCTCCAGCTGGAGAAGGTCTGAGCTCACTCCCTGGCTGGGCCGGACAGGCGGTTGGAACACACATCGAACCCATGTGGTCAGACTGAGGTCATTGGCACCGAGCGGTTCACTGAGCGGTAAACATCACACACCAGAAAGGCCCCAAGATTTACGGCTGTGTTGTTGTGGGGATTTTTTTTATGATCGGGGGTTTGGCTCGTGAGTGGCAGATTTCATTGTGCGTGTGTGTTGTCACTCATACAGATAAACCTAGAAAAGTTTGAGAAAAGCCAAATCCAATCGTTAGAAGATCAATGAAATATTTCGTCTACTGTTGCTTGACAGGACTTTAGTTGGCTTGTCGTCACTATAAAATGATCAATTCCCTCCATAACACTTATCTGATTCCAATTTCCAGATTTTTTTCTCGAGAAAATAATGATTGAAATCATTCTTCCACCACTCCCTAACGAGCGTAGCCACATCTCATGTTACAGCAGCAAAACCTAGTAAACATCGAATGTGACATGAGTAATTCAATTGGCTTATAGGCTAACTCCACAATGGAGATCCAGTGTCAGATCCAAAGCAACCAGACACAAACACAAAATGTAAATGAGTCATTAGTTAATTAGGGATTAGAGTGAAATAAACACGGACGTCCGTTTTGTGTGGTACAGATGCACAAGAGATAGAGGAGCAGCTTCAGAGAAGTTCAGACACAACACAGACTCTTGTGGGTCTTCATGAAGGGTATGCAGAGTCTACTAGGCCCCTTTCCAAAAACCTGAAGGAAAGGAGGAAGGAATGAAGGATCCATTTGAAAAGTATTTGAACATGGCCCTACGATATGTTAAATATATGCAAATGTTTTTTATTTATTAATTTGACACAGACTATGTACAACCTGAAGGGATAATTAGTAATTGTGCAATAATATCAAATCCTGTTTCTTTAATTTCCCAGTAAATGTATAATTATTCCCTAACAAGCTAAACAGGCAAAATCATCAGCATTATGTGTAAATGGTCACTGAGCCTACAATGCCATTTGATTTCCATAGACAGCTGGACGACAACTTACTGATCTCATTTGAATGGGATTTTTCTCATTTCTTCATGGTCAGACAAAACCACCAGACACTCTCCTTCAGTCTCTAAGGGTTTAACACAGGACCGTGTGCAACAAGATAGCCCTTGTGGTTTCTTTTCACGAGCCAATCAAGAACAATTAACCAAAAAGAGCCAATTGTGTCCCAGATCCAGTGGCTCAGTGCACAGGTTACTCAATATGAGACTCACTCCGACTCCGGGGAGAAGTCTGTGTAGCCCCATCCATCTTGGAGTCTGTGTTTAAAACCACTGTCACTCTGCTCAGCAGTGTAAAACTAAATCCGCTCCGGGAAACATTCCTGGGAACTCACCAGACCAGGAAAATCAACCAAGGATTGGACAATGTATATAACAGTCTAACAGAGTATGAAAAAGACCAGGCGCAAAAGAAAAGAAAAATATTTTGAACATGAACCACTCTCATGACAACTTTGATGACAATGTGGTTGCTATTTTCAATCAGGCACTACTTGGTCAACAATCCCTATTACAGGGAAAGGTAATAATATGGGTCTGTCTTGGTGCTCTATGATTTCAGACTCGCTTTACCCTATGACTCACATAGGACTACTTTCCACTTTCTAAGGTGCCCTTCTTTTTCTCCACACATCTCTGACACACAGCGATAAGAGGGATGAAAGCTGTCATCTCTGGTGCACCTCTCCCCTGTCCCCACCTCTATCGCGCCTGTTCCCACGCGATGACGTTGTGTGAGCTGTCCACTACCCCCATGCCCTTTCCTCTGCTCGGATACCTGACGACCTGCCGCTGGAGACCGAGGGATTACCACCTCGAGAGAGAGAGAGAGAGAGAGAGAGAGAGAGAGAGAGAGAGAGAGAGAGAGAGAGAGAGAGAGAGAGAGAGAGAGAGAGAGGGATATCATTAACGGTAAGAAACTGAGAGAGAGAGAGAGAGAGAGAGAGAGAGAGAGAGAGAGAGAGAGAGAGAGAGAGAGAGAGAGAGAGAGAGAGAGAGAGAGAGAGAGAGAGAGAGAGAGAGAGAGAGAGAGAGAGAGAGAGAGAGAGGGAGTCATGCTGAGTGACACTCCTCCATTCAAACCCATGTTATGTTACATTAATTATTGTTATCACAAAGTTCTGCCTCAGGCTCCAGTGTCTATGTTATGTTTAGAATATACATGGTATAGAATTGAAAGTGTCAAGTGTGACTGCCTCATGTCATTGGTACAGTATGGTACAGACACACTTCTTCTCCATGTGTTAATGTTGGTGAGTAATTACACCTCAAGATTACCCTGGTTTGTTTGTTCTATCAGGCCAACTAATTTTCTCTAATTCTCATGACAAACATGTTTGGCTTGACAATGAGCAGTGGAGTTGGTAAGAGCACAAACAGATCTGGAACCCAGGCTACCTCAAGATAGTTTGCTCAAATGAAAACCAGCACCAGGAACACTGCTCGGATATCAAGGAGGAGGAAGTAGGGATATCTAAGGAATAACCAGATGCATGAATGTTGCATTATGAGGAAACGTTAGAGCTGGACTGAAAAAAACAATTAGCCCTAAAGGAAAAACAGAAAGCTATGTCATTTCATTAAGTTCCCCAACCACACACATCATCATTTCCAACTTTCTTCTCCCTGGCTAAATTAAACAAACAATTATTGTGATCCAGACAACCACAAAATAAAGAGAAAATCCCACCAGTTGCCCAACACTAACCCGCCACCAGGTGGTAAGGGTAGGCAAAAACATGTCTGCCATGCTGATCCTAAACACTGGGGCCCCTCAGGGGTGCGTGCTTAGTCCCCTCCTGTACTCCCTGTTCACCCACGACTGTGTGGCCAAACACGACTCCAACACCATCATTAAGTTTGCTGACGACACAACAGTGGTAGCCCTGATTACCGACAACGATGAGACAGCCTAGACCTGGCAGTGTGGTGCCAGGACAACCTCTCCCTCAATGTGAGCAAGACAAAGGAGCTGATCGTGGACTACAGGAAAAGGCAGGCCGAACAGGTCCCCATTAACATTGACGTGGCTGTACGTAGTGCGTACGGCCCAGTACATCACTGGGGCCAAGCTTCCTGCCATCCAGGACCTATGTACTAGGCGGTGTCAAAGGAAAGCCCAAATAATTGTCGAAGACTCCAGTCACCCAAGTCATAGTCTGTTCTCTCTGCTACCACATGTCAAGTGGTACCAGAGCGCCAAGTCTAGGACCAAACAGCTTCTACCCCCAAGCCATAAGAGCCCCCACCTCCCTTAATTTGTTTTTACATTGCTTCCGCTTGCTGTTTATCTATGTATAGTCACTTTACCCCTACCTACATGTACAAATTACCTCGACTAACCTGTGCTCCTGCACATTGACACGGTACCCTGTATATAGCCTTGTTATTGTTATTTTATTGTGTTACTTTTTATAATTTTTTACTTTAGTTTATTTGGGAAATATTTTCTTAACTCTTTCATGAACATTGTTGATTAAGGGCTTGTAAGTAAGCATTTCATGGTAAAGTCCACACCTGTTGTGTTTGGCGCATGTGACAAATAAAGTTTGATTTGATTTGTTTTCAAAGTCCCACCATTTGCACAACACTAACCCGGATCACACTTGTTTTGTGCTTTGACACACATGTTTACAGCTCTATTAGGAGGGATATGAGGCGTGAGGCAGTTCTAATTTGTCCAAATAGATTTTTGTCTAAAAATCGAAGCAAATGTAACTCCCTAATTACTTGTCACTTTCACTTTGTGCTATAAAAGAGAACTCAACTCAGAAATGAAAACCTTTGCTACATGAAAAAAATAATTCAGCATGGAAATATTCCCTCAGAGAATATGGGCAACTGCTTATCGTCTATTCCAGGAACATTTTGTCTCTCTCATCCTATTCAATTGCTTTATGTTTAGACTATGGATGGACGTGTCTTGAAGAGACAAAATTTGAAAACGATTGTCTATTGTTGAGAAAAGCTTTTGAAGACGGTGCTGCTCTATAAGATGTGAAAAATATTGCTCTGTTAATTTTCTTCCTCTAGGAGTTCCCTTCCAGCAGTAGGTAGACCATCACATATTCCCTTGGCAGGGCTTTTAATGGAACGGCTGTAATGGAAAGAGGTGACTAAGAGTAAAAGTGCCAAAGAAACTCAGGCTGTCTCTGCCACTCCACTACCTACCTGTTTGGTCTGTCTGTGTCTGCCTGTTTGTCCATCTCTCTGCCTGCCTGGCTGCCTGCCTGGCCGCCAAATGGCTGTAAATGGATGACCTGGGGAAAGATGGGAACAGCATGTTCACCCTCATAGAAACGCTGTACAAACACTCCCACTAACGCTTCGAACACCCCGACAGCGTCGTTGCGAAAAATAGAACGCAGCGTCATCTGGATATGTGTGCGACAAAAGTTCGACATTCGCCTTCTGCTACCATTTCTGTCAAGCCGTCAACGCATACAGTTTGACGCTAGTCGATAAATCCAACATATGCACCACACCGAACGCACTGCAACTGTCTCTGCAACGCAATGCTGCAAGGCAAATTCAGCGTTTAATTGGAAATGAATGTAATTGTGGTGTACCAAAATACATTACACTGTCGGTGTGTTCGAAGCGTTACTGCAAACCTGAGGACTCTCACAGTCACGACACTGACGGCACGATGACCTCATTCTGGGCGCAGTAGGCTACTGTTTTTCTGTCTCTTATCTCACTGGGCCCTTGACATTTTGTCCCAGATCATATCACAGGCAAATCCTACCAGGCCAGAGGCAACAGTATAGGAATAGTCACTTGTATTGTACAATACAGTGAGCTGACCACAGAGAGAACACTAACAAACACCTCTTACATAAAACAGTATGCACTTCATGTCATAGTATATACACACCCTGTCACACAGTATACACATATTGTGTCACACTGTATGACATTGCGTCACTCCACATGACAACTGACATAGCCATTCAATACCTTAATACCTTAATGATATTTGGGCTAGGAAAATGTGGTTCCCTAGCTGATAAAGTGGGTGTTATATTGCCATACACAGCTTTGATGCAGGAAGGGGAATGGGGTTACCATAGATGCCAGACTGGGGGCGTCGTTTCCATGGCATCCAAATCACAGCTGTGGTTAACAAACTGAGACGTAGACAGCTCTTTTTACACAATCACCCCCAGATATTGCTGTTTGATAACATCTAAATAACATTGTGACAGTGTCACACCCAGATTCCTTGTGAAAGTGCTGCCTATCTGTTGAGCCAGGCACACAAATAATCATCATAATACACTGTATTTGAACACAAAATGTGTATTTGCCTTTCATCAAGGAGACCTCTCCAAATACACTGACAAAGCCAGTGTTTAAGCTGGTCAGGCATGTTGTTGTCACGCCCTGACCTTAGATATCTCTGTTTTTCTATACATTTTGGTTAGGTCAGGGTGTGACTAGGGTAGGTACTCTAGTTTTTGTATGTATAGGGGTTTTTGTATGTCTATGTTGGCCTGATATGGTTCCCAATCAGAGACAGTTGTTTATCGTTGTCTCTGATTGGGGATCATATTTAGGTAGCCATTTTCCTCGTTTGTGTTGTGGGATCTTGTCTACATTTAGTTGCCTGAGTGCACAACAGTAGCTTCACGTTTCGTTTGGTTGTTTGTTGTTTTTGTTCAGTGAGTTTCGGTTTATTAAAATTATGTGGAACTTTACGCACGCTGCGCCTTGATCTACTCATTTTGACGAGCGTGGCAGTTGTGTCTGGCAGCAAATATGAAAAATTCAAACAGCAACATGTGGACCAGGGGTGGGCAAAAAGTAACATCAAAACAGAGAGCCACTACTGTAAGCCGTGCTGTTTGTTTATTAAGGGGGTAAGATCGAATCGTACTACACCGGCTCTGACACTTGTCAGATGTGGCAGGGCTTGCAAACCATTACAGACTACAAAGGGAAGCACCCCTGAGAGCTGCCCGGTGGAATGAGCCTACCAGACGAGCTAAACTACTTCTATGCTCCACTTCAAGGCAAATAAAACTGAAACTTGCATGAGAGCACCAGCTGTTCCGGACGACTGTGTGATCACGCTCTCTGCAGCCGATGTGATTAAGACTCCAACACTTTCATTACGTTTGCCGATGACACAAAAGTGGTAGGCTTGATCACCGACAAAGACGAAACAGCCTATAGAGAGGAGGTCAGAGACCTGGCCGTGTGGTGCCAGGACAATAACCTCTCCCTCAACGTGATCAAGACAAAGGAGATGATTTTGGACTACAGGAAAAGGAGGGCTGAGCATGCCCCCATTCTCATTGACAGGGCTGTAGTGGAGCAGGTTGAGAGCTTCATGTTCCTTGGTGTCCACATAACCAACAAACTAACATGGTACAAGCACACCAAGACAGTCGTGAAGCGGGCACGACAAAACCTATTCCCCCTCAGGAGACTGAAAAGAATTGGCATGGGTCCTCAGATCCTCAAAAGGTTCTACAGCTGCACCATCGAGAGCATCCTGAATGGTTGCATCACTGCCTGATATGGCAACTGCTCAGCCTCTGACCTCAAGGCACTATACAGAGGGTAGTGCGTATGACCCAGTAAGGATTTGATTGCTTCTTTAATCAGAACAACAGTTTTCAGCTGTGCTAACATAATTGCAAAAGGGTTTCCTAATGATCAATTAGCCTTTTAAAATGATCAACTTGGATTAGCTAACACAACGTACCATTGGAACACAGGAGTGATGGTTGCTGATAATTGGCCTCTGTACGCCTATGTAGATATTCCATAAAGAATCAGCCATTTCCAGCTACAATAGTCATTTACAACATTAACAATGTCTACACTGTATTTCTGATCAAGTTGATGTTATTTTAATGGACAAAAAATGTGCTTTTCTTTCAAAAACAAGGACATTTCTAAGTGACCCCAAACTTTTGAACGGTAGTATAGCTGAGTAGATAGGAACAAACTGGTTTTAATACCTGCCCGACATGTCAAAAAACTAAACAGCTCCATTCTTTATGGAAGTAGAGCTGTTCAATACAATCACATTTTACCAGGATATTTTTTATAGCCCTTCGTTCTTTTAAAGACTCCCCTCTTCCTTCCCCAGAGAGTGTCGGAGAGTGGGCAACGACGGCTGAAAATAGATCTTGTCGAGTACAGATGAATCAACGCTGCACCTTATGCTTAATTAAAGATGAACGAGAAATCGGCTGGTGGTGCGGCGGAGGTTTCTAGAAGCCTTCACTTACTTCCCTGATTAGACTTATGTAACACTGGTTAGTTAATACTGCATGGGCCTG
This sequence comes from Oncorhynchus gorbuscha, assembly GCF_021184085.1. Lineage (NCBI taxonomy): Eukaryota > Metazoa > Chordata > Actinopteri > Salmoniformes > Salmonidae > Oncorhynchus > Oncorhynchus gorbuscha. Next base: position 27,001,557 of record NC_060193.1, on the reverse strand, counting down.
TTGAAAAAGTAATGACATCCGAGACTGTGGCAGAATCATTCTTCTGATGACTGCCTTGTGTGAAATTGGGACCCAATATATTGGCAAAGTGCTCGTTTATAAAATAGAAAGTTGCCCAATTGCAACTACTCAATCACTTACAAAGTACATTTTTATGAAATCCCTTTGAACAGGTTATGTTTTTCTTGCCTCTCAAGCAACAAGTTACAGCGCCTTCAGAAAGTATTCACACATTTTTCCACATTTTTCCACATTTTGTTGTGTTACAGCCTGAATTTAAAATGGATTACATTGAGATTTTATGTCACTGGCCTACACACAATACATAATGTCAAAGTGGAATTAAGTTTATAGCAATTTTTACAAATGAGTAAAAAATGTAAAGCTGAAACTCCTTGAGTCAATTAGTTAAATAAGTTCAGGAGTAAACATTTGCTTAACAAGTCACATAATAAGTTGCATGGACTCAATAATAGTGTTCAGCATGATTGTTTTATGACTACCTCATCTTTGTAAACCACACATACAGTTATCTGTAAGGTCCCTCAATCGAGCAGTGAATTTCAAACACAGATTCAATTACAAAGACCAGGGAGGTTTTCCAATGTCGCCTATTGGTAGATGGGTTAAAAAAAAGCAGATACTGAATATCCTTTTGAGCATGGTGAAGTTATTAATTACACTTTTGATGGTTAATCAATACACCCAGTCACTACAAAGATACAGGAGTCCTTCCTAACTCAGTTGTCGGAGAGGAAGGAAACAGCTCAGGGATTTCACCATGAGGACAATGGTGACTTTAAAACAGCTACAGAATTGAATGGCTGTGATTGGAGAAAACTGAGGATGGATCAACAACATTGTAGTTACTCCGCAAGACTAACCTAAATGACGGAGTGAAAAGTAGGATGCCTGTACAGAATAAAAGTATTCCAAAACATGCACCCTGTTTTCAATAAGGTATGAAAGTAAAACTGAAAAAAAAAATGGGGCACAAAGGTTAGTCTTGCTTATGTCCTGAATACAGCAAGTTATGTTTGGGGCAAGTCCAATAGAACATATCATTCAGTTCCATGTGTTTTCAAGCATGGTGGTGGTTGCATCATGTAATGGGTATGCTTGTCATCGGCATGGACTAGGCAGTTCTTTTGGGGAATAAAAGGAAACGGAATAGAGCTAAGCACAGGCAAAATCCTAGAGGAAAACCTGGTTCAGTCTGCTTTCCAACAGACAAATTCACCTTTCAGCAGGACAATAACCTAAAACACAAGGCCAAATATAAACAAGGCTAAATATACACTTGAGATGCTTACCAAGACAACACTGAATGTTCCTGAGTGACTTAGTTACAGTTTTGACTTAAAATGGCTTGAAAATCTATGGCCATACTTGAAAATGGCTGTCTAGCAATGATCAACAATGAACTTGACAGAGCTTGAAGAATTTAAAAAATAATAATGTGCACATATTGTACAATCCAGGTGTGCAAAGCTCTTGGAGAGTTACCCAGAAAGACTCACAGCTGTAATTGCTGCTAAATATGATTCTAACATGTATATTCAGGGATATGAATACTTACGTTAACGAGATATTTCTGTATTTCATTTTCAATAAATGAGCAACAGTTTATAAAAACTAGTTTTCATTTTGCCATTATGGGGTATTGTGTGTAGATGGGCGAGGAAAACATTGATTTATTAAATGATGAATTAAGGATGTAACACACCAAAATGTAGAATAAGTCAAGAGGCATGAATACTTTCCAAAGGCTAAACATATAAAACAACATTGCCCAACACACTCACTTACCACAATAACACATCCCAAATGATTATAACAGGTGACATAATGTAGTCGTTTTAGTGCTAGTTCAGAGTGCATTATGGAGGCCCTTATAATGTTCAATGAATGTATTGCTCAGCAATGTAAGCATAAGACCTCTTTCTCCAGGCTGAGTGCTGAAGTCTGTATAGTAGTGAGTGTGGTGCCCAGGGGCTTTGGGACATAAGTCATGCATCGTTCACCCATTGCGTAACACTGGCCCAGCACTTTCCGGGGCCCCCGGTCGAACCCAGGAACAGAGTGGCCATGTCTGTGTGGCGTTGATGGATCTTGATGGATGGCTTAAGTGCCGAAACTGTCAGTTTACTTCTTCTGTATTAGATGCAGGCCGTGTATAACTGCCCGCTAGGACATTTCCTCCCCCTGGGAAAAGGAAAAGGTAAAGAAGGGGATGGGGGACGAACGAGAGAAAAATGTTTATTATGGGAAGAACTGAGAGAAGTTTCTTAGAACTCAGCCTTTTTAAACTGCAATCTATTAAATCAAATCAAATCCAATTGTATTTGTCACATACCCACGGTTAGCAGATGTTAATGCGAGTGTAGCGAAATGCTTGTGCTTCTAGTTCACACAATGCAGTAATAACCAACTAGTAATCTAACCTAACAATTCCACAACTACTACCTTATACACACAAGTGTAAAGGGATAAATAATATGTACATAAAGATATATGAATGAGTGATGGTACAGAACGGCATAGGCAAGATGCAGTAGATGGTATTGAGTACAGTATATACATATGAGATGAGTAAAGTAGGGTATGTAAACATAAAGTGGCTAGTGATACATGTATTACATAAAGATGGCAAGATGCAGTAGATGATATAGAGTACAGTATATACATATACATATGAGATGAGTAATGTAGGATATGTAAACATTATATTAAGTGGCATTGTTTAAAGTGGCTAGTGATACATTTTTTACATCAATTTCCATTATTAAAGTGGCTGGAGTTGAGTCAGTATGTTGGCAGCAGCCACTCAATGTTAGTGGTGGCTGTTTAACAGTCTGATGGCCTTGAGATAGGAGCTGTTTTTCAGTCTCTTGGTCCCTGCTTTGATGCACCTGTACTGACCTCGCCTTCTGGATGATAGCGGGGTGAACAGGCAGTGGCTCGGGTGGTTGTTGTCCTTGATGATCTTTATGGCCTTCCTGTGACATCGGGTGGTGTAGTTGTCCTGGAGGGCAGGTAGTTTGCCCCGGTGATGCGCTGTGCAGACCTCACTACCCTCTGGAGAGCCTTACGGTTGTGGGCGGAGCAGTTGCCGTACCAGGCGGTGATACAGCCCGACCAGGATGCTCTCGATTGTGCATCTGTAGAAGTTTGTGAGTGCTTTTGGTGACAAGCCGAATTTCTTCAGCCTCCTGAGGTTGAAGAGGCGCTGCTGCTGTGTGGGTGGACCAATTCAGTTTGTCCGTGATGTGTACGCCGAGGAACTTAAAACTTACTACCCTCTCCACTGCTGTCCCATCGATGTGGATAGGGGGTGCTCCCTCTGCTGTTTCCTGAAGTCCACAATCATCTCCATTGTTTGGTTGACGTTGAGTGTGAGGTTATTTTCCTGACACCACACTCCGAGGGCCCTCACCTCCTCCCTGTATGCCGTCTCGTCCGCAAACTTGATGATTGAGTTGGAGGCGTGGGTGAACAGGGAGTACAGGAGAGTGCTCAGAACGCACCTTTGTGGGGCCCCAGTGTTGAGGATCAGCGGGGTGGAGATGTTGTTACCTACCCTCACCACCTGATGGTGTGTGTGTGTGGACTTGTATGTGTGGGGGGTGAACAGGCGGTGAAATCCTGAATATCCTACATATCCGCTGAACAGAAGAGAAAGTGAGAGGAGAGCACTTTCAAAGCACACCTGTTTTGTTTGCCTTAATGATTTACTGTCAATGGTTGTAAAAGCCAAATCAAACAGAATTTCTCAGAACAACAAACCCACAAAAACAACACTAGAATATTGAGAACTGGGATCAAAAACCAGTGCTCAGATAACCGGCATATCATCAAATGACACTCGCCAGGCATTAGTAATCAATCATCATCAACTCCAATCTGCAGTCTTCCAATCATAGACTTATATTTCTATGTTTACAATAACATTAAAGAATTATGTAACACAGACAGTAGTACAACATTAATCTATGTTACATAGTAGCTCCATTTAACATGATGATATAATTGCAGGGGGTCATAATATGAATGGGATCATTATTGTGTAGAGACGATTGTTATCACTGTATAGACAACAGTGTCAACAACCTGCACTTCCATTTTACTCCCTCCGTTGCAGAACCAAACGTGATACACTAAACTTTTCTTCAGTAGGCACACAGAGGCAGCTGAAATCTGCCAAATATTTCAGATGTACAATCTGTGTTTCAATCTGTGTTCAAACAAACATATCAAACTTTGACAGTGGCCGTGTAACCGTTAATAAAACTCCCTAAACATATTTTTGTCACCGCCACACAAATAACATTATACACACATAATCCCAAGTGACCCATTATGTCATTACACCATCCCCTTTTTAAAAGCTGTTTGGTGGTGTTTTCTTTATCACTGGTCTAGTTTTTTTTACAAGGGCCTTTTCATTGCGTGCTGCAGAAGCTGTTAGCACTGCCTGCCTACCGGCCACTCCTGTCTGCTAGTTGATTCCTGGGCTGGCTTCAAAGAGATCCTGTCTCTGGATGATAATGAATGCAGCGTGTCTGCCTGTGCTGTGCCATGGCTCACTGTCAATCTGTTCCCACAGTCTCCGTTTACACGTTACTGTAAACTCACTTTGAGTTCAGAGCTCGACTTTCGTAGTCCTCTCTCACTGAATAGCTGCTATGGGCTTTTCCTCAGTTACCTCAGTCACTTTCTGAATTCTGTTCATTCTTGCTTTTAATGTATTTTTGTTGTCTATTTTACTGTAAAGTGTATGAGGACGTTCAAAGCTTTAATTATATAAATGCTCTTTGAATATAGTTTAATTTGATTTGTTCACTTCTTTGTTTGCGAAAGGGCTGTTAATGGTCAGTCACTGACTGTTCTCACTTCCACGTCCGTCTTGCATGGCATGACCTTATAGCACCGCTATGCTCTACAGGGAGTGAAGAGGACACAGTTAGTATGGTGAGTCAGAAATTGTGACCTCTTTCTACCCAATTAAAATGACTATCTGCATGATGACTCAACAGTTATGAGCAGTCAAGGCAGAGAGTAGGGTAATGCGTACACGTGCTATATACTACTGCTAATATCGTTGAAGAAAATGAAAAAACACATGGATAGAACGATAGATAACCGAATACTGTAGAGAAACCGGGTCATCAATAAAAGAAGAAAGGAGCCCTTTCAAAAGTGACCACACTGTGTTATGGCCGGGTCGAAGGGATTCATTCTATTCATCCAACTGAAAAGGCATTATTTATGCGTCCTGCCTACCTCTCTACCTGCTTGCTCTCTGTCCACACTGTTTGGTCTCCACATAAAAGAGGGTGGCCTGGTGAACAAAGCAAAGGTTTGACAGAGCTCTGGCCACCTGTGGTCGAGCAACCAAAACATTTAATCAGCAAGGGGTTGAGTCAGGCTGTAGTCATGTGAAGTGGGCTAGACCATTTCACCTACTCCTACTGTATGGGGGTGGGTAAGCAAGTCTAACTCGCAAAAAGGAATTTGGTTATTATAGAGAAACACACCTTCTTAGAGGCTATTGATGGTACAGTTTAACTAGGGAAGTGTTGTAATATTAGGGGATATGATACAAATATCATGTGGAATGTTTAGATATTGGCAAGGTTATTGGACTTTAAGCTTGCAACACACACTCAGGCCATGTCTAGACAGCTCGTGCAGCTTTAGTGTTCTGCTCATGGAATTACAAATGCATCATTTTATTTATTTAACCAGGCAAGTCAGTTGAGAACAAATTATTATTTACAATGACAGCCTACCCCTAACAACACTGGGCCAATTGTGCACCGCCCTATGGGACTCCCAATCACAGCCGGTTATCGAACCTCTAGCACTGAGATGCAGTGCCTTAGACCACTGCGCCACTCTGGAGCCCACGTCTACACTTACATTTAAATGTGTCTACCGTATCCACAATGTGTCCGGATTCCCTTTTCCTGCACTATATTCAAATGCCAGTATGCATTCTACAAACGGTGGAATAAGCTAAATAGATAATAACACAACAACACCTGATGTCAGTAGCTACCTACTGGAGCTAACTACCCAGCTAACCACTGTAGCTACAGTAGCTAGCAAGCAACGCTAAAGGGATTGCAAATGGGTTAGCATAACTCTAGCCAAACCAAAAAGCGTTTTTTGAAATATTAGCTAGCTGGCTAGCATTTATGAGGCCAGTAAGCATGTTCCTCACACGCTAGGAACATATTTCCTCTAACTTTATAATGAAAAGGTGCCTCTCGGTCCCAAAACAGTTTTCTGGAGACTTGTGGGAGGAGTGCTGATGGCGTCGCCCACTGTATGTGCTATCGGTAGCCTGATTGTGTCCAGACTGAGGAGAAATACAAACACAATGCATCCCTGACCACCTCCTGAAGCCAGATCTGAAGACAATCAGACCACAAACCCATCTTTTCAATACGATTTATTCTGATAGCAGAAATCGCATGTAAATGTCAAGTGTAGGCAGTTGTGTAAAATACATAAGTACAAATATCTGTACTTTACTATTTATATTTTTGACAACTTGTACTTTTACTTCACTACATTCCTTATGAAAATATTGTACATTTTACTCCATACATTTTCCCTGACACCCAAAAGTACTTGTTACATTTGAATGCTTAGCAGGACAGGAAAATGGTCCAATTCACACACTTATTATCAACAGAACATCCCTGGTCATCCCTATGTCTGCATGTAGGAGTGTGCCCCTGGCTTTCCGTAAATGTAAAAAACAAGAAAATGGTGCCATCTGGTTTGCGTAATATAAGGAATTTGAAATGATTTATACTTTTACTTTTGATACTTAAGTATATTTTAAACCAAACACTTGTAGACTTTTGCTCAAGTAGAATTTTACTGGGTGACTTTTACATTTACTTGAGTCCTTTTCTATTAAGGTATCTTTACCTTTACTCAAGTATGACAATTGGGTACTTTTTTCCACCACTGAGTGTAGACACTTAGTGCGCTGGAATACTGTCAAAAAAGTTACTATTATTACAACTATTAAAAGTGAGAAGCAGAGTCACAGTTGACATGATTCCTTTACTCCCCATGTCAGAGAGGAAATACTGTTCTACAAAATATATATCTATCTGAATGTTCCGCAATGTTGTTCCCTGTTGAATTTGGCCCATGTCAAAATCTCATTTTGGAGTGGAGTTCCCCTTCAAATATAGAAATCAATCATTGTTTTTATGGTAGCTATTAAGAACAACAACCTGTTTACTTTTTCACAGTCAACTTTTGTATTTTTTTATTTATTTTATTTAACCTTTATTTAACCAGGTAGGCAAGATGAGAACAAGTTCTCATTTACAATTGCGACCTGGCCTAGATAAAGCGGTTCGACACATACAACAACACAGAGTTACACATGGAGTAAAACAAACATACAGTCAATGATACAGTAGAAACAAGTCTATATACGATGTTGGGTAGTATATGGGGCTGGCTGACCAATAAACAAAGGTTAAATAAGGTGCCACACATATCTATCTATAGGCAATTAAAGGAAAACTCCACCTAAAAACAATATTTTAGTATTTGTTTCATAAGTCCGTTGTTGATATAGTTCCAGCATGTTTTTGCTTGTCAGCAATCAGGTTTTCAAGATATGTAACATTCAAAATACAGAAATCATCAATCCGAATGATGCATTTTGTGTCTATGTTTTGAAAGTAAAATTTCTTGTAAACTTGGTTGCTGACAAGTGTCAAATTAGTATGCTAGACCTGAGAATGTAATGCGTTTAGTGTTCTAGTGTCTGGGGTTTCAGGTATGTTGTGCAGTATGCTGTGTAGACCTGTCCCTGACTGCTATTAACTGTAAACACTACACAAAGCAGACAATCAACATCAGCCTAGCCAGTGCCATATATCTAGATCATAAATAAATATACATTTTGTATAAATATACTGTATGTCCCTGGCCTAGCCCAGCTCTATCGCTGCACCCTCATTGGGTTACTTTTCTATTACTTCCCATTCAGGTTCGAATGGCATTGTCAAACCTGTGCCTTAGGATGTTGACTGTATGTTTAAAAAATGACTGACTCTGCCAATGACCAAGAACTAAGTGACATAATTACCTAAGAATTAAGTGAAGTACAATCATTATTTTCAGAACTATAGGCCTACTTTCAAAATATTTCTAACCTCGGAGATTAGACATTGATCAATACTTGACGGTGTAATGTTCCTTGAGGGTGAGGAAAGATTGACAGGCTTAAGGATTAAATGACCTTTATAACCTTATGTTCCTAGCCCTAAGTTACTATCTCTACATCATCAAACCGACTGAATAAGTCATGGGGTGACCTCTGACTCTTAGGTCTCTATTGGAATCAATTACTTCTAACTAACTGTTTTAGAATGGCTTTCCAAACGTTTTCATAATGTATAAACTGTGCTATTTTCCCACTGCCGCTGGACCAGACATGGTTTAGGCATGTAGCTTTTCCAACAGGCACAAAAACGTTAACTTTGCTGCAAGGGAATGCTCATGCCAACTGCACTTGGAATTTGCATCTATCCATATAAATAGGCCGCTTTTCTTGGAATAAACTTTACTCACTGTTGCTCCAGAACACATTGGTGTATAAGCCATAGAATGTGCATTCTCCCTACTTCCACTTCCGCTACAACCAGCACTGCAGCTGCATTGAAGGAGTAGCATATAGCAAAGTGTTTCTGATAAGTTTGCGTTGTTATCATTAGCAGCATGTGTCTTTTTTAACATCTAGGAATATTTCACTTTATCGGATCATAGGAGTAACAGCATGAATTAGTGCATGAGGAATTAATGCAGTGCAACTTCAGTTTCGCTATCAGCTGGAAGACTGTGTCCCCTTTTCTCAGCCAAGGGAGGGAGAGAGAAGGGACAGTGAGTCGGGAGCCTCACCGTTGATCCCTCCCTCCCCTCAGACTGACCATCAGATGCAGGCCACCAGTCCAGTAAAATATATATATATATATATTATTATGCTCAGGCAGCTGTGCCTCACAAGTAATACAACAAATTTACCAGTGTGGTCATATACCTCATTTTTTCAAATATAATCTTAAAATGGTCTGAGAAGAACAACATTAACAGGGCAATTGAAGCATAGCAATATGCAATGATAATGTATTGGGCCTGTAGCCTACTGCACATACCTCATTGTAGCATAACTGTTTTTAATTGGTTGATGTTGCATAGGTTAACATTTAAGTTTGTTTAAAAAGAATCTGAGTGGTAGATCTCGGTTTGCATTTTGACTCAGAAAGTGATATTGACTCAGAAAAGGTTGGTGACCACTAGGGCTGATGCGGTCATGAAGGCAGTCAAATTCCACGTGACCGTTTAGTCACGGTAATTAGGCTTCTCCAAGCGCTGATGCTGCTGATGGTCATTCGTAGCCTACCAAACTTGCCAACTGCCTGGTATTCAGCACTCTATTGCCCAACTAATCACTCTGACATCAATGCAGATGTCATTCAAATCAAATCAAACACCACATGAGAGCCCATGAGCTCATGTTGCGCAACATTTCTATAAACTATGCAATTGCACGAGAAAACAGAGTGATGGCCTCTATTATCTAAACATGTAGCCCAACCTTTGTAGAACAACTCAATTTACATTAGCAATATAGAAGTGCAAAGTAAATGCATTCCTTGTCTGACAGACACCTCTTTATCTCTGTGATCCATTGTCAGTTGGTGCCAATTGTGTAAATCATTGCTCAGGGGACAGTACACATCCACTGTTCTAAATGACATGATGCCAAGTGTGTAATCCCCATTTGACTAACCTGTCAGACTATACCGTATTTTATGTATTTATGCTTTCCAATCTTCAGTAAGTCCTCATAGATCTTGTGCCAACAAAGAATGATTATCATCAATCAAATTGCAAAGCCTGCCTTTAACTAGGTCACAGTAAGTGTACACTTAGAGCCGTTATTAATCCAGACCTGTTGTCTTTAAATATCACGGCTAACAACTCCAACAAAGGAAACCCTCCAAGAACCTTATCTTATTTGGTGCCCAATACTGCGCTTCACACCAGTGCCCACCTGAGGTTTGTTAATGCAGCGGGAGCTGGGAGAGTTATATTGGATGTGACACCCAATCATGGCTATAAATAGCCATCCATTTCCCTCCCAGGAGCTCAGTTATAGCTAGCCCGCTCACAGCCATTTGATCAGTCATTTGTAGGGAGCTGACATTGCACGCTGCCTCACTTCACCTCCCTTAATCTCTGACTCACACACACACACACACACACACACACACACACACACACACACACACACACACACACACACACACACACACACACACACACACACACACACACACACACACACACACACACACACACACACACACACACACACACACACACACACACACACACACACACACACACACACACACACACACACACACACAGAATGCATGGGCTAACCAAGGCTGTATAGCCCAGGGGCCCCAGCTGGGTAGGGGGCCATTGGCCAGATCAGCCCCCCCCCCCCCGCCTGCCTCCCAAAATAGCATTATTAGGAACGCATCATAAGAATATCAAACATTTTTTCATTTTTTGAATGACAGGAAATTAGCTTTACAACAGCAACATTTTCTCCCGGACTCATTGCCAAATGTGTAGAATAGCATGATATTAGCTATAAAACTGCACATGTTTCTCTTTGCTCCATGTCAAAATGTGTAGAATAGTAGGAAGTTAGCTGTTTTCCTCAAAAAACAGGGGGAGGGGGACTCATAAGGTGCCTTACCTTCACCAGGGCTGTTTATTAGTTATAATACTAGTCTGCAGTAACTAGCTCATTGATTTAGTACTGCAAATGTGGGTTATATTCACTGATTTACTTGCTTAGAGCTGGAGATTAGTTTTCATGGCCTACATTACAGTAACCATTTACTCCTTTGGTATTGAACTGTTGCACCTTCTATAACCACTGTGGTTATTATTTGAACATCATAAAGAACGATCTTACCTTGTACTCTTATTATCTCCACCCGTAACAGCCAGAAGAGGCCTGGCCACCCTTCGGAGCCTGGTTTCCCTCTAGGCTTCTGCATCTGCACTGCTGGCTATTTGGCGTTTTAGGCTGGGTTTCTGTATAACACTTTGTGACACATGCTTATGTAAAAAGTGCTTTGTAAAATACATTTGATTGATTGTGTAGCACTGCTTTTACTTGGAAGAGTTATTCATACAATAGAGACAGTACAGGTGGTACATATGGTCTTGCATACTGTCATTTATTCTGTATTTTAACAGTAGACTTACCATATTAGTGATTGTGATTATAAGAGCCAGATGGACTCTGTGGGGGCTGGATTTTATTGCTCCTTGTGGAATAATAAAAAAAATAGAAATACATGAGGAATCAACTGGACTAGCTATAAGAGACTATCTGACATATATTGACCCCCATTGACCAATGACGCATATTAGTATTCGTCCATTACAAGGCTGCTATTCTGGGCTTTGGAGTTCTAATATATTAGAACTGTTATATTTTCACTTTATTTGACAAAATAAATATATTTGACAAAATATGAATTTACATAATTGAGGCCGGTGATGACAGTTATAGTTGCTCTGATGATGGTTCTTTTCAGATACAGGACATTTACTGCATTAGCATCAGTGATGAGTTAATCTCTGGCATGTAAATGATGCTAGTAGGCTGTAGGGATGTACAGTACTTTTCCACCAAATGAGGTAAGAGTCATGAATATGCAAACACATCATTTTCCAGTGTGTCTCTCTTTGACATGATGATATCCAGTCAAATATTACACCAATATTATAATGAAAGAATCTAAACTCTTGGGGCTGCATGGATTTCAGCAATACAGGTATGTCTACCTTCTCTTACAACCTTGCATTCATAATTGGTCACATTCGTATTTTACTACAAAACAGTTGAGACAGATTTCTGTTCTAACAATCGTACACAATTGTTCAGGGTTTGTGAATAATTCATGTCAGGGAAACGGATTTATTTGCCTGTTTCCCTGCATGCCTCTCCAATGTGCAGCTGGTGCCGTTCGACTACGGGAGACGCGCATAATTATTGAATATCTGTCAAGCAGGCCTATCACTGCGCGGTGTCGCTGAGCCACTATCGATTTGGGAAAGTTAATCATTAAATGAGGACGCAGTAAAGGTGTATATATTTGTTCATTATGAAACATAATTTTGCCATCTCTAGTCTAATGTGTATCACTTCGCAAACACATGAGTAAATTACAAAACGTATCAATGACCCAATGGGGGAAACTTCCCCATATTATAAAACTATATGGAGGACATTCTCTTTAGCTTAATGTGATAGCTTATTTTTATTATTCAAACGACTGCGCTAGACAGGGCAGGCTCCCTTAACAGTCACCTTGTTTCTCTAGTACGCATGTTCTGTTTACAAGACAATGCGGCGCGTAGCGGTCCCACTGTGTTCTTGTGGAGGTAGTCGTAGGAGGGAGAGGAGATACGAAACATCAGCCCATGTTGGACCCAAACGCTAAATTACACATACCAGTGAATGCTGTTCCAAATACGTGTGTGATCTGTTGTGAGAGTAGAACAATCCACAAGTTTGACTAACGAAATGGTCTGCGGTTCGAAAGGCGCTCCCGCGTCTCCTCACTTCAGCACTCTGGACAGCGCTCCACCAACTTGGAGACGGCGAGACCTGCAGGAGTTCCGTTCTGTAATGAGGACCAACTGGAGATAAACGACGGTGCAATCATGGTGGATATTACGTGTTTATTATTTACAGGTGTATGTAAAACGCAAGTGGACTTTTCGAAGTGAGACATGGACTTTGTGGAAATTATCTTCGCGTTGTTCATTATTGTGGTCGCAATTGTCTCGTTGTTGTCGAACTTGCTGGTGCTGCTATGTTTTGTCCAGAGCACCGAGATCCGCCGACAGGTGCCGGGAATATTCACCATGAACCTGTCTTTCTGCAACATACTTATCACCCTTTTGAACATGCCATCGACATTGGTGGGGATTATCGGAAACCAGCAGCCTTTTGGGGATTGCCTTTGCCATACAGTGAGCTTTCTGGAGACTTTTTTGACTGCGAACACTATGTTGAGTATGGCAGCACTCAGTATAGACCGCTGGATAGCGGTGGTCTTTCCCTTGAGTTACTCCAGTAAAATGCGCTACAAGGACGCAGTGATCATGATGTGCTACTCGTGGCTCCACTCCCTCACGTTTTCCGTCATCGCCCTCCTGTTCTCCTGGGTTGACTATAGCCACATTTACGCCTCGTGCACCTTGCATTTGAGCGAGGAGAGCGACAGGATGAAGTTTACAATTTTCACCGTCGTTTTCCACGCCACTAGTTTCATGCTCTCTCTACTGATCCTGTGCTTCACCTATCTGAAGGTGTTAAAAGTTGCACGCTTCCACTGCAAGAGGATCGACGTTATAACCATGCAGACCCTGTTCTTGCTGGTGGATATTCACCCAACGTATGTATGTTCCTTTACTTATGAGGTGTGGAATGAATAGCCGTTACAACGGGCTGTAATAACTTTACAGTAGTCTATGATAAGAGGTTATAGCGTCAACCCTGAGGAAACATGCTTAGAAGAAGGTGTTCGAAAAATGTAAGGAAATATTAAATGTATAATGTTTTGTCATTTGTTCTGCTGGACTAATACAAGTTCATTTCTATTTTCAGTGTGAAACAAAGGTGCCTGGTAGAGCAAAAGCGGAGGAAACAGAGAGCCACCAAGAAAATCAGCATTTTCATTGGGTCGTTCATCATCTGTTTTGCTCCCTATGTTATTACGAGGTAAGTGGATTTCCAGTAAACTGCAATACAGGCAGCTGTACAAACAGGTGTTTTATTCACCTACTGTAAACGCAAACTATTAAAGGGGTATTATAGGGTTTATGAGATTAACACATCACCGGGTGAACAGACTTTGCTCATAAAACTCAGTTAATGAACAGCAAATATATAGGCTATAAGCAAATGGTATATACACGGTCTAATAACTTTTGCCACACAGCAAAATAACTGATTGAACAAAGTTCAGTTGTAAGGTGAGGCAATATGCATGCAAGATTGAGCCATATGCATGCACAACAGAAGGTTTAATTCAATTTCACCCAATGAGTTTTTTTTGTGTGTTTATGACAATGATCTCCTTCTGTAACTGAAACATCCATCATTAAACAATCCATTACCTGTTGTCATCTAATTTCACTGAACCATGAGATGACATTTATCATACAGAGAGACTTTAATTACCAAGAATGCACAGCATGACCTAGAGCAGTGGTTCCCAACTCCAGTCCTCCAGTACCCACAACAGTACACATTTCTATTGTAGCCCCGGGACAAGAACAACAGTTTCAACCCATCAACTAATCATCAGGACCTAAATGAGTTGAAACAGGTTTTAATTTCTGGGGCTACAACAAAAATGTGTGCTGTTGGGGGTACTCGACAACTGGTGTTGGGAACCACTGGTCTAGAGATTGTAGTTATGGGCAGGTGCCTAACTAGGAATAACAGGGGTTCCATAGAACTCCACATTAATTCAAGAGGAGTGTTTTTAGATGCATCAGTCCGAAACTTTACTTCAGAACAATAGAAATTCGTCAAAGAAGATTACATAAAATCTGATGCAGGTGTGTTATACAGACCTGGGTGATAGTTTAGATCCCTAAAACTAAACTCTGGACCTCGAAGCCAGTTCCACTACTTGTTTTAATTGTTCCGCGCCAGGTTTAGACCTGGCACACCAGGTGGGTGCAATTAATTATCAGGTAGAAGAACAGAAAACCAGCTCCGGCTCCGGACCTCGTAGGGTAAGAGTGAAATACCCCTGGTTTAGATAGTGTGTGGGTGTGGGACTCTAGACCCCACCTGACCCCACCTGATAGGTGGGATCTAGAAGGGGGTGGGGGTGGAATAATGAAAAACATTTTAATGAGGAAATCTGTCTCAGTAATTGGCATAACTTTTAACCTCCTGTGCACACAATGGAAAGAGTCGGAATTACTTGATGAAGGGGAAATTTCTGCTTATTGGCAGGATTTATCCTCTATCACTCAACTGCATGCGTCATTAGCATTTATGCATACCAGTGGGCCATAATAATGTAGCAATGTTCACCGTATACATTTTTCTTATGAATAAATATTTTATGTATATTATTATTACCTTTAGTATAATGTTAGTCGCCCACGCTGTTTATCGGCTGAACAATAAAGCCACATTTATTCTGTTCTACCTTGCAACCTTAGAGCCTCATGGCATTTCATAGAATAACAACTGAGTTACCACAAAACACTCTCAATAGCAAACAGAACAACTCACTGCAAGATAAATACCATGCTTTGAA
This sequence comes from Oncorhynchus gorbuscha, assembly GCF_021184085.1. Taxonomy (NCBI): domain Eukaryota; kingdom Metazoa; phylum Chordata; class Actinopteri; order Salmoniformes; family Salmonidae; genus Oncorhynchus; species Oncorhynchus gorbuscha. The sequence continues at coordinate 26,986,132 of NC_060193.1, read as the reverse complement.
TATGGGATAACATGTGCCCTTTCTAAAAGGCTATTTTCCGAACTCTAACTTGACCTCTGCCTTCTCAGGCTGACGGAGCTGCTTCCCTTCGTGGGCATCAATCGCCACTGGGGAATCTTCAGTAAGTGCCTGACATACAGCAAGGCTGCGTCTGACCCCTTTGCCTACTCCCTCCTGCGTCAACAGTACAAGAAGGTCCTGGTTACCGTCATCAACCGGCTGCTGCGCCGTGACCTGTACCCATCGTCTGGCCACAACAGCTCTCTGGATACAGAGAACGACTACTCTCTCCATAGGATCAGTTAATAGCCCCATTTTGGACATAACAAATATACCACAGACAGACAGCCCAAAAATAAAGGTTTCCTTATGGCAAAAGGGCAGGAGCTGAGAGAGAGATGGTCAGAAAAAGGGATTGTTGGAGAAGAAAAGAGATAGTGAGAGAGAGGGAGATGTTGTGGGAGGAAAAGCAAGAGGGGAGGAGTAGGATAGAGGGAGACAGGAAAACTGGAGGGGTAGACAGAGGAAGATGGCAAGATGGACTGTGCAAAGAATGATCGCATTCGGGGATGTTTGCTCCAGGCTTATTGGTAAAAAAGGAAGTTTATTGATCTATGGTTCACTGGTAGAACCACGCACACACACGATGGCACAGAGCCAGAATCAAATGAATCAATGTTATTGAATCAGCCAGGGGCTCGGGTTGAATCATAAACGGATGAATCACACCATTAGAGACTGAATTATTGTCTCTGCTGAGTAGCAAGGTATGCTAGTGGGCACTTATCGACCATATAACAACCTCTTTATAAAGAAGCTGACATAGCCAAATGTACAGACCTTTTGACACCCATATAGAACACAGGGAAGTGCTATGAAGGTTATTAATTTCTTGTTGAGAGATGCACATAACATACATGGTAGTACCATATGCCGACAGACTGTTGGATGCGACGACTAACGAGGAACTCTGTTCCGGTACGCTGATTTCTCGTCACTGATCAGTTGAACGAATCACAATTTCGCAGGTGCTCACATCTTTCGAATTTCGGTAGGGGAAGGGACATTGGGCCCATGGACTTGCCTGAAATGGCTGAGAGTTTCCGTTTAGAGGGGTGGCGACTTCGCTCGTCACGTTCGTACATTTTCTATCACGTCTCCCCCCAGAACTTAATGGAGCATTTGACGCAATTACTCAAAATGTTAGTTCTGGGTGCCCGAGCTTACAAGGTTATGGACTGTTAACAGTGCATAGGGAGGATGGGAACGCTTAACTAGCTGCTGGCTAGTAGCCATTGGGCCACTGGTGCAATTTCTTGAAGTTAAAATGTATACTTGTCAATGAATGGTACTCGCTGTGGCAAGTATTGCTAAATAGATGGCCATGTTATGTAGACTATGGACTGTGTTAGACTCATTGGGTTAGACTACTACTGCAGTTGTTCACAATTTCTTCATGTCAATCACTGGAAATGAATGCACTTTGTATTTCTCTCAGAGCTACTAGTTACAGGAGCCAAAGGCAAATATCATGTTTACTATGATATTAGCATGTTGTAACTGAATGTACTACATAAAGATAATTTTGACTGAAATGGCTTTGAACTACTGTGTATAATACTTTATTTTGCCAAATATCCATATAAATATTTTCCAGTGATTGCTGGTAATGTATATATGGATATTTATAAATACCTGATGTTATCTTTATCAAACTATGTTGCACTGTATTAGAAACGATATTATTTATTTGATCTTAAAATGCTATAGGGGAATAATGTTACGTTCAATAAGTGCTTTAAACACGTTATTGTGTGTGTGCCAGAATTTAATATACAGTATGACTGTTTAGCTCCTATAGTTGCTTTATCAGAACTGGTTTCATTAGATGTATAGACACAAAGTATTTCATACTGTAAGCCACTTGCTGTAGCCTAAATTGGCAGTGTGTGAGTAAAGATGTTGGTGAAAAATGTGCAATAAAGCTGTCCAATAACAAGCATCATTTGATACCAGGCCATATGAGACAACATAACAGGGACATTTAGAAGCATTATCTCATATCTTAATGCCCAATCTGGCATTTTATCTTGGCAGATGCATCACCAGCTGTTTTGCAGGTGCTAGACTAGAGGCTGCCTGGATACACAATTCAACGTTTGTGTCACCACACCTCGATCGAATAACCCAATAACTAGTTTCCATGCAGTAAGTAGGAGTACAGCGATATTATTAAACGCCTCTGTATGATTGATTGTTGATTAGTTAAAAGGGATCAACGGATTGGCTCGAGCGACTGAAGGGCGGGAAAATTCATCGAGCAACAAGTATCAAGCCTATTTATTTTATAGAGCATATGTACTGTCAACATACATGTCCAATAAATGAATGCACTTTAAGGTAAGAAATGAAAGGTTCATATATGTGGAAATGGTTGAGTAAAACTGTTTACAGTATAGGATTGGTAAGAGGTGTATTTCAGAAAGTTTATTTGCAGCATGTTTTCAAGCACAATCCTCCCAACTCCAGCCTTCTGCCACTTCTGTCCGGAACATTTCCCTCTGTAATTTGATAGTCAACCGTAATACTTGTAATAACCTCACTTTTTAGGGAAGCTCTCAAAGTTTTCGTGTAATTAGGCGCAGTAGGCTTGAGGTGCCACATCACAAAATATGGAATTTATGCGGAGGAAAATGAAGACTATTGTTTTTCTGAATGCACTTGTAACGGTTATCTGGTGTGCCTCTCCGCGCTGCAACCCTGAAGACGAATTTCTCGGTAAAGTACTCCGCTTGCTATGATAACACACATGGTGTGTTTTGTTCATAGGAGTGATGTGACAGTGTGTAGGCTATTCCTGAAATATGTTTATCTACAAGGCAATGGTTCAGAGGAATTTAATCTAAAACATAGACAAACTATTGTGGCCTATTTTAATTCACAAGCTGCCAACAGTAACAAAAGTAAAAGTAACCTCTTACAGCATGTGTCTTAAATGAGTGCGAAATAACTGCTTAATTTCTTTAGAGAATGATAGGAATTGCAGAGTTATATAGAAATATTGAGGTAGATATTCATCACTACTGAGAGGTCATCTGATCCTAAGAATGAGAGTTCTTAGAAAATTAATAAGATTTTACTGACAGACCAACCTGGTCTCAGAGCATTTCGTAAAAAAAAAACGTAAATCCGATACTTTCTCTTTAGTATCATATGCTAAGTTTCGTATGGTATGTATTAATTTGTGATTGTCCATCAGTCATTTAGTATGACATGTTAGAAAGTACAATTCGTATTATATGTTACAAATGTGCAAATGTACAATATGTTAAGAATTTGCTAAACGTATTCTATGTTACGAATTCTAGCTAGGTGGCTAGGTGACTAACGTTAGCTAGCTGGGTAACATTTAAAGGGTTAAGGTTAGCATCAGGGGAAGGGTTAGCTAAAATAGTTAAGGTTAGGGTTAGGAAAAGGGTTAAGGTTGGGATTAGGGTTACGGGAAAGATTAGCTAACATGCTAAGTAAGTTACAAAGAGCTAAATAGTAGTAAGTAGTTGAAAAGTTGCTAATTAGATAAAAAGTTGTGCGTGATGAAACCTTTGTTTTTGCCTAAAGTAACCATCTGTCTTTTGTAACCATACCAATCGTAACATATCATACTAATTTAAGTGTCTTGGATTTATGTTTACTATATTACGTCTAATCTATGAGATCAGGCTGGACAGGCAGACATTTGTGAGGAGAGATGGTAAAGCCAGATAGAGGGTTCATAAAAACAAACTAAAGTCACCAATAACGGTGGTGATAAATGTTATTCTGCCATCTAGTGTTGAAGGTATGAAATAAACTAACAATGGTTTGTCTTTCAGGTCGTTTTTGCAAAGAACCAGAACCTGAAAAACGTATGTATTTCTTTCATCAAGAAACCCTTCAAACTTATGTAAATGTAATGTGTGTACAGACTTGACTGACAACATCTAGTAAGGTTATTATGGCTTTAGGCGGGCAGTGGGATATTCAATGGGATATTATGGCCTTAAGGCATCTCCGAGCTACCAAGTGTATTTTTGGATGATAAATAGCTGTATGAAATATTCACATTTTAATCTCCAGACATAATAGAAATATTTGGACTTCATCCTTTTTGGTACTGCATAGAGGTAGCTATATATGAGATAATAAAAACGTTTTAGACAAAGGGATGGATTCTTGCATGCATATACATATGACAATTTAATATCAGGTTATGTATATTTTCCATGTCAAGGAAATTAGTGATGGTTGCTTACTGAACATCTTAGCTATATTTCTTAAATAAATGAACTGAGAACAAATGTAAAGATACAAGAGGAAAACACCTGGCCAATACCCCTAAACCTACTGATTTACAATGGAGAGAACATATGGACCATAGAAACCGTCTTGCAAGCGAGTCGACACTACGCCCCCACCTGAAAATAATGACTAACAAATCAATTGTTATAAGATTATTTTGCCACCCACATTACAAAAGCATCCAAAGGTCCCATCGAAGTTAATTGCAAAGATTACATAATAGTATGAAACAATACATGGTATTATGAAGTTTTGCATAATGATGTTATATTACAGCCTTTTGATGTACTATGTGTATTTTATACATGAATGATTCAACATGGTAAGGTATGAGTCTACATTCAGATCAGTCACCATATAGCACTTAATCTCTTCCATCTTTCTGAACCTGCTTCTTGGTTGCCTCTCTCCTCTACCCAGCCAAGTGCGTGGACATCATGATGAACTACTGCGACGACATGTCCTACACCCACACCATGTTCCCCAACATCCTGGGCCACAGGACCCGTGAGGAGGCCGAGCTGGGCCCCGAGTACCTCCTCCTCAGTGTGGTCCACAACCTGCTCAATGGAGAGTGCACCCCGGACATCCGCATGCTGGGCTGCTCAGTGCTGGTGCCACGCTGTGAAAAGGAGAAAGTGTGTAGCTAACAAAGGATAATGTAATAACACTGGATAATGTAATAACGTTCAATAATGTCATAACTTTCATTAAAGTCAGAACGTTTTGTTTTATAATGTAAGGTGCTCAAGCCGTGCAGGAGTACCTGCGAGGCGGTGCGTAAGAGCTGTCGCCACGCCTTCGAGGGCATCGAGATGGCCTGGCCCTACTTCTTGGACTGTGACCGCTTCTTTGTCAGCGACCAGGAGGGTTGTTACGACCCACTGGAGGGCCTACGAGGTAACAACCACAGTTTAACTGGTGTCATATCATACATGTGACTATCAATCTATGATAGAGACTACAATAGGACACTAACTACTGTACAGTAGGATGTTGACTCAAATAGTATTTTCAGACATAAAACAACCACATGAGCAAAATGTACGACTAGAGAGAACCATGTGTGTCAATATTATTACAAGATGATATCAATCTAAAGAAAAAGAACACCCAAACCCCCTCTAATAACAGAAGCATCCTTGGAGGGCCAACGGAGAACGGAGATTTATGATAGTCGCCTGGTTGCCACATGAGCCCTTGTGGTAAGGTGACCAGATGTCCCCGATTTCCCCAATTTTAATGGCCTGTCCCCGGCTTGAGTTGTTTCCGAAAATGTCCCCGATTAGCCCCTCAGAAAGAAAAAAGCAACTCTCAAGTTAGAGGGCTGATATTTCCATAATCAAACTTTGTATCCAATCAGATTTGTATGTAAAAAATAATGTCTAACACAGTACCAAACTTGTTTGCTCTGCTTCGCTGCTGACCTTTTATGAGAATGGTAATCAATTCTTGTGTTATAATTAATACAAGTAGCCTATTAGAAAGGAACATAGCGAAAATGTGTAGTTAAATATTGTTCCATGCCATTGTTTATTATATTTTCGTGCAGCTGCCCCCACGTAGGCTTTTGTGACCTAGAAAGGATCTATATTTGTAGCAACTATACAAAGCCCTCAAAAATAACCCATAAGCAAGATGTTAGAGATTTGACAACTGCAATAACATCATGTGAGCCATATGGGAACACATACAAATGATGTCACTTTATGTCCACAGGCAACGCTGTTATCATATCTGCCATTAATATCTTGACTCAAGCAAGATATACTGTGTGCTTTTTAACAAGTCTATGAATTCACGCGGAGAAGTGATCAGTCTAACTTGAGTTCCGTACAGTTTGTTTCTCTCTGTGGCTGCAACCAACGCACACTCCAGCTATGAAATTGCTCTCAATGAGTGTTAATGAGTCCTCTATTCCTTTGTACTCTCTCTATTTAACTCCACAGCTACTCTTTCCCACCATAAACAGGTCCTACAGTAGCCTATACCGACAAAATAACAGTTGAATGTTCATATAGCCACTTCCCAGAATCATATTATAGATATGAATTTACATATTATACATACAATATGTTATGGTTATAGATATGCACACAGATGGTGGTATAAAGTTTTACATAACAGTTTTTAGTGTAGTATGAAATCTGTTTCCAAACCGATCTTAGAATCTAACTGAAACACAAGCTGATGTCTGGCAACCCTACTAAGGTTTATAATCATTTCCATGCAGATATTTATGTTGAACTGTTTTCTTTGGTTCTTATGTCTCAACTTTGATTGGTTGCTTACCTTTCAGGTCTGGCACATTTGCCTAAATGAGCACATTTATATAGAAGTGCAGACCGGGGCTAGAATGTAGACTTTCCACTTTCTCTAATTCGTCAGTCTCCTGATATTTTACAGGGCTTTACTCGGCATGAGATGAAAGACTAAGGCCGTATTTGGTAAAATGGTATTCTGATATGGATCCAATTTATTTAAGTGAGGCGGTTTATTGAAGCATGGTTATGCTTTCAAATGTAAACTTTTCTATGACATTGAATCAATGTCACGCTTGATAGTTAATACAAAAGTGTCTTAACTGGCTTGGAACACTATTAATCTTTATATCTTTGGCTACACTTTATAACAACTTTTACGAATAAGCCATTATTATAAAAATGTCACCATCTCTTCTTTCTCATAGTGACACAGGAAGAAGACCAGGCCAGTATAGATAATACCCCTGAGGAGCCTCATACTGTCATCCAGTTTAGCTATCAGTCTAACACCCAGATGAACAGCATCCTGAAGAAGACTGCAGCGCAATGCCCCGAAATCGCCACAACTTACAGCATCGGCCGCAGTGTGGAGGGCAAAGACCTGCTAGTGATTGAGTTCTCAAACAACCCTGGAGTACATGAATTACGTGAGTACAAATGGTCCTCAAATATACAGTACAGTGAGAGGGAGTCCTCGGTTCAGAGTTCAACCGGAGATAGTGTGTCTTTTTTGATTGTTGCACTAGACTGTAAGCTGTTGTCTTGGCCAGGTCTCCCTTGAAAAACAGATCATTCATCTCAAGCGACTTTCTTGCTGAATAAATGTTAAGTAAGTCCCTATCCTGTTGCCTGATATCAACAGTTGAACCGGAGATGAAGTACATAGGCAACATGCACGGGAACGAGGTGCTGGGTCGCCAGCTGTTGATCTATCTGACCCAGTACCTGTGTTCAGAGTACCTGCTGGGGAACCAGCGCATCCAGAGCCTGATCAACACCACGCGTATCCACATCCTGCCCTCCATGAACCCTGACGGCTATGAGTTGGCTGCTGCTGAGGTCCAGGGCACCAACGACCCCGAGAATGAGGAGGTAGGTTGAATCAATGCTGTTGCTATGTTATTTGAACGTAATTCCAACATGATGGTGAATCAACATGGAAGACTTATTGGCTTTGAAAGTATACACACATTCTACCAGGTTTTTACCAGAATTCAACGGCAGGTCGGACGGAACGTTAAGTTTATTCAGCACCACAGGAGGTTGGTGGCACCTTAATTGGGGAGGCCAGAATTGTGGTCATGGTTGGAACAGAATCGGTGGAATGGTATCATCAGACACATGGTTTCCATTATTATGAGCTGCCTCCCCTCAGCAGCCTCCTGTGTTCAACACTGAATTCACATTAGTCAACAACACCAATCAAATATCAATCATATAATATTCACTGCTCGATACTTACAGTATACTATCCACTGTATGAAACTCTACAGGCTCAGAACTACTACAGCTGGACGCTGGGTCGAGGTAATGCCCAAAACATTGACCTGAACAGGAACTTCCCTGACCTGACCGCTGTCGCCTATGGCCGCCGCAGACACCGGCATTTCCGTAGCGACCACATCCCAATTCCAGACGCTTACTGGTTTGATAAGGTACAGTATGAATTCCTATCGATTTATATGCATGTGTGCATTGATTGTGTGGTGTTTATGCTACTAGATATGAATACATGACAATTGACAATGCCTTACGTGTATTTTGGCATTAGGACAGACAAAGTTTATTTCCTGTTTAACTGATTTTTATTCCTGAAAGTGAGACAAAAAAAACAAAACAGAAAAACAAATGAATCCAAATTGATACCAAGTGAGAGGGTTTTTCATAAATAGTGGAGAAGGAAAAAATGAGTACTTTACCACATTGTCCTAAGCACCTGTGCAGGCTCTAGGCCTAATGTAGGTTTCAAGAGTTATATTATTTCAAGTGAAAATCTACGCTAGGAAATCCTTCTTGTGTTATTTTGAAAAAGAATGCAGATGATGTTACAATGTTAATTATTATAATCATGGGAAATTAAGCAATGGGCAGTATATATTGTAACAGTTTCTTTATTCTGAACATATCACTGATAAACATCAATAGCAGTATTATTAACATATGATGTATAATAGGATACAATATAAACTGTGTGAAAAAATTATTGACTTAATGTATAATCAGTTAATTCCTTAAATGTATAGCCTAACTCGACTTCAACAAAATATTAATACAATACAAATATTAAAAGGCCTATCATAGATGAGACATTATAGGAGAAATAGACTACTGAATGTAAAGAGGGCCAATCATTCAAGTTAGGTCTGTCAAATGAATGCAGCACGGGAAAAAGTAAAATCCAATCCCTGTCATCTACAGGATAATAACTTAATTTAATGTTCAGTGGCTTGCGAAAGTTTTCACCCCCCTGGCATTTTTCCTATTTTGTTGCCTTATAACCTGGAATAAAATAGATTTTGGGGGGGTATGTATCATTTGATTTACACAACATGCCTACCACTTTGAAGATGCAACATATTTTTTATTGTGAAACAAACAAGAAAAGGACAAAAAAGCAGAAAACTTGAGCGTGCATAACTATTCACCCCCCCCCAAATCAATACTTTGTAGAGCCACCCTTTGCAGCAATTACAGCTGCAAGTCTCTTGGGGTATGTCTATATAAGCTTGGCACATCTAGCCATTGGGATTTCTGCCCATTCTTCAATGCAAAACGGCTTCAGCTCCTTCAAGTTGGATGGGTTCTGCTTGTGTATAGCAATTTTTAAGTCATACCACAGCTTCTCAATTGGATTGAGGTCTGGGCTTTGACTAGGCCATTCCAAGACATTTACATGTTTCCCCTTAAACCACTCGAGTGTTGCTTTAGCAGTATGCTTAGGGTCATTGTCCTGCTGGAAGGAAGGTGAACCCCCGTCCCGATCTCAAATCTCTGGAAGACTGAAACAGGTTTCCCTCAAGAATGTTCCTGTATTTAGCGCCATCCATCATTCCTTACATTCTGACCAGTTTCCCAGTCCCTGCCAATGAAAAACATCCCCACAGCATGATGCTGCCACCACCATGCTTCACTGTGGGGATGGTGTTCTTGGGGTGATGAGAGGTGTTGGGTTTGCGCCAGACATAGCGTTTTCCTTGATGGCCAAAAAGCTCAATTTTAGTCTCATCTGATCAGAGTACCTTCTTCTATATGTTTGGGGAGTCTCCCACATGCCTTTTGGCGAACACAAAACATGTTTGCTTATTTTTTTCTGGCCACACTTCGGTAAAGCTCAGCTCTGTGGAGTGTACGGCTTAAAGTGGTCCTATGGACAGATACTCCAATCTCTGCTGTGGAGCTTTGCAGCTTCTTCAGGGTTATCTTTGGTCTCTTTGTTGCCTCACTGATTAATGACCTCCATGCCTGGTCCATGAGTGGGCGGCCCTCTCTTGGCAGGTTTGTTGTGGTGCCATATTCTTTCATTTTTTAAATAATGGATTTAATGGTGCTCCGTGGGATGTTCAAAGTTTCAGATTTTTTTATGACCCAACCCTGATCTGTACTTCCCTACAACTTTGTCCCTGACCTGTTTGAAGAGCTCCTTGGTCTTCATAATGCCGCTTGCTTGGTGGTGTTGCAGACTCTGGGGCCTCTCAGAACAGGTGTATATATACTAAGATCATGTGATAGATCATATGACACTTAGATTGCGCACAGGTGGACTTTATTTAACTAATTATGTGACTTCTGAAGGTAATTGGTTAAACCAGATCTTATTTAGGGGCTTCATAGCAAAGGGGGTGAATACATATGCATGCACAACTTTTCAGTTTTTTATTTTTTTGAATTTTTTGAAACAAGTTATTTCATTTCACTTCACCGTTTTGGACTATATTGTGTATGTTCATTACATGAAATCCAAATAAATATCAATTTAAATGACAGGTTGTAATGCAACACAATAGGAAAAACGCCAAGGGGGTGAATACTTTTGCAAGGCACTGTATATAGGGTAATAGAGTAGAATATTTGATTTTTTTCTAATTCAAGATTGATTGACAAGAAATAATTGCAATAAAAGGAAATGTTAATGTATAATGAGTTCATTACCTGAATGTATCATATACTGTAGCCTATAGGCTTTAACAAAATATGTGTAAAGGAGTGCGTAACTGGCTGCAGGGAAGTCAGGCGCAGGAGAGCAGAAATGGGTAGCAAACGGGTTCCCTTTATTGAGGCGAACAGAACACGGTACTAAGAAAACTAAACATATAATAACCCGGCGCAAACCAGCCTGGAGTACACATACATTTACATATAACAATTCCACACACAGACATGGGGGGAAACAGAGGGTTATATACAAAACGAGTAATGAGGGAATGCAAACCAGGTGTGCGGGAAAACAAGACAAAACAAACGGAAAATGAAAGGTAGATCGACGATGGCTAGAAGACCGGTGACATCGACGGGCGAATGCCGCCCGAACAAGGAGAGGAATCGACCTTGGCGGAAGTCGTGACAATATGAATAGGCCTATCATAGACAAGGCCTTTAATTTGAAGAAAGAGGGACAATCTGTCATGCAGGTGAAAGAGGACCCAAAAGCGACTTGGCGAAAACAGAGTCTTTAATCCAGTAAAGTAAATACAATCAAAAAACACAACTTTCACTCGAAATGACGAGGACAAACTGGAGACTCGATCTTGAACAGCAGGTGAACAGCAGGTTGCCTCGGGAAGGCACTTGAACCAAACAGACTCAGACACCTGCTCACCACGCAGCATCTGAGGAAAACACGACACGACAGGGCGATACACAAACACAGCACGGTGAATTCTAGACAAGGAACCGACAGGGCAGAAACGAATAACAAGGAGAGAAATAGGGACTCTAATCAGGGAAAAGGATCGGGAACAGGTGTGGGAAGACTAAATGATTGATTAGGGGAATAGGAACAGCTGGGAGCAGGAACGGAACGATAGAGAGAAGAGAGAGCGGGAGAGTGAGAGAGGGAGGGGGAGAGAGAGGGATAGAAAGAGGGAAAGAACCTAATAAGACCAGCAGAGGGAAACGAATAGAAGGAGAAGAACAGGGACAAGGCATGATAATCAATGACAAAACATGACACAATCATTCAAGTTAGGTCTGTCAAATGAATGTAGCTTTGAAAAAAAGTTAATTTCAATCCGGCCATAGAGTCGTATCTGGCCATAGAGTCAATCCGGCCTATCGTATAATCTACAAAATATTTGTTTTATTTAAAATGCGCAATTAGAAGCATCATTCCATTACAGAGTAAGCTTTATTAAATTTGAGGTCAGTAGGGCCTATACAGTCAATCACTCACAGCATCCTCCTTCAATTGCCTCATCCGGCTGCCAGGAAAAGCACACACCTTGGAGATAGTCGACCACATCATTGTGGAGGTCCTTATCTGCGCGAAGTGTGTGTGTGCCACTGGCGATGCATTTAGCAGGATATGCTGTTCTTGGTGCACATGATAACTTCAAACACATTCTGTCTACAGGCATTATGCTTCTTGTCAAATGTAAGTTATGATTCACAAATCATCATACAGCAGACACACTTCAATGTCATCACTCATTTTGACTTCAATTTGGTTTTGCAAAATACTCTCAGCTTGCACTGGGGAATGCTGAGGAATGCCCTGATCTCTGGCCAGTCATTCGGTTCGATGATGACATTGTTGTTTTGGGTTATTAATTGAGGCGACGGGCTCAATTATGCTGGCATGCAAGAGAAATTAATCGTCTTCACATACATGTCCCGAGAATGTGTCACTGTTCAATTAGAGGCATGAACATAACAATCGCATGATCTGAAGGGCTTAGGTATTTTATTCTCACGTATCAGTTTGGGAAATCTTCAAGGTAGAGTGGACAGTGCATTACAGAAAAAGAACAAAGTACCGCATAAATTGAGAAGGGTGCAATTGTGGCCTGCAATTTGGGGCATTCCTGCATCTGCAGGAACCCCGCTTTATACTTCAATTTGTCAATTTTTAAACTAGGACAGGTGGGAGGCATTCATGCAGGAACCAATGAGATGCTCGATGGGGGGTGATCATGAAGGAACCAATGGGATGCTTGAGGGGTGGCATTCCTGCAGAATCAGGAATGTCCACATGCAGGAACGCCCTGAAAAGCGGGCTGCAGTTGCACACTATTGCATTTTTTAAAGAAAAGTCAAGCAGGGCATTCATTAAATAGTAAATCAAGTTTGTGTGTCCTTATTGATGTATCGTCAATATTTGATATCAAGATATGTAATTGAGCTTTGAGCTTCACCAATCATTTCCTGTTGTCATGCCATCATTCATTTTTGTTGTGATATGACCAGCTGAAGATGGTGACATATGATTTATAAGCCGGTCTGTATGTGTTTTAAATAAATCAGGTAGCTCCAGAGACATACGCAGTCATGAAGTGGATCAGGTCCATTCCCTTTGTGCTCTCAGCTAACTTCCACGGAGGAGAGCTGGTGGTGTCCTATCCCTACGACCTCTCCAAACACCCACTAGAGGAGAAGATGTTCTCCCCCACGCCAGACGAACAGGTATGTAGGACTGACAGCAAAATGTATCCTTCACTCCAACATGAACAATACTCTCCAGAATGGACTGCACTCTATGACCTGAAGTGTGTCTATTGCAGAGAGCTGTCAAATTGATTGTTCATGCTCTGCATTTATGATGATTCATTACCACATTCTTGAGAAAAAAAGGTTCATTTTGGAGATTTCCTTTGCGGTCACACCCATTTAATGTCCCATCCGAAAGACGGCACCCTACACAGAGCAGTGTCCCCAATCACTGCCCTGGGGCATTGGGATATTTTTTAGACCAGAGGAAAGAGTGCCTCCTACTGGCCCTCCAACACCACTTCCAGCAGCATCTGGTCTCCCAACCAGAGACTGACCAGGACCAACCCTGCTTAGCTTCTGAAACAAGCCAGCAGTGGTATGGAGGGTGGTATGCTGCTGGAAAGGGTGGTATGCTTCTATTTAACAGTAAACAGAACTTGCCGTTATCTTTTTTTATGAACGAGAAAGACATATGTTTATTTTTTTTGCTGCAGGTATTCAAGCAGATAGCGAGAACATATGCAGATGCCCATGCCACCATGTCAGGAAATAACTCTGAAAGGTGTGGGAGCTTTGGCAGCATCGGCCAGGACGGAATCATTAATGGAGCAAAGTGGTACAGTTTCGCAGGTGGTGAGTTTAAAGTAACTGTCCAGTGTTTCCATATTTCTAATAAATATGACCTATAAATATGGCTGCGAGCAGCATTGAACAGGGTTCACAGGATGACAGAAAGGAGACAATATCAGTTGGATAACAAAGCAAGCACTCCATCATGTAGGAACTATCTCCCTTTATGTGCCATCAGTGAAAGCATTACTATGTTTATCTCTCAAAACCACAAGGATGACACAAGTGAAGTTTAGTCTAGTGCTGTAGCTTGAAATACAGCAGGTATTCATTCTTAAAGTAATTACTTAATGTTTTGAGTTTATATACAATGCTTGGGACAATTTCACTAATGCTAAGATTTGTTGAATATTTTCATGGTATTTCACGTTGTTCGTCTGCATAATTTATATCTAGCATTTATTTGCATAAGACAAAGTCTGCTTGATCAATAGTTATTGGTGCCACTGGTGCCAATGACCTCTATAGTGCAGCCACCTAGGGTTGCAGTGACTATAGCCACACAGATATTCTAAGGACATATACATACGGTTTACATACCAAATTTCTTGGCTCCATGTCCATCAGTTAAGTTCTTATAGCCCTGGTGTGATATGGTGCCATCTAGTGGTTTAGCGTGGCCGACTTTGAATGCAGCAGCTAATTTTTAATTTTACCTTTATTTAACCAGGCAAGTCAGTTAAGAACATATTCTTATTTTCAATGACGGCCTGGGAACAGTGGGTTAACTGCCTGTTCAGGGGCAGAACGACAGATTTGTACCTTGTCTGCTCGGGGGCTTGAACTCACAACCTCCCGGTTACTAGTCCAATGCTCTAACCACTAGGCTACGCTGCCGCCCTAATCATTCATCAGAGGCTAATTCATTGAGTATATCTGGAGTCAATCTGACTTATTAGGGATGTGCATCTCTCCTTACAAGCACGATTCGTTATGCATCTAGATACATGTGCTCCGATACGATACAGGGACCATACTTTCCGTTTGAATCAATTTGGTGCGATTCAGTTTGATTAGTGGAACGAATCGATGTGCTTCGGTTTGATACGATTCATGTGTGTCTAGGGACCTGAGCTAAGCCTTAGGGCAGACTGAGCATCTACCACTATGTGATAAGGATGGGCTATTTATGTTTTTGTCCCCCTACTTTTTTATCTGAAATCCACATCACCCACTGATTAATTTGTCATATAGCAGATTAAAATGTTTTGAGCTCGTAACATGTCAATATTTATCTTTCAAAATTAGCTATGACATACAGTACATGGCAAATTAATATAACACAGCTTTTGTTTTCACCCCGTCTCAAAAGGTAATGGTTTTGACCGTTTAGAGCTTTACTGAGGAGAGGTGTCCAACCAGTGCGGTTCTCAAAAAGTATTGCTGTCCTCGTTATAAAATGAAAACTACCCTGTCCATGTAAAAATGACCAAATGCACTGACTGGTTAAAGCAGAACTACCAAAAATATTTAAATCTCATGTGCAATTAAATCCATAAAAGTTTGATAGGCTGAAGGATAGGACGCATCAATTTATTCACAACAGATTATCTGTATTTTCAGAACAATGTTTCGTAGTGTTTTAATCGATTTTCTTACCGTTTGGATCGGTTTGGGCTCCCGTGGACCGATGCACTCATATCTTAAACATTTGAACTGGGATTAAACATTTGAACCGGGGCCGATGCTTATCAACGAATCGATACATCCGTATTACTTATGATTCATGAGAAGTTTTTTGTTTGTGTTTTTAGCATTAGGATAATATGCTAATGCTAAATATGATGTGCTAGCCATATTTGAATGCAGCAACAATTATTTTTCAAAACCATTAAAGACTGATGTAATGAGTCTAAATACAACATCTGGAGAGAATCTGATGTATGGTTCATGAGGAGAAGATGATTGCAGATGATTTTGAGCGTAAGCGTTTCATATGCAAAGAATGAGTTGTCAAAAATGTCCTTGTTTTTTGAGATATCAATACCAAGGGACATCTTAAGGGACATCCATGATAGCGAGTTTCAAGTTGAATAGGCCAAATGGACATGTTTAAATGGACACGTAAATGGACACGTAAAATCTGATTTTCTCAAGCTAAGTTAAGACGTAAATAAAGGTTACAATTATTATTTATTTTTTAAATGCACCATGGGCCTACATTCTAAATGTAGTGCCATTTGGACTAATGGTTCATGAGAAGATTTTTGAAAGTTTTCTTTAGCATATTTTAGCGTATTAGCATATGTACTCATATGCATCTACTGGTATTGTGTGGACATCTTTGAATGCATCAATGTTATTTTATCAAACTCTTTAGGGACTATTGTAATGAGTCCAAAGACCAAATTTGGAGTGAATCTGACTTTTAGATGATTTTTTAAATTTTTAATACTGAACAAAAATATAAACGCAACATGTAAAGTGTTGGTCCCATGTTTCATGAGCTGAAATAAAAGATCCCTGAAATGTTCCATAAGCACAAAATGTTTCAGCATGATAATGCACTGCCACATGTTGCAAGGATCTGTACAGAATTCCTGAAATCTGAAAATGTCCCAGTTCTTCCACAGCCATTGAAGAGTAGTGGGACAACATTCCACAGGCCACAATCAACAGCCTGATCAATTCTATATGAAGGAGATGTGTCGCACTGCATGAGAAAAACAGTGGTCACACAAGATACTGACTGATATTCTGATCCACACCCCTACCTTTTTTAAAAAAGTATCCGTGACCAGATGCATATATGTATTCCCAGTCATGTGAAATCCATAGATAAGGGCCTCGTTTATTTATTTAAATTGAATGATTTTCTTATATGAACTGTAACACAGTAAAATATTTGAAATTGTTGCATGTTGCATTTATATTTTTATTCAGTGTATTTTAAGCATTATCATTACATAGTCAAAAACAAAAAATATCATTATTAATAGTTTCCTTATTCTTTAAGATATCAATGCCAAACTAACATGGCTCATCATGGTAATGTCTTTGATGACCCTAAAAAGTTTCAAGTTGATAAGCCACTGTGAAGTGGATTTAAAAAGGATTTAAATGGATGCATAAAATCTGATTTCCTGATTTATCACTAACTCAGACATTTCTTAACCAACGCCTTAGCTTTTCTCAAACTAAATTAAGAGATGTACCATGGGCCTACTACATAACACATGTGGTGTTATTTGGTCTTATGGTTCATGAGAAGTTTTCCCAAGGTTTTCCAAAATATACTATACTGATGGACCTTATGGTTCCTTGATACAAATGTGTTAATCATCAGGAAAGACACCTACATACAATGTTTCAAGTCTATAGGTCAAATGGGGCGACAGATATGAGGGTTTAAGTGAGACTGCTAATAACAGCGCCGCCTATAGGCCAATCAGTGCCATTATCTTTGACCAAGTTACATATGGCCTGAAGTATCTGTGTCAAATTAGAAAAAAGTTACCAATCTATGCTTGAGTTATTTGACCATATCAAGGGGGAAAAAATGTATAATAACAATAGGTTTCACAGTTTCGCTAATTGGAATAGTTTTCCTTCCAAAAAAGCTAATCTCAGGAGCCTTACATCATCCTCTATGAGAAAATTGCAAATATTAAATAAATAAATAAATACATTCTCCACTTTAAGCTTTGGCCACGAATAGCATATAGGAGTGTAAGATGAGTCAACAACATTATTTGGGTATGAGTTAACAGAATATTAACTTTTATAAATTAGATTTTCAGTGGACATTTACTTTTAAAAAAACAACGTCAAATCAGTCGATAAGTCTAGGACTGTTGAAGTGAATGTATAACATTAGATTAAAATAGCTGATGAAGGCTCAATGAAAACCTGCACTTACTAATAAGCAAGTTGTATTTTGAAGTATGAAAGCCACCTGGTGGTGCTTCTAGTTATTGTCTTTCTATGATGATGAGTTTGTCATTTCTTTCACTGGTACATATTTCCTCTTGCAATGTGGCCAGGTATGCAGGACTTCAACTACCTCCACACTAACTGTTTGGAAGTGACGGTGGAGTTGGGCTGTGATAAATTCCCAGCTGAGGAGGAGTTATACACAGGCTGGCAGGACAACAAAGAGGCTCTGCTCACATTCATGGAGTCGGTGAGAGACCTCAAACCCAGCAATTCATTCCAAAACATCCCCCAATCAACCCTTCTGTTTTCAACCACTCCTTTTAACAGATCTGAGAGGACTTCTCCACTAACACTGCTTCTCAATGTTTCCCAGGTCCACCGTGGAATAAAAGGAATAGTAAAGGATGCGGATGGGAATGGAATCAAAGGTGCAAGGATATCTGTCCGAGGAATAAGGCATGACATCACAACAGGTAATATCTATAGTCTGCCTTACCGATCGCGATTGGTCATTTTTATTGCATGCTTTGGGAATCTAAGTGATAGTTATTAGATGAATACATACATTTGAAGTCAGAAGTTTACATACACTTAGGTTGGATTCATTGAAACGTGTTTTTAAACAACTCCATTTCTTGATAACAAACTATAGTTTTGGCAAGTAGATTAGGACATCTACTTTGTGCATGACACAAGTAATTTTTCCAACAATTGTTTACAGACAGATTATTTCATTCATAATTCACTGTATTACAATTCCAGTGGGTCACAAGTTTACATACACTAAGTTGACTGTGCCTTTAAACAGCTTGGAAAATTCCAGAAAATTATGTCATGGCTTTAGAAGCTTCTGATAGGCTAATTGACATAATTTGAGTCAATTGGTGATGTACCTGTGGATGTAGTTCAAGGCCTACCTTCAAAGGCAGTGTCTCTGCTTGACATCATGGGAAAATCCAAAGAAATCAGCCAAGACCTCAGAAAAAAAGTTGTAGACCTCCACAAGTCTGGTTCATCCTTGGGAGCAATTTCCAAACGCCTGAAGGTACCACGTTCATCTGTACAAATAATAGTGCGCAAGTATAACACCATGGGACCACATAGCCATCATACCGCTCAGGAAGGAGATGTGTTCTGTCTTCTAGAGATGAACGTACTTTGGTGCAAAAAGTGCAAATCAATCCCAAAACAACAGCAAAGGACCTTGTGAAGATGCTGGAGGAAACAGGTGCAAAAGTATCTATACCTACAGTAAAACAAGTCCTATATCGACATAACCTGAAAGGCCGCTCAGCAAGGAAGAAGCCACTGCTCCAAAACCGCCATAAAAAAGCCAGACTACGGTTTGCAACTGCACATGGGGACAAAGATCGTACTTTTTGGAGAAATGGCCTATGGTCTGATGAAACAAAAATAGAACTGTTTGGCCATAATGGCTATTCTTATGTTTGGAGGAAAAAGGGGGAGGCTTGCAAGCCAAAGAACACCATCCCAACCATGAAGCACGGGGGTGGCAGCATCATGTTGTGGGGGTGCCTTGCTGCAGGAGGGCCTGGTACACTTCACAAAATAGATGGCAACATCAGGAAGCAAAATGGTGTGGATATATTGAAGCAACATCTCAAGACATCAGTCAGGAAGTTAAAGCGTGGTCGCAAATGGGTCTTCCAAATGGACAATGACCCCAAGCATACTTCAAAGTTGTGGCAAAATGACTTAAGGACAACAAAGTCAAGGTATTGGAGTGGCCATCACAAAGCCCTGACCTCAATCCTATTGAAAATTTGTGGGCAGAACTGAAAAAGTGTGTGCGAGCGAGGAGGCCTACAAACCTGACTCAGTTACACCAGCTCTGTCAGGAGGAATGGGCCGAAATTCACCCAACTTATTGTTGGAAGTTTGTGGAAGGCTGCCCGAAACGTTTGACCCAAGTGAAACAATTTAAAGGCAATGCTACCAAATATTAATTGAGTGTATGTAAACTTCTGACCCACTGGGAATGTGATGAAAGAAATAAAAGCTTAAATAAATCATTCTCTCTGCTATTATTCTGACATTTCACATACTTAAAATAAAGTGGTGATCCTAACTGACCTAAGACATGGAATTTTTACTAGGATTAAATGTCAGGAATTGTGAAAAACTGAGTTTAAATGTGTTTGGATAAGGTGTATGTAAACTTCCAACTTCAACTGTAGCTTTGAGGATTTTAGTAGTTGTTTGAAGTAGTTTCATTTTCTATAATGCTAAAGCTCTAAGAGATCCCATTTTAATTGTGTAAAATAACAGTCATGTCCTGTTTGAGATGTCAGGCTGTGTGTAACCCATTGAGTCAAAAGATCCTCTCTCCCTTCCACCCTTTCTTTCTAGCTGAAAATGGAGACTACTGGCGCATGCTAACTGCTGGCATCCACATCCTGACTGCCTCTGCACCAGGCTACACCAGGGCCATGAAGAAGATCCACCTCCCGGCACGCATGCAGAAAGCAGGCCGGGTGGACTTTGTTCTGCAGAAGGCAGATGTGGAGCCTGACATAGAGGAGGACTATAACATCCCTTCCATGGGAACCTATGAGCGCTTTGACCCCTACAACCAGTTTGAGCGCTATTCCATTAGGGAGCAGAACCAGAACAGAGAGGAGAGGCAGGAGAAACCATGGTGGTGGAGCTACTTTAGCCGCGCCCACGGATCTGCTCCCACCTGGCTTCTCAGAATTGATTAGAGCTTCTCCACTCCAATAAAATAGAATATTCTATGGCTAATTCTATGGTTCTCGTTCCTCCTATAGCCCTCTTTCTCAACTCTGGTCCCTGAGTACCATCAAGGTTTGCAGATGTCTGTTACAACTCAATACTAGCAAACATAATTCAATTAATCAACGGCTTGATAATTAGTTGAATCATGTGTGCCTGTATAGGGCTTGAATAAAAAATGTGCAACCCTGGGGTTTCTCGGGGACCAGATTTGAGAACACTGCATTACAGGATCAATGGCTACTTTTTGAGTTTAATATGATTTAATATGATTTACAAAGTAACACATTTTAACATTACCATTATTATCTGTTGCATCAAACTTGTCATAACTGAATTTAAAGAGGAAATAGCTAGTTGGCTGGCCATCAAGTTGTTCATGATAGCAATATGTAAATTTAACAAGGCATAGTTCATTTAAAGTGTTTTCTCCTAAAGGTAGCCCCCATTCTCAAGCTTTTGCCCTGTTACGCTGCTTCACTTTATGCCATAATGCAACACCGGAAGGTTGAACGACTCAAACCATTTGTCTCTCCACCCTCACATATTTGTGTTTATAATAAAACATGATTAAATAACAATAACTATTGCTACTACTGGCTTTTTGTATGTTAAATAAAAGAGAGAAACATTGTTAACACATTCTCTTCAGTTAAATTTGACCTCCCTTTAAATCTTCCAAAATGAGGTAAGTTCAATTCTTATAACACTGTAAAGTATCTAATTCTCAGACAGACAGTTACACTTTATAATAAGTGTTCCCTAAAATGTGTCTACATGGTAGTAAATGGGTCCCTAGTCTCTTTAAAAGATGTAATGAAACTCATTGGCCATAAGAGGGCAGCCTAATTTCACTTGTTGTTGCCCATGCTACATATTCAACTGAACTGCCATCCAAGGCAAGACAACCATTCCAGCCAACCCCATACTGCATCCCCCCTCTCTACCACACGACCACGTATAGCATCTGTTAAAGTAGAACCAGAGGCAGTGATATGTCAGTCTGTGGTACCAGTCAACCGTGCTTTATGAACTAGAAAGTGTGTCATTTCACATAGTGCTCGGCATCAATTTACTCTTGTGGCTCTAGTTGTTATCTTCAGTATTTGTCTTACATTTTACCTAGAGATATGAATTGATCTGAAACAAAATGTTCAGTCATATCTTGGAATGTAATTGATGTTAAGTAATTGATGTTAACTTGTGAATATCATTAAGGTAATCCCTTAACAGGTATGCCAACACTGTGCCTGTTCCTTGAAAGAAGAGAACACACTCCTTTGCTAATGGTAAAGGATGCTGTATAGGCTTGCAATAGCTTACATTATTTAATACCAATGTACACCACTCCACAGTATTCAGCTAGCAATGAGAATAAATGCTTTCTTCAATCTCCCCTACATACATTTGAGCTGATGTTCAGTTATGATTAGTAAACGGAGGTCTAATCTGATTTGTGTTTGTGTATATTTCCAGATGTCAGCATTCCTGACATACCAAACAGTTGACCACTGTCTGCTGTACTTGCTAGGCTGTTGTCCCTTGACCCTATCTGACCAAACATCATCTCCTTGAATCACAAAGCTAGACCAAACCCTGGCAAACACGTCCCTCATCGAGCCACTGCTGGTAAGAATTTATAAGCACTTCAATAATGCATAAATATACATTATTTTAAAGGGATTATTCACACAAATTATGAAATGACTTGTGTGTTTCATTACCTTGAAAGCATGGGCAAAGGGAGATTGCTACCCACACTTAGTCAAACATGGCTTCACACAGACCCTTTTAGAATTCATGACCAAAAATGTATTCGAGTGGATGGATCCCAATTAGCATTTTAGTGTTTGCATACACAAATCATACACATTGCATAGTCATTTTTCTTCTCAGTAATATTGTAATTTAGGTGGTCTATCCCTTTTAGATAACCCAATGGCATGGACTTCTCTTTCTTGCTCCACAATGATGTGCATTTATCATTCATGTAATTCAGTCTGTTATAAATAAATAACACATAACATTTACATTTTAGTTATTTAGCAGATGCTCTTATCCAGTGCATTTATCTTAAAGCTACATGTAACCTTTTGGGCGACCTGACCAAATTAATATAGAAATGTGAGTTATAGGTCTTTCATTCCCATTGAAAGCAAGTCTAGGTGCACTATGTCTAGGCTTCCTGTTCTTAAATTTAGTTTTTGAGAATGCACTTCCGGTTTTGTACACCAGCGTCAAAAGCTGAAAATACAATATTTTTGGTTATGGAAAAGATATTTCACAGCGGTTTAGATGGAACAATGATTCTCTACACAATGACTGCTTGTTATGTTACATAAACTGAAATTAGGATAAATATTATAATTTTAGCAACCATGAAATGGCATGGCAATTTCTGCATAGTACATTTTTAAAATAGCTTGTGGGACAACCACATACAGGTAACTGACATAATGGAAACACTTGAGTAAATGAGGGATACAAAATATTTTGAAATCAGGTGCTTCCACACAGGTGTGGTTCCTGAGTTAATTAAGCAATTAACGTCCCATCAAGCTTATTGTCATGTATAAAAATGCTGGGCAGGCCATTATTTTGGCTATTATTTTGGCTACCATGGCTATGCCCCCATAGGATAACAATACCCCCATCCACAGGACACAAGTGTTTACTGAATGGTTTGATGAGCATGAAAACGATGTAAACCATATGCCATGGCTGCCTGAGTCACCATATCTTAACCCAATTGAACACTTATGGGGAATTCTGGAGCAGCGCCTGAGACTGTTTTCCACCACCATCAACAAAACACAAAATGATGGACTCATGGATGAATGGTGTATCATCAAAAGCAAATTGTATTTGTCACATGCTCCGAATACAACAGATGTAGACCTTAAAGTTAAATGCTTACATACAAGCCCTTCAACAATGCAGTTTCAATAGAGTTCGAGACACTTGTAGAATTTATGCCAAGTTACATTGGAGCTGTTCTGGCTTCTACACCTGCGTTGCTTGCTGTTTGGGGTTTTAGGCTGGGTTTCTGTACAGCACTTTGATATATCATCTGATGTAAGAAGGGCTATATACACACATTTGATTTCAATTTGATTTGATTCTGGCTCTGGGTGGCCAAGTGACCTATTAAGAGACTTTATGTTGGTGTTTCCTTTATTTTGGAAGTTACCTGAATCTCAGTAATAGCAAGTGAATGTTTTCTCAATCAGCAAAGTCAGTGCTAGTAGGAAAAAAAAGTATCAAGTGCAAGTGTTAGTTCAGGAAATGCAAGTGAGTTATTTTATTTTGGGGCGGGGGGTAAGGGGGGTGGGTGGGGGGGTTCTATGGGATTATTTAGCAAACTCTTTGAAGAGGTAGGGTTTCAGAAATTTTTGGAAGATGAGCAGAGACTTTGTTGTCCTCAGGTAGGTTTGTAAGGTTTGAGCATAGCCTGAAGGTACACATCTACATGAAAGTAGGATACTGTAGATTAGAACAGAGTTTATTAGTCTTTGTTTAAGTCCGGGGTATAAGCAGGATAATCAACTCCCCTACTATGGAAAATACCACTTTCCAATTTATGCCTCGGGAGCCGTATCACCTCCTGCGTCATGGTATATTTCCATAAAACTGCACAAAGCATCATTGACGATCCCGCACAAAGCCTCATTGATGATCCCTTACATAACACAAGAAAATATAGCAGAAAAGTTTCATAGAAAATATGCACTGTGTGTGGACACAGTGGACACAAACACTGCAGGCCTACCGACTCTTACTGTCGGCCTACACTGACATTAGGCTGCTCCTGATATCTCATGGGCCTGAGGCCAGCCAAGGACTTCCTCTCTGACTATGAGAGAGGGAATAATGGGAAGAAGGTCATATGCTTCCTAGTGAGTCTGAGGACAATTCTATATGGGATTGACCTGTTTGCCTTGGTGGGACCTGCTCATGTGAGTTGGGGTGCTGGGTCACCAATTATTAAGGAAGGCTGAGAAAGTTTCATGGAGCTGCTCTTCTCTGCTATGTTATGTTAGCATCGGGCTGCTTAGGTAGGTAGAGTCTACTGCAAAGCAATGCTTCGTTCAGTTCAAGCCATATCTACTTCAGGACTGATTATGAACACAGCTGTCTACTCAAAATAGTTACAGCTTTCAGGTGAACTATGAAGTATTTGACTATCGGTGTTTAAATTCAATGCTATGATCATGTTGATAAACAGTACTGTAGGCCTACTAGGGATGTAACAATGAGTTTCAAACTTTGTTTTGTTCAATGTCTTTTTTCTCTTGCTTTACTTTTAAAACAAAAACAAAATAAGATGTAATTGATGGTACCATCAGTTCATGTTTTTGAATTCAATTCAAAACCCAGACTGGTGGTGCCTCTGAATGGGAAAGGGATGGGGCATAACCACATCACTGTTGTAGAAGTGTCCCACCAATGCCCTAAATAACCCTTTCTTGTTGAAAATAATTAAACAAACTCAGATGCCCCCACAGTCAAAACAAACAAACTTTAAAACTGTGGTAGGGATGTACCTTTAATGTCCAGTCCACCATTTCACAAACCCCCCCTACCCCATTCACATTCAGAGGCACCACAATTCTGGGTTTGGATAGTGGAGCTCCGAGTCGCTCCTCTCAAACTTTTCCTGCGGCCTCATTGTCCTTCACGTGGTACCGCTGAAGCCCTGTGATTGTGGCTAGATTAACTTTTTATGGGCTTCACAAGGGTGATTCACTGTGCTCAGCCAAACTAACATAATTGCAAAAACAGCATTTGATTTCCTAATAATGGCTCAGTGTCACGTCCAATTCAGTCTGCTTGTTCAGCGGCAGCAATTACTGAATCGTACATGTGCAGACAACTCCTCCAGCGGGCGATAATAAGCCACTTTCTTTGTTACAGACCCTGAACAAACTTGGGTGAAACACGTGAAGCAGAGATAATGTGCCAAGTCGAGCGTGAACGCATACAAAAACCAGCAGATCGTTCGTTGTCGAAAACTCCTCAACTATAACAAAAGCAGGTCCAACTGGGTTAAGGTGATTCCACTTTAATAGTGTTGGGATCCCTGACCACAATAGAAATATAACAAGACGAAATACAGCTGCTCGTTTGTGGAAGTCACTTCCTTGAGAATCTAAAAAGGGCGCTTACGGCTTGATTGACCACCAGGGGTTTATGAACCGGGGAGGCTTATGGAAGGATGGGTGGGTTTCTATTGATTTATTTGGTGTTCCCTCCAGAAGCATGACGACCGGAGGTCACTGTACAAAAAGGCCTGTTCAGACGTGACCCTAAGATTAATTTGACTCCCTTGTGAATGATGACTGAGATACAGCCGCCAAGTTTGTCTTTATTTTGTTTGTTTTGATCCGTCTCTGAAACGCTCTGCTACTTCCTCGTTGTTCCTGTCCAAAGGCGAGGCCCTATAACGAGTGGGCCTTTTTTTCCAGGTCAAAACCTGACCCTAGTGGGCCCCTCCTCTTGGCAGAGGAGCAGCTTAAATGTGTGAGACAGCTAACCCTCTACCCAGTGTTAACCCAATTCAAGCTTACCTACTTATTTCAATTGGTAACACTATCAAACACTGAAAGGGAAGGTGTGATTTGAATGAAGGATTTATTTTGCTCTATTATACAGTACTTTATGGGGCTTGGGCAGGCAGCGGGGCCTAAAAATAATTTTCACCTTCATTTCAGAAAGGTATAAAATTGTAAAAATTTGACTCTGAATCCACCGAATCCATAGGCCTGCTGTAAATAAACTTAAACTAGGCAGAAGTATACACATCACCTTAACCTTAGTGGCAGAGTTTGGTTTCAAACATGTTTTTCATAAGAAATAGAATACTGCTGGAGGTATGTATTTGACTGATGACAAACACGCAGCATCAAACAACCTCTCTGTAATGTAGACATTCTGTTATTCTCATGTGAGTTCTGCCCCCTTGAGACAGATACTATAAAACCCAGAGGAAAATTACAAAAGTCTGCCTTCGTTTTCCATCTGACAATAGCTGTATGCTGTACGAAACATCCAGACGTTTTTGCCAAACACCTGAGAGGATTTCATAGAGAGCATTGGTGAAAAATAGGGCACTCAGTTCACAGAACCCAGACGGCAGTGAGGCGGAGCAGTCTAACCCAACAGAAGGTCTGAGGAGCCTGAGGCACAACCACTTCAGATCAAATTGCAGCATGAGAAGCATCCTACTACATTGTAGTAGTGTGTAGCTCAACTAAGGAAAACTGGAAGAATGTACCTCGTCTATGCATTATAAAGCGAAAATGATTTGATCGTAAACGTAATGTTCAGTAGCATAGCCAGTAATGCTGTCAAATTAACCTTAGGTTAAGCATGATAAAGTAGTTCAAACTGGGCTCTGTAAGAATCATTATTTGATTGTTTAGTCTCGACCAATTTTATGTGTTTCCTTGCTTAAAATAACTGACACTTTAAAAATCTATTTACATGCATCCACAGTCCAACCCAATTTACCAAGGTTGAATAGGTGCATGCCTTGAAGCAAATGAAGTTCAAACAATACAAGTGGACTCTGAAGTCTGTGGGAACATTAGGGCACTTGGGAAGATAGCAATGAATGCATATGCCTAAGGTAAAAAGTCATAATCGGATCATTTGCTTGAGCGAAATTAAATTTACATTTTTTGTAAAGTTAACATAGCAGGAGATGAATTCCACAGTCCACCATGGCCCTATCCTTGGTGTGTGTGTGTGTGTGTGTGTGTGTGTGTGTGTGTGTGTGTGTGTGTGTGTGTGTGTGTGTGTGTGTGTGTGTGTGTGTGTGTGTGTGTGTGTGTGTGTGTGTGTGTGTGTGTGTGTGTGTGTGTGTGTGTGTGTGTGTGTGTGTGTGTGTGTGAACTCGCTGTGAAAATAATACATGAACATGGGTTATGCAACACAAAAAAAATTTATATGACCTGAGATGTTAATTCATTATAATGCATAGCAATTTTTTTGTATGGTGAATAAGCGAAATGCATTATTAATAGCACTACGATGTGGGTTATGGGGTTTTGTAATTGAGTCTTATTTACATTAAACACTTTTAGTCATTAGGCAGTACTTTTTGCCTTTGCATAAATGTACTTAGTGCAGTAACTATTCCATTCAATTGGATCCAGCCCCTAGGCACTGGTGATGCAGCCCTTTTTGATCTGAAGTTCTCATGCACTTACATAACACATTAGCCTACCAAATACATGCTTGTGAACATTATGCTTGCTTTTGAATACGATACAGGGAACCTTTTATGAACTCTTTCTTTAGGCTATGCATTGTACTGAACACTCAAGAGTGTGCATTATTTCCGCAGTGCAATAATGAATAAATGCTTGAAGTATAAACACATTAAAACAGATAACAAGTAGATGACTAGGCTTCAGTGGTAGTTTCAATGTGCAAAACAAAAATGTGATTGCTTACTTTTTGTAAAAGACCTGTATTACATTTTGCAAGCTGTTTTAGTGACGCCATGGCAGATCTACGGTCACATTTCACTCGAGCCACTTTGGTGACATGTTGTTGTGGTGGACTTGGCATCAGATGGTGTCCTGTGATGCACTGAGATCGTAGATCATGTGTCAACACTCTGTCTGACTAAGATTTACAGTGACTGTGACTGTCTGCTAAAATGTGATCCTCTTTTGGGGGGATGCCAGTGCTTGCAGCTTATGAGTATAGGTATTTATTAATATTTGGGCTGTTCTACATCAGGATGTATTTGTGATCGTTGGAGAAACATGTCACCAACAGTATTCTATTACAGGCCCAATTCATGTTCAGTTTCTCGCTTTGGCTTTAGGGTTTAGTGTTCTCAATATCTTGTGTAAAAGCTTCAAGATCTTGATATCATCCTTGTCTCTATCTTTGCTGGCTTAAAAACAAATCAGGGCCAGACAACGATGGGCTTTATTTTTTAAAGCATAATGACAACCCCCCCCCCCTGTTATGGAAAGAGCAAGTGTTCTTAATGTTTTGTACACTCAGTGTACACAGTGTTATGCTGGTGAAAAGCCTGTACTAATTTGTTTTGTTTTCTATAGAAAGCAATGCAAACATTTAAAAAATGCACAACATTTGAATTTTTGAACCATTTACATGGTAAATTTATTCATACACTTTCTTCCAATTTTTTATTTTTTTTAACTTTTCAAACCCATGAACTATTAACCATTCTGTACTATACTTCCTAAAATGCCTTGCAAAAATTTAGAACAAATCATTTGTCATAAACTATGATGAAAATTATGAAGAGTGTCATGTTGTCTATTATACACAGTCGACTGACTCACAGTTGATGTCAAGTGTTCGTGCTCAGGCATTTGACTGCCCTGAATGTTCCTGAGGCAGCCTGTAGCTGTGTCTGTGTCACTACTGAACAGACGTTGCAGAGGTTTGCCTATCTGAATAAGCCACAGGGGCTAAAGCAAGAGCTGCCATATGTGTCCTTCCAACATCAAATGCATTACACACTGTACAGCACTTTTCCTCTGAACTCAGTCCCTTATGGCACTATGTACGTTTCGTCTCTTTGCAATCTGTTGAGGAAAGATTTCTCAGTGCCCTCTGGTTTTCAGAGTGAATAACTCAATAAGCATGGGAGGGACTGTGCTAATACACTGAAGCTCATACACACAACTGCTCTCTCGCAATGGGGGGTTCTCTCTCTTGCATATGTGAGCTATTCTAGACACAGCACAGTCTAGACACAGCCAAATTAAAGGGCAGGAATAAAACATAAAGCGCAATCAAAATAAGTGTTCTTGATCTTAATGCACATTATTGCCGTGTCCCACGGATAAAACACTTAAAAGTGAGTCAGGAAGAAGAGAAAAGCCGGAGGGCTCTGGAAGCTGGGTACATGTCCGTGATGCACCCGGCTACTTTAGCTGTCATGCAGCAATATCTCAGTGCATTCGCTGAGTGCACTGATGCTTGGCCTAAGCCATTTAGCAGCGCCCTGGTTAACTGAAACTGACAAAACTTCTGATTCCAGCCTGATCTTAGAAAAACACCCCTGGCGAGTGTGAAGCTGTCTTTGTGAATTTCATCCCAGCAAAGCCCCATAACTGCATTTGTAGCTGACACAAATACAGATGAAGATTCCTTATGATGTTGCCATTGTTGCCCAGAGTGGGATATTAAATGACAAATAGCCAAGGATGCAAAAACCAAGGCTTTGAAAGTGCTATAACTCAAATTAAATAAGACGACATTGGGACCTTTTGAGCTAATGGGTGCTCCATAGGGTAAAGTGCAGGCTGGTTTCAGCCTAATATTGGCCAAGATTTGCCTGTTTAATAGGGTAGTTACCCAAATCCATCTGGTTCCACATCAATACATCACAAGATGTTGTGATGTTTACAATCAACTGGAGAAGTGTAATTGTCCAATGGGCATGTGAAATGTCTGATTTAATCAAGCACTAAATTTCACAGAACATAACAAATAAGGCAAGTGGTACAATGGTTAATGAGGTAAAAGCACCAGGCACTTGAGAATATGACGTTGGCTGCTAAGGCCTACAGGGCAGCATAATACTTCTGGTGCTAACGTACATGCAATTGAGGTCATTTAGTCAACTTCCATCTTTTCTCGGTAATCTCCAGATTGTATTAGATAATAAGAGGGTGAAAACAAGACAAATGATGTAGTATTAGTGGAGTACAGTAGAAATGTGATGATAGCTACAACAGCAGGGGACCAAATATTGAGCCCTGTTGGTCACCAGAATCAGAAGGCTGTTAAGTCGAAACATCTGTTTATGAGCAGATCCCCTGTGCAGTGAAACTGATTTATATTTTTGCGTGCGGATCTATTATATTTTTGTATATCACTTCTGTGAATTCATTATTGAAGCGAAAAGAAAGACTGACTAGTTGTGTTTATCATGGAATAATCCATTGCCCGGGAAATACTTCCCGTGGATCAGCTTTCCTTACATGAAGTCCAAAATTAATATAAGGTACTGGACCAGTTCATTACCTTATACATTTTGACATAGTCCCAAAATGTTTGGCATGTCAGCAATCAAGTTTTCAAGATGTACATTTCAAAATACAGAAATCTGGCCCGGTATGATGCATTTTGTAACTTTCTGTATTTTGAAAGTTACATATCTTGAAAACTTGCTTTCTGACATGCCAAACTATATCAACAATGGACTAATGAAACAAATACCAAAATATAGTTTTCGGGTGGAGATTTCCTTTTTAAAGACAAAACACGTATGCCTTTTTTGAGGAACTAACTTTGAATATGCACCAATTGCAAAACCTTGCAAAAACTTTCATGTGCACATTTGTGTAAGCAGCAGTGTCTTCCAGATTCACTCTTGCTTCTTGTTTTCGGGAATATAAATGAGATAACGATATTTCACATCCCTGCTGTGATGAGACAAAAAAGTAGCCCTAAGCTATTTCAGGCATTTTTAAGTTAATATTCTTCAAAAACCAAAGAGAAGTCGACATGATTGTTGAATGTTACAGACAGCACCTTTAAGACACTCCAAACGTCTGTCACTTTGACACATAATTGCTGTACTTGTCAAAGCATTATCTCATTCTAAACTGTTGCCCATGCCACCCTGCAGTTGTTATGAAGGTATAACATAACACACAAGCACCGAGCCTGGACAATTTCTATTATAAACGTGGTAAAATAAAAAAATGTAATGCTCATCATAGCGTGTACAAGCTAACAAGTTAATTAAGCGTAATCCTCTGCACATGAACTTTAAGCTCGTATTAGTAGTCAAAACCGATCTGCCATTAGGTGCACTGAGATAATTATGTGATGATAAATCTTCTACGGCGTGAGGTAATTTCTCAATGCTCTTAAAAGATAGCAGAGGATATGGCAGATAACTGCTTGAAGCTTTTGCGAGTCAGGCTGCGGCTAGGCTAAATGTGGCAGCAAGTGTCAGGTCAAATCAATATACGCTTCCCAGGGTTCCTTTGGTGCTGTAATCCAGGCCTTGGTGGGCACTGACCCAGAGGGATGCCTGAGCTCTTGTTTTCTTGTCCCATTTTTTCAAGAGCAACTGCACTTATGGATATGACAGCAATGAGCAGAAGCTAATTACCTTAAAAAAAACATAGTTTGTCTGTGCGCTAAACCGCTTAGCTCACATCTGAGACACTTTTAACTTCCCGTTTCAACACTTGACAGCTAATGTAAAGGGCTGCTCATGGGAAATGGAATATAATGGTACACTATATATACAAAAGTATGTGGACACCCCTTCAAATGAGTGGATTTGGCTATTTCAGCCACACCCGTTGCTGACAGGTTTATAAAACCGAGCACACAGTCATGCAATCTCCATAGACAAACATTGGCAGTAGAATAGCCTTACTGAAGAGCTCAGAGACTTTCAAGGTGGAGCTGTCATAGGATGCCACCTTTCCAACAAGTCAGTTAGTCAAATTCCTGCCCTGCTAGAGCTGCCCTGGTCAACTGTAAGGACTGTTATTGTGAAGTGGAAACGTTTACAAGCAATAATGGCTCAGCTGCTAAGCGGAAGAAAACACAAGATCACAGAACGGGACTACCGAGTGCTGAAGCACATAGCGCGTAAAAATGGTTTGTCCTCGGTTGCAAAACTCACTACCGAGTTCCAAACTGCCTCTGGAAACAATGTCAGCACAAGAACTGTTCATCAGGAGCTTCATGAAATGGGTTTCATGGCCGAGCAGCCACACACAAGCCTACGATCATCATGCGCCATGGCAAATGTCGGCTGAAGTGTTGTAAAGCTCACCGCCATTGGACTCTGGAGCAGTGGAAATGCGTTCTCTGAAGTGATGAATCACGCGTCACCATCTGGCAGTCTGATGGACAAATCTGGGTTTGGCGGATGCCAGGAGAACGCTACCTGCCCCAATGCAGAGTGCCAACTGTAAAGTGTGGTGGAGGAGAAATAATGGTCAGGGGCTGTTTTTCATGGTTCGGGCTAGGCCCCTTTGTTCCATTGAAGGGAAATCTTAACGCTACAGCATACAATGACATTCTAGATGATTCTGTGCTTCCAACTTTGTGGCAACAGTTTGGGGAAGGCCTTTCCTGTTTTAGCATGGTAATGCCCTCATGCACAAAGCGAGGTCCATACAGAAATGGTTTGAGAGATCGGTGTGGAAGAACTTGACTGGCCTGTACAGAGCCCTGACCTCATCCCCATCGAACACCTTTTGGATGAATTGAAACGCTGACTGTGAGCCAGTCCTAATCACCCAACATCAGTGCCCGACTTCACTAATGTTCTTGTGGCTGAAGGGAAACAAGTCCCAGCCACAATGTTCCAACATCTAGTGGAAAGTCTTCCCAAAAGAGTGTAGTCTGTTAAAGCAGACTGGTGGAACCAATTCCACATTCATTCCCATGATTTTGGAATGAGATGTTTGATGAACAGGTGTACACATACTTTTGGTCATGTAGTGTATGTAACGCTTTACACATTCTTTAATTCCGAACATTGTATATAGTGAGTACATAACATGTGTCCGCCATATAAGGCCAATGAGCCTAATCTGATGAAAATGCACTTCAGACAAGGAATTCTAAGGACTTAACAGAGCACATGAGGATCGCTATGGGATCCCCCCCCCCCAACTGCATACTATGTACTGCATTCACATGTTGCTAGTCAAATGAATTCACGTGCCAAAAATCCTCTTCGGACATAGATGAGTGGTTAACCGCCTGCTCCCTTCGTACCAATGTCAGGGTGCAACAAGAGGGTTCACTGTAGTTGTAATTTGATATACAGCAGGCCTATATAAATATGAACTTGGGAAAGGACCACGTATGTACTAAAAGTTATTGAAGTCCAAGTGTGAACAGACGATTAAAATCATTCATTGCAACAGGAGTTCATCAGAATTTGTCCTCAACGGACAGCCACAGTTGTATTCTTTATTCACCAGGACAAATTATTTAATCCATCAGGAGTGAATGAAGGCAGGGATAAAGTTTGCTGGAATGTTACAGCTCCCCTTGTAAGTGCTACTCACTCACTTAAGCCATCAGCCGCATCATTAAAAATGTACAATTAACGTTTTTAAAGTGGAACACGATTCCATTCCGTGCTCTGGGGGCACTGAAGCGCATGCTTGCACACAAAATGCTTTTGGTCATCCCCCTTGC
The DNA here is from genome assembly GCF_021184085.1 of Oncorhynchus gorbuscha. Classification (NCBI taxonomy): domain Eukaryota; kingdom Metazoa; phylum Chordata; class Actinopteri; order Salmoniformes; family Salmonidae; genus Oncorhynchus; species Oncorhynchus gorbuscha. The sequence continues at coordinate 26,952,446 of NC_060193.1, read as the reverse complement.
AACAGGGAAGGGAAGAAAAGGTGCACTAAGTGAAACGGGAGAAGATTGTTTTGATTCTTTATTTAGAGAGTTTTTCTAGCCAGTGAGTCATACAGATGCCCTGCTGATGTAAATATGCCTTGCTCAATTGAGGCTGTTGTGGATAGAATATCTGGGGCAACGGCTCTGTGGGAGAGTAGAACACTTCATTCAGGGCATCCCGTTTGTCTTTAGACAGGTTTCTATCATGGTAAGGATACTAGAAAGCTACACTAATCACTGTGACAGCACCTCTGTAAGAGGATGAGACGTTGAATATCACTCTATGTCACACTCATATTTGGGAATGTTATTAGACTGCATACATGAGGTCTGGGGAACCACTTTGAAATGGTATGATTCTTCAAATCAAATTTTAGTTGTCACATGCTTCATGAACAACAGGTGTAGAGTAACAGTGAAACTATTACTTAGGGACCCTTCCCAACAATGCAGAGAGAGAAAAAAAGACATTTTAGAAAAATAATAACACTAGGAACAAATACACAATGAGTAACGATAATTTGGCTATATACACGGGGTACCATGTACAGCTGAAGTCGGAGGTTTACATACACCTTAGCCAAATACATTTCAACTCAGTTTTTCACCATTCCTGATATTCAATCCTAGTAAAATTTCCCTGTCTTAGGTCAGTTACGATCACCACTTTATTTTAAGAATGTGAAATGTGAGAATAATAGTTGAGAGAATTATTTATTTCAGCTTTTATTTCTTTCATCTCATTCCCAGTGGGTCAGAAGTTTACTTACACTCAATTAGTATTTGGTAGCGTTGCCTTAAAATTGTTTAACTTGGGTCAAACATTTTGGGTAGCCTTCCACAAGCTTCCCACAATAATTTGGGTGTATTTTGGCCCATTCCTCCTGACAGAGCTGGTGTAACTGAGTCAGGTTTGTAGGCCTCCTTGCTCATACATGCCTTTTCAGTTCTGCCCACAAATTTTCAATAGATTTGAGATTTGAAGGCTTTGTGATGGCCACTTCAATACCTTGACTTTGTTGTCCTTAAGCGATTTTGCCACAACTTTGGAAGTATGCTTGGGGTCATTGTCCATTTGGAAGACACATTTGCGACCAAGCTTTAACTTCCTGACTGATGTCTTGAGATGTTGCTTCAATATATCCACATAATTTTGCCTCCTCATGATGCCATCTAGTTTGTGTAGTGCACCAGTCCTTCCTGCAGCAAAGCACCCCCACAACATGATGCTGCCACCCCAGTGCTTCACGGTTGGGGTGGTGTTCTTCGGCTTGCAAGCTTCCCCCTTCCCCCGTCATTATGTCACGTTCTGACCTTAGTTCCTTTGTTTTGGCTTTGTTTAGTATGGTCAGGGCTTGAGTTGGGGTGGGCAGTCTATGTTTGTTTTTCTAGGTTGGTTTCTGTGTTCGGCCTAGTATGGTTCTCAATCAGAGGCAGGTGTCGTTAGTTGTCTCTGATTGAGAATCATACTTAGGTAGCCTTTTCCCACCAGTGTTTCGTGGGTGTTTGTCTTCCGTGTCAGTGTTTGTCGCCACACGGGACTGTTTTGTTGATGCACATTATTTTGTTTTGTTCCAGTGTTCTGTAGTTTTTATTAAACATTATGGACAGTTACCACGCTGCGTTTTGGTCCTCTGATCCTTCTCACTACTCCTCCTCAGAAGAGGAGGATGAGATACGTTACAGAAACACCCACCACAAAAGGACCAAGCAGCGTGGTAGCAGGCAGCAGAAGCAGAAGCAGTGATCGCAGGACTCCTGGACACGGGAGGAGATTCTAGATGGCAAGGGACCCTGGGCGCAGGCTGGAGAATATCGCCTCCCCAAGGCTGAGCTGGAGGCAGCGAAAGCCGAGAGGCGGTGGTATGAGGAGGCAGCAGGTAGCGCGGCTGGATGCCTGAGAGGCAGCCCCAAAAATGTCTTGGGGGGAGGCACACGGGGAGTGTGGCAAAGGCAGGTAGGAGACCTGCGCCAACATCCCGTGCTTATCGGAGAGAGAGAGGGACCGGGCAGGCACCGTGTTATGCCGTGAGGCGCACTGTGTCCCCGGTTCGAGTGCATAGCCCGGTGCGGTACATCCCAGCTCCTCGTATCGGCCGAGCTAGAGTGGGCATCGAGCCAGGTGCCATGAAGCCGGCTCAGCGCATCTGGTCTCCAGTGCGTCTCCTCGGGCCGGTGTACATGGCACCAGCCTTACGCATGGTGTCCCCGGTTCGCCAGCACAGCCCAGTGCGGGCTATTCCAACTCGCCGCACTGGCCTGGCTACGGGGAGCATTCAACCATTTACATTTACATTTACATTTAAGTCATTTAGCAGACGCTCTTATCCAGAGCGACTTACAAATTGGTGCATTCACCTTATGACATCCAGTGGAACAGTCACTTTACAATAGTGCATCTAAATCTTAAAGAGGGGGTGAGAGGGATTACTTATCCTATCCTAGGATAGGATAAGGTTGGGCAGTAAGGTTGGGCAGGCTCCGTGCTCGAGACCTCCTGTACACCTTCACGATCCGGTCTATCCGGTCTATCCAGTGCCACCTCCACGTACCAGCCCTCCGGTGGCAGCCCCCTGCACCAGGCTGTCTCTCCGTCTTCTCCCTACAGGTGCTCCCGCCTGTCCAGTGCTGTCAGAACCTTCCTCCTCTCCAGCACTGCCAGAGTCTCCCGTCTGTCCTGAGCTGCCCGGAGTCTCCCGTCTGTCCTGAGCTGCCAGAGTCTCCCGTCTGTCCTGAGCTGCCAGAGTCTCCCGTCTGTCCTGAGCTGCCAGAGTCTCCCGTCTGTCCTGAGCTGCCAGAGTCTCCCGTCTGTCCTGAGCTGCCAGAGCCTCCCCTCTGTTCTGAGCTGCCAGAGCCTCCCCTCTGTCCTGAGCTTTCAGAGCCGCCTGTCTGTCCTGAGCTGCCAGAGCCGACTGTCTGTCCTGAGCTGCCAGAGCCGCCAGTCTGTCCTGAGCTGCCAGAGCCGCCAGTCTGTCCTGAGCTGCCAGAGCCGCCAGTCTGTCCTGAGCTGCCAGAGCTGCCAGTCTGTCCTGAGCTGCCAGTCAGCCACGAGCTGCCAGAGCTGTCAGTCAGCCAGGAACTGCCAGAGCCAACAGTCAGCCAGGAGCCGTTAGTCAGCCAGGACCTGCCAGAGCCGTCAGACAGCCAGGAGTTGCCAGAGCCGTCTGTCAACATGGAGCTGCCAGAGCCGTCAGTCAGCCAGGAGCTGCCGGAGTCTCCCACCTGTCCAGCGCTGCAGGAGTCTCCCGCCTGTCCAGCGCTGCCGGAGTCGTCCTTCACTCCGGCGCTGCCACCAAACCACCCCCGTCAGCCTACGAATGTCGGGGAACCTCAGCAAGGCTTTCCAATTCCTGCTGGTTTAGTCTCCGCAGGCCCCTGTGGTGTTTGGATTCTCTTGGCTGCAGCGACACAATCCCTCCATTGACTGGGCTACTGGTGCCATCGTAGGCTGGAGCCCATCCTGCCATACTCATTGCCTGAAGTCAGCTCCGCCTGCCCAGGGACGTCTCTTGGGGACTTGGAAATTGCCCCGGACCTCTCCGTCAGCTCCGCAGAGTACCAGGACCTCCGCGAGGGGTTCAGCAAGGCCCGGGCCACTTCGCTTCTGCAGCACCGACCGGTATTCGAGAAGGTCAAGTCTGAGGCCTGGCTCGTCGCAATAGGGCCACGGCTACACCCCCGGAAGCCGAGACCTGTCCACCCCCCCCCCCCTCGCCAAGATCATTAGCACCTCTGCTGTTCATCCTCTGTTGCACTGTATAATCTGTATTATTTCTACCCAGAGGTGCGGGGTTCCCGCTAAAGACATCTTGGAACGGCCCTCATTGCCGACTTTCACCGCTGACACCACAGGGTACTGTCACACCCTGATCTGTTTCACCTGTCCTTGTGCTTGTCTCCACCCCCCTCCAGGTGTTGCCCATCTTCCCTATTATCCCCTGTTCTCTGTCTGTTTGTTGCCAGTTCGTCTTGTTCGTTCAAGCTTACCAGCGTTTTCCCTGTCAGCTCCTATTGTTTCCCAGCCCCTCTTTGCTCGTCCTCCCGGTTTTGACTTTTGCCTGTCCTGACCCTGTACCCGCCCGCCTGACCTCTCTGTCTGACCCTGAGCCTACCTGCCGTCCTGTACCTTTGCTCCACCTCTGGATTACTGAACCCTGCCTGTCCCTGACTGAGTCTGCCTGCCATTCTGTACCTCTGCCTTACCCTGGATTATAGACCCCTGCCTGCCTTGACCTGTCTTTGTCTTTCCCTGTTTGCTACAAAAAACAGTGTTACTTCGACAGTCTGCATCTGGGTCTTACCTTGATCCCTGATAATGCCAAGCAATTGGCATACCAAGCGGTGATGCAGCCAGTCAAAATGCTCTTAATGGTGCAGCTGTAGAACTTTCTGAGGATCTGAGGGGCCCATGATGAATTCTTTATAACGGTTTGATGTTCTCTATGAATCGAAAAAGAAAATGTTATTTTTGTCGGTTTGTTCTATTGTCTATGAAGGTGTGTCCCAGTGTGAGAAAGGGCTTTTTTACCTCCTTTTCTTATTAGATGTTTTTTACAAAATGTCATGGCATTACTAATCATGTTAATAACTACTTCTGTACACAGTGGAGGTGAGGTGAGCTTGGTCATGGTTGGGCGCCAGCGTACTGGGCAACATGGTTCCGTTTTGTCTCTCCCGCATTTGTAGTATCATGTGACTTGAATAATTATTAATGTATTAAAGTGCAATATTAATTTGTATCACTCCTCTAGTGTTTCACTATACTGTGCTATAACATCACAGCACTAGCTGCTCCTGAATTGTGTGGCCAAGTATGGTCACATGTCATTTTACCTACGTTGTTTTTAAAAGTTAAAACTCTTTAGATTACTGTACTATGCTATTTATTTGATGTACTGCAATTCATCATTATAATTCATTACATTCCAAAACAGATTATATGCAAAAACAAGAATACTTAATCAAAGGGAATGTAACATAACAAATTATTTTGCCCACTTGTCATCATCAATCATAATTACTTAACAATTTCATCACCTTGGATCAATTTGTGCCATTGAGATCAAACAGTAGTCCTAATGGAGGCCCAGGTCTCCACAAAGGTAATGTATTTCATGTGGGGTGACCCATTTCGGTAGCTGTGCAAACTTCTACCATTGCTTTCACCATGCAAGCTAACTCGAGTTATTTCCCTCTTGGTTTGGCACTGAAATATTATATCATCAAATTGTTAATGAATTACCCTGTAAATACATCATTAAATCCTATATTGGACATTATTAGTCTGTCCTTTAGATGACAATAGCCAATGGCAATATGCCTGCAAGTCCACTTTATGTTCATTAGCATGAATTATCTAAATACATGGTATAACACTATGACTAAGCCATGGGAGTGTTTAAAAAATAACTAGTTAGCATTAGCTATTTACCCTTTGTACTTAATGTAGGGATCTGCCTTATAAATATGAATGTTATTCTTTATTGCTAATGACAAGTGAAAGGGGTCCTTAAAGTCATCAGTGCCAGAGAGTCTTAAGATAAACTGTGTCTTCAAAGCTTTCACCCACACTGCAATTACTACTAATTGTCACTGCAGGCAGAGTTCTGGGAGAGAGTGTCCCCCTGCTCTCTTAATGGGTCGCAGAATAACACTGATGCTGGTCAGTTCCCACAATCCAACAGCTCACATCAAAGAGAACAAAAGAGGAAGTTGGTTCTTTGAGGACAGGAAATGGAAAAAGTGGTGTAGGTACAGCCAACAGGGGGCTGATGACCAGTTTGAATTAAACACGACCTGGAGGCCGGTAACACTTCTTCATCTAGATTACAAGGTGTGACAATTTTTTTTGTTATTTTACTGTACAATGACTTGTGTTTGAATAGGGTCACTACGGGCCTTGAGTTTCAATTTGAGGATGTTCTGCCAATCATTACACTTTTAACCTATTGTAAACGAACAAAAGTGGGAGTATTAGAAAAGGCTTAAATGGAATTGGCATGTTCATGCCTAAGAGGAGTAACGTTATAGTGTTGAGGAATATGAAACATGGTGTTGGATAGATGAAAAAGGCGTTGGGGCCCCTCCACTATGTCTTACATAATATGTTTGTGGTTAGCAAGAGGTGCTTGTTTCAGACCCCATGTACTGTAGTTTAAGCAGCACGTCAGTTTAAACTAATGTGAGTTGAAATATTGCTGGGGGACTGCTGGGAATGCTAATGCCTTGGGAGACGTATCCTGTGGGTCCGGGGCTAAAATCAAACCCAGATAGGCATGAGAAAGACCAGAGCTGCAACAATGCCACTAGAGGAAGGGTGCCTGGTAATGAAATCCTTTTGAAAGTCCAGCTTTGATCATAAGGCTTGGTAATTCATCATTACCTACACATCGTTTGTTGTTGATATCGGTGCCCATGGGACTACAGTAAATAAATTACAATATATCTCCTTCTGAGGTGATTTGTTAGGTTTATTATACTATATTCCTTTGAGTGTAGGCTGCTCCTCCCATTCCTCAAACGATGTGTTCATTGAAACAGTAATATCTCCTAAATTATATTCTCTGAAATTATGTTTTTTTGACTCTCGCTCAAATAGAAAGACAGTCAAAGACTTATAGGCCATTTGAAGGGAAATGTCAGCACCAAATGAACGTCAGCTAATATTAACTTGCAATTGACATTTTGAAGACAGTTACACATAGTGCCTCAGGCATGACACTAAACCTGTTATTCAACTGGGGAATAAACTATGTTTTGAAATGTTAATACATTGTCAATATTCTATATTCATTAATGTTGAAGAGGATGAAGCCTATGAAATTATTACACTAGTTTGAGTAGGCAGAGATATGGAGATTGGCTTTGAGAGAGAAAGGCTTTGAGAGAGACAGTTCCTCAGTTTAGGGTTCTTCAATGTTGATCGTAGATTAATACAAGTTCAAACTTCTGTGCCATTATCACTCAGTTATGGTCATTCAGTAACCTATCCATTTATCCGTACACGATGTGATCTGGAAATAATAAACATGAATACAATGGCATCAATATTAGGAAGGCAAATATTAATTTATCAATAACAATAACAAGATACATCTTTCATCTGTTATGTTAATACAGTGACTGATACAAAAATACAGGTATCTATCTACGACAAGACTAGGCAGCTAACAATGAAAGGCAAAAATGTAACAATGCTACAGAGCTAGCATAAAAACGAGATACATAAATGCTTTAATAACGTCCAAAATGTGATTTAACTATTGACGGGTTTTTGCCTACATGAGGACTTTATATTTGGTGAAACTGCTGATGTTTGGAAGCTGAGGACTGGAACTAACGGACACATGTCCACGAAAGGCTGATTCCTTCAGTTTGCTGTTAATGGGCTCCAGCTCATCAGAGATCATTGTTGGCCATTGTTGGGGGGAAATCCACATTTGTTTGGGGAATACCATATTTCTGAAGAGCTCAAGAGCAGGCGGGACTGTGGTGGGGCCTTGTAAAGACAACGATGGGTCCACCTGATGGGCCTTCACATACTGGCTGTAAAGTTATCAGTATGTGAGGCATGTACGATACCGATCAGCAGCAGAGGTTGGGCAGGTTCCAGAGGTGTTTGTGATGCCTTTGGAGAGCTGCAATTGAATCGGAGTGTTTGGTAAGGCCTAAGTTGTCAGCGGTGGATGCCTGATGCATCTGATACTTCTTGGAGGGGAAACAGCAGAGGGGAAACATCACAGTATACTAAGGCACCTTGTACAACATCTTGGCAAACGGTTTTGAGGGTGAGTCTCTCATGTTCAGTAGTGAGGTTCAGTTGTAACACAGCTTGTGGCAGGCCAACGCTTTCCTCTGAGCCATCGTCGAGCATGGCGTATGTCTCAATGGCTCCATCTCCATTGTGTAGTAGAACTTTCTGGTCTTGCTGGATGGATTCATGAAGCACTGTTAGGTGCAGCTTGTTGCATTTCTTGCAGGGTCATTTGAGGTTGCAAGCTGTCACATCCTGACCTTAGTTCCTTTTTTATGTCTCTGTTTTAGCTTGGTCAGGGCGTGAGTTGGGGTGGGCATTCAATGTTTTTGTTCTATGTTTTGTATTTCTGCTTTTGGCCTGGTATGGTTCCCAATCAGAGGCAGCTGTCAATCGTTGTCTCTGATTGAGAACCATACTTAGGTAGCCTGTGTTCCCACTATGATTGGTGCGTAGTTGTTTTCTGTTTAGTGTATGTCTCCTTACAAAACTGTTTCGTTTCTTCCATTTCACTTTGTTATTTTGTTTTGTGCGTTCATTCAAATAAATTATGACAAACACTTACCACGCTGCATATTGGTCCGATATTTCCTACTCCTCCTCAGATGACGAAGAGATTCGTTACAGAACTACCCACCACAACCGGACCAAGCAGCGTGGTAACCAGGAGCAGAGGGTTCTGGATTCCTGGACATGGCAGGAGATTTTGGACGGTAAGGGACCCTGGGCACAGGCTGGGGAAAATCGTCGCTCCAGGGAAGAGCTGGAGGCAGCCAAAGCCGAGCGGCAGCGTTATGAGGAGTTAGCACGGCAGCGCAACAGGGACGAGAGGCAGCCCCAAAAATTTATTGGGGGGCACGGGAGTGTGGCTAAATCAGGTAGGAGACCTGAGCCAACTCCCCGTGCTTACCGTGGCGAGAGGTGGACCGGGCAGGCACCGTGTTATGCTGTGATGCGCACAGTGCCCCCAGTGCGCAGGCATAGTCCTGTGCGCTACATCGCAGCTCCTCGAATCGGTCAGGCTAGAGTGGGCATCGAGCCAGGAGCAATGAAGCCGGCTCAGCGCATCTGGTCTTCAGTGCATCTCCTCGGTCCGGGTTATATGGCACCAGCCCTACGCACGGTTGCCCCGGTTCGCCAGCACAGCCCAGTGCTGTCTGTTCCACCCCGCCGCACTTGCAGGGCTACGGGGAGTATCCGCCAGGACAGGTTGTGCAGGCTCGGTGCTCGAGACCTCCAGTGTGCCTCCACGGACCGGTCCATCCGGTGCCTCCTCCACGCACCAGGCCTCCGGTGGCAGCCCCACGCACCAGGCTGTCTCTCCGTCTCCTCCCTCCAGGTGCTCCTTCCTGTCCAGCGCTTCCAGAGTCTCCCTCCTGTCCAGCACTTCCAGGTGCTCCCACCTGTCCAGCGCTTCCAGAGTCTCCCACCTGTCCAGCGCTTCCAGAGTCTCCCTCCTGTCCAGCGCTTCCAGAGTCTCCCTCCTGTCCAGCGCTGCCAGAGTCTCGCTCCTGTCCAGCGCTGCCAGAGCCGCCCGTCAGTCAGGAGCTTCCAGAGCCGCCCGTGAGTCAGGAGCTGCCAGAGCCGCCCGTCAGTCAGGAGCTTCCAGAGCCGCCCGTCAGTCAGGAGCTGCCAGAGCCGCCCGTCAGTCAGGAGCTTCCAGAGTCGCCCTTCACGCCGGCGCTCCCGGAGTCGCCCTTCACGCCGGCACTGCCGGAGTTTCCCGCTTGTCCGGCGCTGCCGGAATCTCCCGTCTATTCGGGGCCCGCTGTAAGGGTCCCCAGTCCGAGGTCGGCGGCGAGGGTCACCACTCCAAGGGCGCCACTTAAGTGGGTCGAGACTATGGTGGAGTGGGGTCCACATCCCGAGCCAGAGCCGCCACCGTGGACAGATGCCCACCCAGACCCTCCCCTATGGGGTTAGGTTTTGCGGCCGGAGTCCACACCTTTGGGGGGGATACTGTCACGTCCTGACCTTAGTTCCTTTGTTATGTCTCTGTTTTAACTTGGTCAGGGCGTGAGTTGGGGTGGGCATTCAATGTTTTTGTTCTATGTTTTGTTTTTCTGCTTTTGGCCTGGTATGGTTCCCAATCAGAGGCAGCTGTCAATCGTTGTCTCTGATTGAGAACCACACTTAGGTAGCCTGTGTTCCCACTATGATTGGTGAGTAGTTGTTTTCTGTTTAGTGTATGTCACCTTACAGAACTGTTTTGTTTCTTCCATTTCACTTTATTTTGTTTTGTGCGTTCAGTCAAATAAATTATGACGAACACTTACCACGCTGCATATTGGTCCGATATTTCCTACTCCTCCTCAGACGACGAAGAGATTCGTTACACAAGCATCCAGTTTGTGGGATCGTCCACCGTTCCAACACAGTTGTCCGTCCTTTATCCACTCAATGATCTCTCCTGTGTTCAGCTTCTTGAACTCTGGACAAACATTTAGGTAGTGTTCTTTGTTATCACAATGAGGACAGTATGGCTTGGGCTTGGAAGGGGGAATGGATGATGCAGACTCCTGAGAGTTGGGATCTTCACTTGAGTTGAAGTAGGTCGAAGTGGATCTCTCCTTTGGTCGAGAAGAGGCACGTTGGTCTTTCTTAGTGGGCTTGAGCATGACACATTCGTAGAGGGCCACAGCTCTGCTTACAATACGCTTAGCCTGGGACTTCCTCTGCAACCAGGCCGCCAGGTCAGATAAGGTGTATATTTGGTCTGTGCCTGTCTTGAGAATGCTGTGAGTAAAGCAATACACTACAAAGGCATACCAGTAGTTCTGTGGCATCTTCTTAAGAGCCGGTCGACATGGGATCCGCGTCTGAGCTTGTAGATGTTCTGGCCTTCAAGGGACCTAAGCATGCCTACCAAGGCATAGGTAGACAGTGCAAAATCATCAAAGGCTTCTGCATCATCGAGTTCGACGGTGGGGGAGTTTAGGATGGTGGCGAGCTCATACTGGATGAGTTTCCGGGGCTGACTGTACTTATCCTGCAAGGCTTGTAGGTGGCAGTGTAAGGTCTCGGCTCATGCATGTAGGTCTTGGAGAGCTGGAGTGCACTCGGTAGTTTAAGGTGTCCAAGGAGCACTTGATGCTTGTACAACTCATTCAGGTGTCTGTGATTGCTCGCCATGTTCACCAGTGTCATTTTGAGGAATGCAAATTCACTCTTTCTGCTGCTCTTGAAATGGGGCATCAACAAATTTGGAAGGCCGTATGATGAGGCAATCAGATGTTCCATGGTAGGTGGCAGAGCAGGTACAGGGAAGTGTCTGGTCTGGAGTGTTGTGCTGGATTGGGATAACCCGGATGGAAGTAGGGTGCTACCGTAACCGGGTATGGTGGAAATCCCGGAACAGGCACTTCTGGATGTGGAGCAGGGTGTGGAACCACGGGAGCTGGAGCAGGGTGTGGAACCACAGGGGTTTGAGAGGGGGTGTGGAACTGCAGATGCTGGAGCTGGGATGTGGGACTGTGGGTGCTGGAGCTGGTTGTGGAGATAGTCATGCTGGGTCAGCCAGCGGGAACTTGGTTGCTGGTCCAGGGTACCATGGAGGGAGACGAAGGGGAGGTGAGGAGCTTCTTCCCTTTGGATTGGAGTTTTGTGGTTTTTCCTGTGGCAAAGACAAAGCTTTCCTGTGATGAGTTGGATGACTTAGTGCTGGAGAGGTTCTCCTCTGGTCGTTATCTGGCTCATGAGTTGTTGGGGCTCTGGGGGTAACAACATCTTCCTCTTTAAGGAATGATATGACGAGTTTGGCTAGTTCATTCTCTGTTTTCTTAAGATGCCGCTGCCTTGTCAGTTGTCTAGTTATTGCTTTACGGGCTCAGTGAGCTTCCTCCTTTTGCTGCTGAGCGTCTGGCTTGGGTGTCAAGGCGTTGACACACCATGTCAACACGATGATCTTCCTCAAACTGACGTTGAGGAAGCTTCATTCTGTCCTCCTCTGTTGCTGCTTGGAGGTCGGAAGGGCTGGGAATAGGCTCACTCAGCGGGTACTAGATCTGAAACTGAGTACACTCCTTTCTGATGTCTGCTTGACTACTCCGTCATCCTGGGGAGAGGGGTGGCTGTGTTGTGGCTGAGTGTTGTTCTTGGTGAAGGAGGTATTCAACTGCATCGTCAGCCAGGCATGCTGAGGGATGTCTCTCTCTAGGATTACGGGGCCGCACGGATGAGTCACGTGTGTACTTATGTGCTGTTGCCATATCTTTAGGTGATTACTTAATCCGACTCTGAAGGACCATGTTGAAGAGGATGAACCCTGATTTGAGTAGGCAGAGATATGGAGATATGGAGATTGTACTCCTATTAGAGAGACATACAGAGAGACAGTACCTCAGTTTAGGGCCTTAAATGTTGATCGTAGATTAACAAAGGTTCACACTTCTGTGCCATTATCACTCAGCTCTGATTATCCAATAACTTATCCATTTATCCATACACGATGTGGTCTGGAAATAATAAACATGAATACAATGGCTCAATACTAGGAAGCACAACAAAGCAAGAAACAGCTCTCATCTGTTATGATAATACAATGATGATCTGTTATGATAACACAGGTAGCTAGCTGCAACAAGACTAGCCAGCTAACATGGACTGGCAAAAATGTAGCTACCACTGTTACAGAGCGAGCATAAAAACGAGAGATTGTGGCCAAAGCAGCAGATGGCGAGCTTAACTTGGTAATACATTGAACACTCGGCAAGCCCATGCTAGCTGTGCCCTCATCATTTACTCTTAAAGGGACAGGCTTTCTTACAAATATGCAAAAAGTTGTGTTTTTTAGTTACTATAGTAAATGTTTTGATACACCAATAAACAACAGCATTATTTCTGTGATATCTACAGTATATGTTGACTACTATACAGTAGTAGTAGTAAAAAAAAAGAAAAAGATGGAGGACATTCCCCTGAAACCCTTAATAATGTTTCTCCACTCCATATGTTTTCAAACACGTTTTCTTCCACTCCTATAGCCAAACGACAGGTGCAAATTGCCAGTGTATACGCAGGCAACCACTGAGGTCTAAGATATTTTATTCTCCTGCTACTGCTGTCTTGCAGAATATTTCTGTTGAGCGTAATCATGCTACGCTATCTGGCACAGACACTCTCTGGCGGCAGCGAGGCGAAACCTGCAGCCCAGAACTGCTCCACTTAACGCGGCGTGATGTGAGAGGAGCAGACAGGCGAGAGTGGAAGGCCCTACAGTCATGCAAAATGCAAAAGAAATATGACTTTATTATAGCCCCCTAATGGTGACATAACAATCTGTTGAAGCACTTCGGCAAATCTCAAAACATTTTTGGGGGGGATGAAATAAAATAGCAAGGGAAGAATGGGGTCTTGAGGATGACATTGAGTGTGTTTATGGTTTGATGGTATTTTTTGAGTGACGACTGGTTTGATTGCTTGTTTGAGAACAATTGCTCTTAGACAGCTATATTGTGTGTTTGTGTGTACAGTATGTATGTGTGTATGTGTGAAAAATAGACCCCCTGATATATATGACTGGTATAACCCATTACCTACATAATATGAAAACATTGTATTCTCAACCTTAAAGTCTGAGACCAATATGTAAATATTTAACTTCTATTTCTGACATGATGAAAAGTAGTCTATCTGACACACAGTCCCCAAAGTACCTACTTTCAAGGATTTCTTGGTGCATTCATTGACATCTTATACTAAGGAACACATGTCAACTTGCCTAACTTGCCTAACTTGCCTGGATAATGGAGTGAAAAGATGAGAAACCACTCAACTTCAAAGATTTGAAGTAAATGTACTCATATTTAATGTACTTTGGGGAACACTTGAAATATACAGAATATTTATACATCTTGGGATTTACGTTAGTGAGACGCTTTAGCTGTACTCCTGAAAGTACAGACGTGGACTCATCAAACAGCTTGTGATCTATTTTTTATTACCCTGTTTCTCAACGCTAAGGTTTTGGAAAGGCAGAGAAGGAATTTGTTTAATTTGTTGTTATCATTTGTTCAGGGGACCACACAAATTGTACGCCTATGGTCAATGGCCAAATCCATATTTAATAGAGAAAGTTTCAAAGGGTTCTATTTATGGAATTAAGAAATAAATAAAATAAACACAAGCTTCTTCTTTTTTTTTGCAGGCCCCTGCAATTATTGTGGTAAATAATGGATGGCTGAAAGCATCCTACGCATCCAGTTGCATCTGCGCTTGGACACTGTACTCACCAAGTAAACACTGATATTTATGAGTAGTGTTGTTTATCTTTGGAACAAAAGGATGTTCTACCACTTAACCCTAGCCTTTGTAGAGAATAGAAAATGGACAACACTAACATGAAAAATGAAGTTCCCTTTGTCCCTGGTGGTCCATTGTTACTCCCAGAATATGTTGTTTCTCCAGTCACATGAATAGCAAATATAGTCTATTCAGTATATTTACATTTACATTTAAGTTATTTAGCAGACGCTCTTATCCAGAGCGACTTACAGTTCTCTAACTGACTGCTGCTGATGTGGGAAAAAAAATGGTTTAGAAATAGGCACAAATTGTGTATTAAACACACATATTGAGAGGTAAAAAATATCAATTCTGGCAAAAGCTCTGCATGTAATACACAAAATTAACAAGAGATATAATTTGGTTGAAATGTAATTCGGTCTATTGTATCTATATATTTATATATATATCTATGCAGAGTCAGTGTGCTCCCGTGTGTACTTAGTCTATATGACATACTACATGGCAATGCACTCCAGGGGTTGCCCCTGGCTATGCAGGAAGTCCATTGAATCTTCAAGGCAAGCTCTGACAGAACACCTATATTTAGCTTTTTGGTAAATTTTCTGTGCTGTGAAAATAATTGTATTGCTTTACATTTCTAAAATGCCTGTTGGCACAAAGCCTCATGTTCATGAACCTCATGTTATTTCAGCTCCTGTTTCTGCACATGGGGATGATGTTCAAAGTCTAGCCTCCTTTTATGTCTCATATATTGATAAGGCTGGGGTCAATTCAAATTGAAATCAGGAAGCGATTTTAATAAATCGTTCAAAAATGGAAAAACGTTTCAAATAAATAGCTTCTACTCATCAGTTTATTGAGAAGTAATTGAAAATATATGCTGTATTTTCAAATGTGGATTTGTTATTTAAGTTTACTTCCTGAATTGACTGCCTTCAATTCGAATTGACCCAAGCCCTGATATCTATGGCTTTTGGTACCTGAGTCCTAAATATTTTAACACATGGACATGTGGCTAAAATTGATAGCCCGTGCGACGGTAAACTTGAACCTTTTTGGCACATCATTCAGCCCTGTGTGTAGATGACTAACGTTGATACTCGTATTAATAGTGGCATGAATAGCTGATGACAGATTGGATGATTGTCTCCCGAGCTTCTCTCCCCAGTGTGGATTATGATGATAGCCCAACCTCAGGCTGCTGTCATACTGTGTTGACTCCTAGATTAAATGTAGTGTGAGGAGGTTCTTGGTGCCTTCCTGCAGTGACTGACTATACTGTACAGTTCTTGGGTAAGTTTGCCGTGAGTCAGAGAGTCTGGGATTTAAGTGTGTTTGGAAATACGAAGCGACTAGTGAAATTATCCCACTCACTCACTTACATAAGGTGTACATAACTTCATAATGAGCATAATACCTGAAACACTAGAGCATAATACATGAAACATTAATGCATAAATACATACTCAATGTATATTTACACTCTTAGAAAAAAGGGTTCCAAAAGGGTACTTCGGCTGTCCCCATAAGAGAACCCTTTTTGGTTCCAGGTAAACCCTTTTTGGTTCCAGGTAGAAACATTTTGAGTTCCATGTAGAAGCCTTTCCATATAGGGTTCGATATGGAACTCAACATGGTTCTACCTAAAACCAAAAAGGGTTCTACCTGAAACCAACAAGGGTTCTTCAAAGGGTTCTGCTATGGGGACAGCCGAAGAATCGTTTTAAGTTCTAGATAGAATGTTGTTTTTTTCTAAGAGTGTGTACATACTATGATATATAATGCATGCATTGTGTGTAAAACAATATTATCGGGAACAGTAATTGTGGGTAGAGTAAGCAAACTGATTGAATAATATCTAAGCAGAGGCTATGTTCAGCTCGTAGGATCACTGTATAATGAGCCGGCTAGTTCTGTCCCACCATCTGCATGTGTGTATTAGTCAAAGCCATTGGATTTGTTTCAGACGAGTGGTTCCAACCGGAATAGCTGAAGTGTTACAAATTGTGTTTCCCTTGGATTCCAGCAAGTGCCAAAGTACTGGTGAACGGTTCACAGCCCTGGTACAGAGGCACCATTACGTTGACGCCGATTTGAGGAGTAGAAGCACAGCAAGTGGAATGGCACTCTTCTTTATTAGTTCATTCATCATTGCTGCAGATTCATAGGAACAAAAGACTGATGTCTAAAGAGAGAACAGGGCTACATTGCCTTCAGAAAGTATTCATACCCCTTGACTTATTCCTCATTTTGGTGTGTTAGCGCCTGAATTCAAAATGGATAAAAACAAAAATCTAAATCAAGTTTTTAGAAATGGTGGCAAATCTATTTGAAAATGAAATTCAGAAATGTCTCATTTACATAAGTATTCACACCCCTGAGTGAATACTTTGTAGAAGCATCTTTGGCGATGATTACAGCTTTGAGTCGACTTGTTTATGTCTGTATCAGCTTTACACATCTGGATTTGGGGATGTACTCCCATTCTTCGTTGCAAATTTTCTCAATTTCTGTTAAATTAGATGGGGATTGGCAGTGAACAGCAATCTGCAAGTCTTTCCACAGATTTTCAATGGGATTCATGTCTGGACTTTGGCTGGGCCACTCGAGGACTTACACATTCTTGTTCTGAAGCCATTCCAGCATTGGTTTGGCTCTATGCTTGGGGTCATTGTCCAGTTGGAACATAAATCTTCGCCCCCAGTTGAAGGTCGTTTGCACTTTGAAGCAGGTTCTCATCAAGAATTTGCCTGTATTTGGCTCCATTCACTGTCGCCTCTATCCTTACCATACTCACTGTCCCTGCCGCTGAATAGCATCCTCATAGCATGATGCTGCCACCATCATGCTTCACGGTTGGGATGATGTTAGACGGGCGATGAGCTATGCCTGGTTTTCTCCAGACACAGCGCTTTGCATTCAGGCCAAATAGTTACATTCTTCTAATTAGACCACAGAATCTTTTGCCTTATGATCTCAGAGTCTTTTGCGTGCCTTTTTGCAAACTCCAGGCGTCGTGTCATTTGCCTTTTTCTCATGTGTGGCTTCCATCTGGCCATTCTCCCGTAAAGCCCAGACTAGTGAAGTGCTTTTGGAGACTGTTGTCCTTCTGGCAGGTTCTCCCGTCTCAGCCAAGGAACTCTGTAGTTCTGTCAGAGTTGTCATTGGGTTCTTGGTCACCTCCATGACCAAGGTCCTTCTTGCCCGGTTGCTCAGTTTGGTCGGATGGCCAGCTCTAAGGCAGAGTCTGGGTACTTCCATATTTCTTCCATTTCCCAATGATGGAGATCACATGCTCTTGGAAACTTCCAACACTCTAGAAATAGTTTTATACCTTTCCCCAGATATAAAGTATGCCTCCTCACAATTCTATCTCAGAGGTTCCTTCAACTTCATGTTTTAGTCTCTGCTCTGACATGCACTGTCAACTGTGGGACCTTATATAGACAGATGTGTTTCTTTCTAAATCATGTCCAAACAATTGAATTGGCCACAGGTGGACTCCAATGAAGTTGTAGTGACATCTCAAGGATGATCAAAGGAAATTGGATGCACCTGAGCTCAATTTGGAGTGTCATAGCAAAAGCGGTGTGAATACCTACACTACCGGTCAAATGTTTTAGAACACCTACTCATTCAAGGGTTTTTCTTTATTTTAACAATTGTCTACATTGTATAGTAATAGTGAAGACATCAAAACTATGAAATAACACATATGGAATCATGTAGTAACCAAAGAAGTGATAAACAAAGCTGTCATCAAGGCAAAGGGTGGCTATTTGAAGAATCTCAAATATAAAATATATTTTGATTTGTTTAACACTTTTTGGTTACTACATGATTCTATATGTGTTATTTCATAGTTTGATGTCTTCACTATTATTCTGCAATGTACAAAATTAATAACAACAAGATAACAAATGTAAAACATATGGGTCTGTAAAATGTATATAGGTTCCGAAATGTTGAGAAATAGCACAGTTGCAAATAGAAATAAAATTGGATGGACATTGGAAATAGAGAAAGGCCAAGAACAAAAACAATCAAACTATAACTATTGTAAAATAGATTGTGTCTGTAAAATGTGTATAGTATGCATAAACTGAAGGTAGAAGCCTAAGTGTTATTGTTTATTAGTTTACTCCAATTGGGGGAAGGGTGGTAGGGTTTGCAGGGAATAATAAAGGTTAAAAAAATACAAAAAATAAAGAAATGACAAGTATAGAAAAACCCTTGAATGAGTAGGTGCTATAAATCTTTTGACAGGTAGTGTATGTAAATGAGATATTTATGTGTTTCATTTTCAATAAATGTGCAACAATTTCTAAAAACATGTTTTCACTTTGTCATTATGTGTAGATGGGTGGGAATTTTTTTATTTATTAATTCAGGTTGAAACACAACAACATGTGGAATAAGTTAAGGGTTATGAATACTTTCTGAAAGCACTGCATGTTCCAATCGCCATACTAGCAAGCCACTTTGAAGTCACACCAAAACACATTGCTTCATTCGAAGTGTACTAGTGTGGATATTGTTATAGAGTCACTGTGTGACATACTAATTCAGATCACATCTGATTGTATGAATGTGAAGGGTAAAGCTTGTGATTCAGCAGGTCAAAACACACTTTCATTGCATTTATTTTTCGATTAATGACATATGGAGAAAGGCCTTGTAAGTGTGCCATCCTATCGTCTCCATAGGTTAAGCGGTTTACAAGCTGAGGTGACACAGGCTGTTAACAAACCGCAGGTGCATCTACCTGGCAGGCTGCCACTTAAGGCTAATTACCCACAATCCAATGAGTTCTATTTGGGTAAGTAGGCGATTGCCTTTTCCCTGCATCAAGCGGAGCTCTGCTCGTCTGCTCGTGTTCCACTCAGCTGGTGATTGTTCAGTGATATGCATTTCCCCATGTTAAAATCCCATGACTCCGGTTTTGCGCCTGTGATTTTAAGCTGTCACACAGGATTGAGCCGTGTGATGCGTAGCTGCTAAGCCCTCTGGAAGGATTTGCTTGGAGCACATGCAACCGCTCCGGCTGAAGGAAACAAAATGGCTTCGGGACAACCCGTTTACATTCCTGTGGTAGGAGACGTGGGTCAGGTTGCCATCCCCATCGCCAACTGTCTGGAAGGGGAGTGGTAAATCAACAGGAAATACAGCAGCTGTCAGCAGTTGGATGGCATTCACTTTCACACTACAGTCATAAAGGAGTCAGCACATGAATCATCGGGTTCCATTACAGGAAGTCACAGTTGGTGATTGTTTGACCTCTGGAAGGTTTTTATAAAAGTGGACATTTTGTATTTTGACCACATTTTACATTGTACATTTAAGCACCTATTTGGAACCCATTGCTGACACCAGTGGACCAAATCTGATGGTCACTTCAAACCAGTACAGGTCTTGCACATGCAAACCCAGTATGCCACCATTTTAGTTGCCACAAAGTCTTGAGTAAAGACTTGATAAGCTGTATTCCATCTCATGCCAGAACCCAAGCTAATGGCATTAAGCAGTTTCATCTATCACAGGTATTAAAATAAAAGGGTGTTAGACTAAGGAATGATCATTGATGTTCATCCATGCCAACGATAACAGTGTTACCACACACTCATTGGATATTATTCTAGTTTCATAGACGGGTGATTTTGATGCTCAGCTGTCTAGGTGGGATGTGAAGTGAATCCAATTAAGAGTTTAATTTGACCATTGTGTGTGTTCACTTGTGGTACCAAACAGCCCTAGGGACTGCTGGGAGGAGTCCAGTCATATCCTCTGATTACTGTATTTCACTCAGTACAGTATGTAGCTAGCCGAGCTCATCTATAGTCACCTCAAACACTCTATGTAGGCTAGCTAGTAGAGCTGAACCATGGTCCCCCTGTGACACACCACACTGCTGGCAACATTGTCCAGCCATATCACCCGCAGTGGGCAAAGTAGCTTTAATCTTTTAAT
This sequence comes from Oncorhynchus gorbuscha, assembly GCF_021184085.1. NCBI lineage: Eukaryota > Metazoa > Chordata > Actinopteri > Salmoniformes > Salmonidae > Oncorhynchus > Oncorhynchus gorbuscha. Next base: position 26,932,459 of record NC_060193.1, on the reverse strand, counting down.
TAGATGGGACACAGCAATTTATCAAGAAACGTGTTTTGGATGATGCATGTTCTTTAAGTGGTCATATTTAATGAACCACTAACAGTCCACTATTGATCAGAGAGAAAAGAGAGGGGCTCACAAAAGAACTAAGAAACAGATATGTCTACACACACACACACTCACACATACACACAAACAGTGCACGCACAGTGCACGCACACACACACACAGGATGCACACACACATATATACACATACTCGTGCAGACTTTGTGCCTCCTGGTGACATGTTATAGTCACAGTAGCCTCCTAGCGACTCCAGTCGATAGACTTCCATTAGGAGGGGATAGGCTGTCAAAGCAACCCATGACCTCCTCTCGCCCCCTTGGAGCCCACTGGCCTCTGCTGTCTGTATCAATATGAATTTTAGCCCCTGCGCCTGTCACCCACAATTCCTTATGTCCATTAGGCTCAAGTATCTTGTATTATTGATTTATGGTGGTCTTTTGTCCAAAGTATATACAATGATCTTAAAACAGGGACGATTTGATGTGTTGGATGGATTTCTATCCACTCGGGCATTGGAGTTCTTGTGTATTCTGCCCTTTTAATGATTTTCAGGGCTCTGTAACTCTGTTTGCATATTTGCAATATCTTATCGCCTTTCATAATTGCCTTAATAACAGTTATGCAAGCAGGCTAAACAGATGTGTCCGATAGTATGATGAGGTGTGACAGACATGGCCAGATGACAGGGCTTTTGAAGTCAAAGTGAAATGGACCTAAAAAGTCAAGGCATTTCATCTCGGTGGACTAGACGAAAATAACTGTTGTTGTCATCGACATGTAAGAATGGCACAGCAAATCTCAATGTTGTTACAACCTTATGAGATGCTGGGAAAGCGCTATAGGTTTGGGTCTCTATCTTCATACTCAAAGGCATATTAGTCTGAAGGTGTTGTGACAATGGAAACTATAGTGTAAAACAGTGTTATCAATGTTTGGGAACTGCTATTCACTGCTAGTCATTGTTCAGTTCCATAACAGAATGGTAAACGGCTCGAAGGAAAAAGGTCAATAAGAATGATGACAGATATCTTTTAACTTGCAACTTTGGAAAGAATATGGTGTTTCGCTGGCACTGCTTGTGTTTCATTGACAAAGTGGACTGGTGCTTGAGACAGGAAGGTTGAATGACCTTTGACTTTATTTTCATGTCCCAAGGCCTTTTTCTCAGATAGGGTCACTGTAATTCCTTAGCCCTCATTCAATTTACAGAGGCACTGTGTCACTCCAGGCCACTAAAGTCGGCTAAATTAATGGATCAATAAGCCATCTGAAAGCCTATGGGGAGTACAGAGATTCCCCCAGTTGCTATCGGGTTACTGGTCATAATAAATGGGCTGTTGTTTATGTTGTAAAGTGCAGTGTCATTAAGTCTTTTGAACAAGCCGCCCTCTCCAGACCTTACCACTAGGGAGATGCTCCTTGGGCCTTGAATATCCTCTTAAGGATTGGACCCTTTTTTTTCTTCCAATTTTCACCTAACGCGTTGATGTTTTTGGAAATTTGAAATTAATGTAGGAGAATATAACACATCAGATCTGGTGAAATGATAATACAAAGAAAAAACATGAGTTTTTTATTGATTAAAAAAATATATATTTGATCACCTTTGAAATGCAAGAGAAAGGCCACAATGTATTATTCCAGTTTAGCCGCAATTTAGATGGCCACTAGATGGCAGCAGTGTATGTGCAAAGTTTAAACTGATCCAGTGAACCATTACATTACTGTTCAAAATGTTGTATCAAGTCTGCCCAAATGTGCTTAATTGGTTTATTGATACATTTCCAAGTACATAACTGTGCACTCTCCTCAAACAACAGTATGGTATTATTTCACTGTAATAGCAACTGTAAATTGGATAGTGCAGTTAGATTAACAAGAATTTAAGCTTTCTGCCCATATCAGATATGTCTATGTCCTGGGAAATTTTCTTGGTACTTACAATGTCACGCTAATCACATCAGCGCAAGTTTGCACAACAGTCACGCGGGGGGGGGGGCTTAACAATACTTGCTGCTGTTACACTGTACTTACAGGGCTAATTATAGAACAATAACAATACTGTTAAGTGTGACGGTACCACATTGACCAAGATACTTGTGGATCTAAGCCTTAGGGGGATACCTAGTCAGTTGTACAACGGAACGCATTCAACTGAAATGTGTCTTCTGGATTTAACCCTCTCTGAATCAGAGAGGTGCGGGGGGGCTGCCATAATCGACATATCCGTATATGCAAACATATACAAACACATATTTTTAGAAATTATTTGATAAATATTGTATTTTGCCAATAGAAATGCATTGAATAACACATTCATAAATGGCTAAACACACTGGTGCTGAGCGATTAGCGCCTTTTTAGGTTGGTTTTTGAAATGTTTGCAAATGTATTAAAAGTAAAACACAGAAATATCTTATTTACAAAAGTATTCAGACCCTTGTCTATGAGACTCGAAATTGAGCTCAGATGCATCCTGTTTCCATTGATCATCCTTGAGATATTTATACAACTTGTTTAGAGTCCACCTGTGGTAAATTCAATTGATTTGGAAAGGCATGCACCTGTCTATATAAGGTCCCATAGTTGACAGTGCAAAACCAAGCCATGAGGTCGAAGGAATTGTCTGTAGAGCTACGAGACAGGATTGTGTCGAGGTACAGATCTGTGGAAAGGTACAAAAAAATGTCTGTATCATTGAAGGTCCCCAAGGACACAGTGGCCTCCATCATTCTTCAATGGAAGAAGTTTGGAATCACCAAGACTCATCTAGAGAGGGCCGCCAGGCCAAACTGAGCAATTGGGGGAGAAGGGCCTTGGTCAGGGGGGTGACCAAGAACCCGATGGTCACTCTGACAGAGCTCTGTGGAGATGGGAGATCCTTCCAGAAGGACAATCTCTGCAGCACTCCACCAATCAGGCCTTTATGGTAGAGTGGCCAGATGGAAGCCACTCCTCAGTAAAAAGCACATGACAGCCCGCTTGGAGTTTGCCAAAAGAAACAAGATTCTCTGGTCTGATGAAGCCAAGATTGAACTCTTTGGCCTGAATGCCAAGCGTCACGTCTGGAGGAAACCTGGCACCATCCCTACGAAGCATGGTGGTGGCAGCATAATGCTGTGGGGATGTTTTTCAGCTGCAGGGACTGGGAGACTAGTCAGGATCAAGGCAAAGGTGAACAGAAAAAAGTACAGAAAGATCCTTAATGAAAGCCTGCTCCAAAATGCTCCGGACCTCAGACTGGGATGAATGTTCACCTTCCAACAGGACTAGAAACCTAAGCACACAGCCAAGACAATGCAGGAGTGGCTTCGTGACAAGTCTCTGAATGTCTGAGTCCGGACTTGAACCCGATTGAACATCTCTCGAGAGACCTGAAAATAGCTGTGCAACGTTGCTCCCCATCCAACCTGACAGAGCTTGAGAGGATCTGCAGTGAAGAATGGGAGAAACTCCCCAAATACAGGTGTGCCAAGCTTGTAGAGTCATACCCAAGAAGACTTGATGCTGTAACCGCTGACAAAGGTGCTTCAACAAAATACATTTACATTTACATTTAAGTCATTTAGCAGACGCTCTTATCCAGAGCGACTTACAAATTGGTGCATTCACCTTATGACATCCAGTGGAACAGTCACTTTACAATAGTGCATCTAAATCTTAAAGGGGGGGTGAGAAGGATTACTTATCCTATCCTAGGTATTCCTTAAAGAGGTGGGGTTTCAGGTGTCTCCGGAAGGTGGTGATTGACTCCGCTGTCCTGGCATCGTGAGGGAGTTTGTTCCACCATTGGGGAGCCAGAGCAGCGAACAGTTTTGACTGGGCTGAGCGGGAACTGTACTTCCTCAGTGGTAGGGAGGCGAGCAGGCCAGAGGTGGATGAACGCAGTGCCCTTGTTTGGGTGTAGGGCCTGATCAGAGCCTGGAGGTACTGAGGTGCCGTTCCCCTCACAGCTCCGTAGGCAAGTACCATGGTCTTGTAGCGGATGCGAGCTTCAACTGGAAGCCAGTGGAGAGAGCGGAGGAGCGGGGTGACGTGAGAGAACTTGGGAAGGTTGAACACCAGACGGGCTGCGGCGTTCTGGATGAGTTGTAGGGGTTTTAATGGCACAGGCAGGGAGCCCAGCCAACAGCGAGTTGCAGTAATCCAGACGGGAGATGACAAGTGCCTGGATTAGGACCTGCGCCGCTTCCTGTGTGAGGCAGGGTCGTACTCTGCGGATGTTGTAGAGCATGAACCTACAGGAACGGGCCACCGCCTTGATGTTAGTTGAGAACGACAGGGTGTTGTCCAGGATCACGCCAAGGTTCTTAGCGCTCTGGGAGGAGGACACAATGGAGTTGTCAACCGTGATGGCGAGATCATGGAACGGGCAGTCCTTCCCTGGGAGGAAGAGCAGCTCCGTCTTGCCGAGGTTCAGCTTGAGGTGGTGATCCGTCATCCACACTGATATGTCTGCCAGACATGCAGAGATGCGATTCGCCACCTGGTCATCAGAAGGGGGAAAGGAAAAGATTAATTGTGTGTCGTCTGCATAGCAATGATAGGAGAGATCATGTGAGGTTATGACAGAGCCAAGTGACTTGGTGTATAGCGAGAATAGGAGAGGGCCTAGAACAGAGCCCTGGGGGACACCAGTGGTGAGAGCGCGTGGTGAGGAGACAGATTCTCGCCACGCCACCTGGTAGGAGCGACCTGTCAGGTAGGACGCAATCCAAGCGTGGGCCTCGCCGGAGATGCCCAACTCTGAGAGGGTGGAGAGGAGGATCTGATGGTTCACAGTATCGAAGGCAGCCGATAGGTCTAGAAGGATGAGAGCAGAGGAGAGAGAGGTTGCTTTAGCGGTGCGGAGCGCCTCCGTGATACAGAGAAGAACAGTCTCAGTTGAATGACTAGTCTTGAAACGTGACTGATTTGGATCAAGAAGGTCATTCTGAGAGAGATAGCGGGAGAGTTGGCCAAGGACGGCACATTCAAGAGTTTTGGAGAGAAAAGAAAGAAGGGATACTGGTCTGTAGTTGTTGACATCGGAAAGATCGAGTGTAGGTTTTTTCAGAAGGGGTGCAACTCTCGCTCTCTTGAAGACGGAAGGGACGTAGCCAGCGGTCAGGGATGAGTTGATGAGCGAGGTGAGGTAAGGGAGAAGGTCTCCGGAAATGGTCTGGAGAAGAGAGGAGGGGATAGGGTCAAGCGGGCAGGTTGTTGGGCGGCCGGCCGTCACAAGACGCGAGATTTCATCTGGAGAGAGAGGGGAGAAAGAGGTCAGAGCACAGGGTAGGGCAGTGTGAGCAGAACCAGCGGTGTCGTTTGACTTAGCAAACGAGGATCGGATGTCGTCGACCTTCTTTTCAAAATGGTTGACGAAGTCATCTGCAGAGAGGGGAGGAGGGGGGAGGATTCAGGAGGGAGGAGAAGGTGGCAAAGAGCTTCCTAGGGTTAGAGGCAGAAGCTTGGAATTTAGAGTGGTAGAAAGTGGCTTTAGCAGCAGAGTCAGAAGAGGAAAATGTAGAGAGGAGGGAGCGAAAGGATGCCAGGTCCGCAGGGAGGCGAGTTTTCCTCCATTTCCGCTCGGCTGCCCGGAGCCCTGTTCTGTGAGCTCGCAATGAGTCGTCGAGCCACGGAGCGGGAGGGGAGGACCGAGCCTGCCTGGAGGATAGGGGGCATAGAGAGTCAAAGGATGCAGAAAGGGAGGAGAGGAGGGTTGAGAAGGCAGAATCAGGAGATAGGTTGGAGAAGGTTTGAGCAGAGGGAAGAGATGATAGGATGGAAGAGGAGAGAGTAGCGGGGGAGAGAGAGCGAAAGTTGGGACGGCGCGATACCATCCGAGTAGGGGCAGTGTGGGAAGTGTTGGATGAGAGCGAGAGGGAAAAGGATACAAGGTAGTGGTCGGAGACTTGGAGGGGAGTTGCAATGAGGTTAGTGGAAGAACAGCATCTAGTAAAGATGAGGTCGAGCGTATTGCCTGCCTTGTGAGTAGGGGGGGAAGGTGAGAGGGTGAGGTCAAAAGAGGAGAGGAGTGGAAAGAAGGAGGCAGAGAGGAATGAGTCAAAGGTAGACGTGGGGAGGTTAAAGTTGCCCAGAACTGTGAGAGGTGAGCCGTCCTCAGGAAAGGAGCTTATCAAGGCATCAAGCTCATTGATGAACTCTCCGAGGGAACCTGGAGGGCGATAAATGATAAGGATGTTAAGCTTGAAAGGGCTGATAACTGTGACAGCATGGAATTCAAAGGAGGCGATAGACAGATGGGTAAGGGGAGAAAGAGAGAATGACCACTTGGGAGAGATGAGGATCCCGGTGCCACCACCCCGCTGACCAGAAGCTCTCGGGGTGTGCGAGAACACGTGGGCGGACGAAGAGAGAGCAGTAGGAGTGGCAGTGTTATCTGTGGTGATCCATGTTTCCGTCAGTGCCAAGAAGTCGAGGGACTGGAGGGAGGCATAGGCTGAGATGAACTCTGCCTTGTTGGCCGCAGATCGGCAGTTCCAGAGGCTACCGGAGACCTGGAACTCCACGTGGGTCGTGCGCGCTGGGACCACCAGATTAGGGTGGCCGCGGCCACGCGGTGTGGAGCGTTTGTATGGTCTGTGCAGAGAGGAGAGAACAGGGATAGACAGACACATAGTTGACAGGCTACAGAAGAGGCTACGCTAATGCAAAGGAGGTTGGAATGACAAGTGGACTACACGTCTCGAATGTTCAGAAAGTTAAGCTTACGTAGCAAGAATCTTATTGACTAAAATGATTAAAATGATACAGTACTGCTGAAGTAGGCTAGCTGGCAGTGGCTGCGTTGTTGACTTTGTAGGCTAGCTGGCAGTGGCTGCGTTGTTGACACTACACTAATCAAGTCGTTCCGTTGAGTGTAATAGTTTCTACAGTGCTGCTATTCGGGGGCTAGCTGGCTAGCTAGCAGTGTTGATTACGTTACGTTGCGTTAAAAGAACGACAATAGCTGGCTAGCTAACCTAGAAAATCGCTCTAGACTACACAATTATCTTTAATACACAGACGGCTATGTAGCTAGCTATGTAGCTAGCTACGATCAAACAAATCAAACCGTTGTACTGTAATGAATGAAATGAAAATGTGATACTACCTGTGGAGCGAAGCGGAATGCGACCGGGTTGTTGAGTTCTATTCAGTAGACTTTGGCTAGCTGTTGGCTAGCTAGCAGTGTCTCCTACGTTAAGGACGACAAATAGCTGGCTAGCTAACCTCGGTAAATTGAGATAATCACTCTAAGACTACACACTCTAAGCTACACAATTATCTTGGATACGAAGACAGCAAAGACAGCTATGTAGCTAGCTAACACTACACTAATCAAGTCGTTCAGTTGAGTGTAATAGTTTCTACAGTGCTGCTAATCGGTGGACGTTTGCTAGCTGGCTAGCTGCTGGGCAGAGCAGTGAAGACTACGTTAGGACAACGAAATACGATAACTACGCAATTATCTTTGATACAAAGACGGCTATGTAGCTAGCTAAGAAGAAATTGCTAAGATTAGACAAATCAAACCGTTGTACTATAATGAAATGTAATGAAAAAGTTATACTACCTGCGGAGCGAAATGCGGATGCACCTCTGGAAGGCTGCTGTGTGTGAGTAAAGGGTCTGAATACTTATGTAAATGTGATATTTCAGATTTTATTTTATTTAAAAAAATATATTTCACCTTTATTTAACCAGGTAGGCTAGTTGAGAACAAGTTCTCATTTGCAACTGCGACCTGGCCAAGATAAAGCATAGCAGTGTGAACAGTCAACACAGTTACACATGGAGTAAACAATTAACAAGTCAATAACACAGTAGAAAAAAAGGGGAGTCTATATACAATGTGTGCAAAATGCATGAGGAGGTAGGCGAATAATTACAATTTTGCAGATTAACACTGGAGTGATAAATGATCAGATGGTCATGTACAGGTAGAGATATTGGTGTGCAAAGGAGCAGAAAAGTAAATAAATAAAAACAGTGTGGGGATGAGGTAGGTGAAAATGGGTGGGCTATTTACCAATAGACTATGTACAGCTGCAGCGATCGGTTAGCTGCTCAGATAGCTGATGTTTGAAGTTGGTGAGGGAGATGAAAGTCTCCAACTTCAGCGATTTTTGCAATTCATTCCAGTCACAGGCAGCAGAGAACTGGAACGAAAGGCGGCCAAATGAGGTGTTGGCTTTAGGGATGATCAGTGAGATAAACCTGCTGGAGCGCATGCTACGGATGGGTGTTGCCATCGTGACCAGTGAACTGAGATAAGGCGGAGCTTTACCTAGCATGGACTTGTAGATGACCTGGAGCCAGTGGGTCTGGCGACGAATATGTAGCGAGGGCCAGCCGACTAGAGCATACAAGTCGCAGTGGTGGGTAGTATAAGGTGCTTTAGTGACAAAACGGATGGCACTGTGATAAACTGCATCCAGTTTGCTGAGTAGAGTGTTGGAAGCAATTTTGTAGATGACATTGCCGAAGTCGAGGATCGGTAGGATAGTCAGTTGTACTAGGGTATGCTTGGCGGCGTGAGTGAAGGAGGCTTTGTTGCGGAATAGAAATCCGACTCTTGATTTGATTTTCGATTGGAGATGTTTGATATGAGTCTGGAAGGAGAGTTTGCAGTCTAGCCAGACACCTAGGTACTTATAGATGTCCACATATTCAAGGTCGGAACCATACAGGGTGGTGATGCTAGTCGGGCATGCGGGTGCAGGCAGCGATCGGTTGAAAAGCATGCATTTGGTTTTACTAGCGTTTAAGAGCAGTTGGAGGCCACGGAAGGAGTGTTGTATGGCATTGAAGCTCGTTTGGAGGTTAGATAGCACAGTGTCCAATGACGGGCCGAAAGTATATAGAATGGTGTCGTCTGCTTAGAGGTGGATCAGGGAATCGCCCGCAGCAAGAGCAACATCATTGATATATACAGAGAAAAGAGTCGGCCCGAGAATTGAACCCTGTGGCACCCCCATAGAGACTGCCAGAGGACCGGACAGCCCTCCGATTTGACACACTGAACTCTGTCTGCAAAGTAATTGGTGAACCAGGCAAGGCAGTCATCCGAAAAACCGAGGCTACTGAGTCTGCCGATAAGAATATGGTGATTGACAGAGTTGAAAGCCTTGGCAAGGTCGATGAAGACGGCTGCACAGTACTGTCTTTTATCGATGGCTGTTATGATATCGTTTAGTACCTTGAGTGTGGCTGAGGTGCACCCGTGACCGGCTCGGAAACCAGATTGCACAGCGGAGAAGGTACGATGGGATTCGAGATGGTCAGTGACCTGTTTGTTGACTTGGCTTTCGAAGAACTTAGATAGGCAGGGCAGGATGGATATAGGTCTGTAACAGTTTGGTTCCAGGGTGTCTCCCCCTTTGAAGAGGGGGATGACTGCGGCAGCTTTCCAATCCTTGGGGATCTCAGATGATATGAAAGAGAGGTTGAACAGGCTGGTAATAGGGGTTGCGACAATGGCGGCGGATTGTCGGTCCAGATTGTCAAGCCCAGCTGATTTATACGGGTCCAGGTTTTGCAGCTCTTTCAGAACATCTGCTATCTGGATTTGGGTAAAGGAGAACCTGGAGAGGCTTGGGCGAGGAGCTGCGGGGGGGGCGGAGCTGTTGGCCGAGGTTGGAGTAGCCAGGCGGAAGGCATGGCCAGCCGTTGAGAAATGCTTATTGAAGTTTTCGATAATCATGGATTTATCGGTGGTGACCGTGTTACCTAGCCTCAATGCAGTGGGCAGCTGGGAGGAGGTGCTCTTGTTCTCCATGGACTTCACAGTGTCCCAGAACTTTTTGGAGTTGGAGCTACAGGATGCAAACTTCTGCCTGAAGAAGCTGGCCTTAGCTTTCCTGACTGACTGACTGCGTGTATTGGTTCCTGACTTCCCTGAACAGTTGCATATCGCGGGGACTATTCGATGCTTTTGCAGTCAGCCACAGGATGTTTTTGTGCTGGTCGAGGGCAGTCAGGTCTGGAGTGAACCAAGGGCTGTATCTGTTCTTAGTTCTGCATTTTTTAAAGGAGCATGCTTATCTAAAATGGTGAGGAAGTTACTTTTAAAGAATGACCAGGCATCCTCAACTGATGGGATGAGGTCAATGTCCTTCCAGGATACCCGGGCCAGGTCGATTAGAAAGGCCTGCTCACAGAAGTGTTTTAGGGAGCGTTTGACAGTGATGAGGGGTGGTCGTTTGACTGCGGCTCCGTAGCGGATACAGGCAATGAGGCAGTGATCGCTGAGATCCTGGTTGAAGACAGCGGAGGTGTATTTGGAGGGCCAGTTGGTCAGGATGACGTCTATGAGGGTGCTCTTGCTTACAGAGTTGGGGTTGTACCTGGTGGGTTCCTTGATGATTTGTGTGAGATTGAGGGCATCTAGCTTAGATTGTAGGACTGCCGGGGTGTTAAGCATATCCCAGTTTAGGTCACCTAACAGAACAAACTCTGAAGCTAGATGGGTGGCGATCAATTCACAAATGGTGTCCAGGGCACAGCTAGGAGCTGAGGGGGGTCGGTAGCAGGCGGCAACAGTGAGAGGCTTATTTCTGGAGAGAGTGATTTTCAAAATTAGTAGTTTGAACTGTTTGGGTATGAAAGTATGACATTACTTTGCAGGCTATCTCTGCAGTAGACTGCAACTCCTTATTTTTAACAAATTAGCAAAAATGTCTAAAAATCTGTTTTTGCTTTATCATTATGGGTATTGTGTGTAGTTTGATGAGGAAAGGATTTTTTTTTTAAATCAATTTTTAATCAAGTCTATAACGTAACATAATATGGAAAAAGTCAAGTGGTCTGAATACTTTCCGAAGGCACTATGCTGTCTGACAAAATCACTATTTTTTTAGTTCCTCAAAGTAAATAAGGCATACTTTTATGACTACTGAATACCAACTATCAATCACTTAGTGTATGTCTTTTCAGGTAGAGATATCTGGCGAAGCAACAGCTGCTCTTCAAATCCCCTCACGATCATGCATTCTTCTGCCTCTCCATAGAAGGCATAAAAAAATACAGACCGGACAAGTAGATGTGCAATGGATTATGGACCATGTTTAATACGCCAAACTATATAGAATATTGGCCTGTTGGAAACGATAACTCCCTACTACATCACACATTTCAGGCTGGATCTGTTTTATTTTTAGAGAAAATGTGCAATGTGCACATTGAGCTCACAGAAAAAAAACGTGCTAAATGGAATTCAAATAATTGAACTGATGCCGATCAATTCAATGTTTAAAAAACTAAAATTAACCGACATTTCTATGTCTAGGAGATTAGAAAGCTCAGGTAATATTTTTGTTTTTTTGGACACATATTTAACCCCTTTTTTTGTTGGCACAAAACTACCCTCATTCTGCCATATTTAAAAATAAAAATAAAGTACCTCCAGACGAGTTCTGTGACAGTTGTGGGGTTTGTAGAACCAAATGGATAACATCATCATGTTCGGGAGAGTCTCCCCTTTCCACAGTGGGGGTCATATTCGTTTGTAGCCCAAACGGTTCGGAAGCTACAAACAGAACTTGGGATGTCTCCTCGTCTGACAAACAGAGGTGTAGCTGTGCCACTTTCCACCGCAGATGCGGAAGGCTGACATACAGTAGGTGGATGCGGTGGATTGACACGCAGAAAAACAGATATCTCTAGCTTAATTAAACTGACGGATTTGGATTGGGATGTTTGTATTATGTTCATTCGATTGACGCACAGGTGTGTCAGTGGACTCTTAAGGATATTAAATCTGCTCTCAGGCCGCAATTGGCCCGTGGGCCTGTAGTTTGAGACCCCTGCTTTAGAATTAGTTTCATATGTGTCAGAATGATATACCATTATGTGAGTAGTTTGCATACAGTTATAGTAACATGGCTTAACGGGTGAGGACTTGCCTTTTGAATATAGGGCTACTGCTGAAATAACTGTGCTGATTCCCAATGTCTCAGTTCCGATGCATTTACAAACGTGACAAGCACAACTATCCCTAATTGCTGGTTGCTTTATCAATTTCACTCCACCCAAAGGCTGCTATGTGCACTACTAATTAGTGGTAATTATATATCCCATACTAGAATGCACACAGAGGGCTTTATGGCAACACTGGCATGAGAATAGTGCCTTCATCACTGAAGTGTGAAAAAATATGAATGGCACATTATTAGGTTAATTGAGCATCTGGTAAAACTCTAATCAACCTGTTGACAACAAAGCAATTGATAAGGCTTGACATGGAATCCTTGATCCAAGCTGTCCCTCTTAGGTAATACAAATATGATTTAGTATGACAACATTGGGTCAGGTACCTCTGAGATGGAAATGAACAAACTGTGAAACTTCATAACGAATTGATTTCTGTAGAAACAAGGAAACCCAGTGAGCGCAATATCGACAATGCAGAAATACATTCACGCACGCATATGCAAACACAAACTGAGTTGTCCTGTGTTTTAGATCAGTATAATCGTGTACACCCCTTGGCTACACTGGCATCCATTGCCCACTTAGTGTTTTCAAGGTGATTCAACCTGACTTCTGCAATCTTCACAGGAATATGGAACCATTGCATTGAGAAACGGTGATGTTTTAACCAATATGGCCAAAGCAGTTGAACGGTGCTGTGTGTTTCTGTTTAAGCTATAACAGAGAAGTATTAGCATTTTAGTGGCATGAGAAAGGCTCACTCCACAACGGATCAACGTGACCACATTATCACTCGCAATTCGGGATCAATGATCTCACGAAATGTAGTGAAAAATAAGACATTTTAACACCGAATCAGAAACATGTGCTCTGTGGAGTACTCATGGTCAGGTTTGAGAGAAGTGCTGACTGTTCTGGAAAGTCTTGAGCTGTAGTACAGCCCGGAAATGTCTCCAAACCAAACTCACAGTGCTGTTTCTCGATAGAAAACCCTCCTTTGTAAGCCACGGCTGGCAGGAAGTCAATAGAATGTATTAAACTACCCATAATGCTCTCCAGTCATCGATAGCCCTAAGTGAGTGCATATGGTGTCTCGACATTGGATTCTTTTGATCAGGTTGAGATTTTTAATGGATTTTTAGCCGCCTCTGACTGACATGTCTGTGGATTGCAGCCCGGCTCAGGGAAGACTACAGGCAGCCAAAGGGTCATCTGAACCTTGTGGTTTGGGCTCAGAGTGCTTAGATACAGAGAGCGAACGCTGCGTTCGCAACCGTCGGACACTGGGAGAGTCAGGAAGTCTGGCGACTGTAACCCCCTCCTCCCTCCGCTTAAACATACACATACTCTCAGACTCATCACCCCACCCCAAATGTGCACGCGCACACAGACAATCGGGATCATATTACTACATTTGTGCATAAAACTTGCACTTTTGTTTTTGAATGCATGTGCCGTGTCAATCTGTCAATATTAGATAGCATTGATCATATTTATCCTAATTCATTAACCAAGACACTAAAATGTCTACTTTTATTTTTTCTGTTGTTAAATGATATTGATTATATCCCGGATTAAATGACAATATATTGCTTTATTCCACACATAAAAACAGCTGTGCTATTATAGCACAACTAATCTGAGTGTAACTAATCTGAGTACGGTACTAGTAGTTAGAGTTCTACTAGTACTATTCTGAGTTGGATTAGTAGAATAAAAACGTCTCCTGTTGGGTAAAGAGAAACTAAAATCCAATCCACCAGATTGGCTCCAACTGGATCAAGGAGCTATGACATGATTGGTATGGGATTCTGTTTGGATGAATGACTGAATGTGAGACTTGGTCTGGATAGAGGACTTCTGACTGACTTGTGACATACAGCGTGGCAAAGCAATTCACTTTTTGTCCTGAATTCAAAGTGTTATGTATAGGGCAAATCTAATACAACACAATTCTGAGTACCACTCTCCATATTTTCAAGAATAGTGGTGGCTGCTTCATGTTATGGGTATACTTGTAATCATTAAGGACTGGGGAGTTTTTCAGGATAGAAAAAGAAATGGAATGGAGCTAAGCACAGGCAAAATCCTAGAGGAAAACCTGGTTGAGTCTGCTTTCCACCAGACACTGCGAGATAAATTCACCATTCAGCAGGACAATAACCTAAAACACAAGGTTAAATCTACACTGAAGTTGCTTACCAAGAAGACAGTGAATGTTCCTGAGTGGCCTACAGTTTTGACTTAAATCTGCTTGGCAAGATCTATGGCAAGACCATGGCAATGATCAAAAACCAGTATGACAGAGCTTGAATAATTTTTTAAAGAATAATGGGCAAATGTTGCACAATCCAGGTGTGGAAACTCTTGGAGACTAACCCAGAAAGACTCGCAGCTGTATTCGCTGCTAAATGTGCTTCTACAAAGTATTCACTCTTACGTAAATGAAATATTTCTGTAAGCATTTTCAATAAATTTGCAAACCTAAAAAAAAAAAACATGTTTTCACTTTGTTATTATGGGATACTGTGTAAAACATCAATTTAATCCATTTTGAATTCAGGCTGTATCACAACGAAATGTGGAATAAGTCAAGGGGTGTGAGTATTTTCAGAAGGCACTGTAGGCACAGACTCGTCTCTTATGTATTTACACAGGGAACATGCATAAGGGAACTCTGCACTCATAAGGTCATTGGAAAACGTTCCACATTTTGACCTGCACAATGAAAAAGCTTTCAAGTTGAAAGGGCAACAAATGATTTATTATGTGCTTGTTTTGAGTTTAAAGATCCGTATTTAATCATGTGTAGACTGTTTTAACACGGTGAAAGTGCTACATTGAAATAAAGTCCATTTGGTATTGGTATATGTGTTGCTCATGTTCACCCACAAAACACTGCAGATATTTTATTTACAGATATCAACCTAGTTCTCGGTCATAGGTATGCACACACAACCTTAATTCATAGTATTATTTTTTACAATAAAAAGGCACTATCAAGTACTGGGAATTGTGTCTAAATATATCATTGAGGTTCACCCACTGATAATCCCAGTGTTCATGGTTGCAATAATGGGTGCAAGATAGGACAAATCCTATTAAATAGATATTCCATTCAAACACAATGGTAATAAACAACCTTGTCAAGGTTCTCTTTTCATTTCACTTTCCATTTCACTTCGTATTTATTCACAGTTTCAAAAGGTCCAACGTGCTGTTGGATTTCATATGTAGATATGTACAGTGTAAAGTCTTTGTAAAGGGACGAGAGACAGGAATTTGGTAGAGAAAACAACTGATTTGAGTGCAGACTAAGTGGTTGAGTGAACAGGTTAACAGTAGCAGGGCTGTGAGCGGCTGTGACAGGGAGAAAGCAGCGCGAGGCCCTGCCACTGAAGGGGGAACTGACCCGGAAACACTGTGGAAGTGCAGCCAGCGTGGCCCTTTAGGAAAAATCTATCCACAGGCATCTATTGCCGTTCCGAATGTAAATATGCATGCACCATATCTCTCCTTTTTCTTTCTCTTTTTCGTTGTGTCTTTCTTTCCCTCACACACATGCAAGCACATAATACATACATACATGCACCGTTACACACACACACACACACACACACACACACACACACACACACACACACACAGAGAATCACAAGCAGGCAGAACATATTTAACATAGATCCTCATAAAAGCGGCAACACACACACACACACACAGAGGAAATACACAAGGTTGCACATGAATTAAACATCATATGTGTCTCCCATTCTGTCCTATATTGCAATAAGAAACCCCTGCAGGGTTTTTGGGTAGTTCACAGACCTTCAAGTCAATTCCTGTCACTTCTCTTACCATTTAAGTCCAACTTGCTTATAGTAGTACTTAAATATAAGCATTAGAGCCCCACTCAATAGAGCTTGTCAGCTTGTAGTCCAAAAATACACAAATGAATTACCGCTGGTTTGTTCAGCCATTCCTATGGTGGAAAATAATGGGGGAAAGAATGGGGTTTTGGAATAAATGCCAAAAATAAGGTCTGACTTTAACACAGGCTTCGGAGATCTTATACATTTTGGTATATGGGATAGCAGCAGTCAGTTAACATGACCTTTATGAATTATGAAGCCTTTATGTGCTTTATGTGCTTGTTTTGATTACATAAATCCTGCAAAATTCACAAAAAGTGACATTAGCTGATGAAAATGTTCTTAGATCAAAACGTATAAGATCTCATAAGCCTGTGTTTACCACAGACTGTATGTTCTGTGTTTATCCCGAAAACCCTACAAAAAAAACAATACATATCCCCGGGATGTAGGTTTTGGCCAACGAGCCATGGCAGAGTTAAGTGCCTACAAAAAGACGCCATTACTATTTCTCTCTATTGAAGCATAATATTACATAGGCAAGTAAACTACAAAGTACATACATTGCTATGCTTACAATTGTTTTATCTGTTTGCTGCTGGCACAATTAAAAATATTTGCGAATAAACTGCTACTGGAGGTAAATTCATAACCTTAAGCAATAATGGTTGAGTAGGTGAACAGAATGAATTAAATGTTCCTTGATAATGCAATGGGCATAAAGATGTACATGTTTATATGTGTAACCACACAAACTGCAGACAGGAATCACAGCTGTAACTTCAAAATAATGTTGGACCGAATTATCACTTGGGGAGAAAAAAAAACATTCAACGTGAATACTTATTGAAGCTTGCTGTATGAATGTTGAATATCTGATATAATATCCTGTAGCCTAGCATTATTATAGTCAAGACGTAATTCAACAAACTCAGTGATCGCAAATATTACAACATTTTATTGCATATTATCATCTTCATGATATAAGTCAACAGCTTTACAATCTGTCCTTTAAAATGCTATTAGATAATGAGATGTAAAAAAAAGAGAGAGAGAGAGAGTATAAATGAACATGGAACTGCAAAAGTAAGGCCATATAAATTAAACTCTAATTAGACTGCACAGAGAGAAAGATTGGTCAACAATGTAAGACTATAGCTACAATACTTAGAACATGTTACATGGAACTATATAGGAAGCAAGCAACAACTACTGGTGTGATAACAAAGGTGGGCCTAATAAAGTGAACCAAAAGGTCAAAGATCAAATCCCAAACACAACATAAACATACATTCATTCAAATGTCATTACTGTACAAAATAAAATGGATCAAATAACAATAATGCATGCATAGATCATACTTTGGTATGGTGCGTAATCATTGATGAAATAGCTGTGGGAAAAGTAGAAATAATCATTATAATATACTTTATAATAATATTTAAAAAATAATAATAATAATAACGTGTAGGCTACACCGACTATATAGGCTCCCTTGGGCCCTAATCGTTATTTCAACTCACCCAAAACCATATAACTTTGTATTAACTTCATTGTTTGCAATTGTGCTATGTATACGGAAGAAATGTGGCATATTCAGTGATGCTGAATTTGTATTAACATTATCTTCAAAATGAAATTTACAAAAGTAAAACGTTACTACCATGTGTCAGTGGCAATCACACGTTTTGGATTGCCATGGATGTCGACTGGGTAGCGCATTCCAGAGTAGGCTACATCCCTAAAAGTCATCCGTCTGCATCGAAAAGGCTAAAATATTTACCAGCATTTGAAAAATAAATGTAAGGCGCGCTGTTTCCTGGATACATAACAGGGAAAGGCATTGGTAGCAAACATCCGCCCAATATGTTGCTATCTTTGTAAAGAGTTGGTAATTGCACATTTTTGCCGAGATCTGAAAAGTGGTCGACTGGAACTGGTCCTTCAATATCCGTGGATAACTGTCGCTTCAATTTATTCCGACGATTCTGGAACCAAATTTTCACTTGGGTCTCGGTAAGTTGTAATGAATTCGCCAGACACCCGCGTTCTGCACTGCTCAGGTACCTTTTCATGTCAAAGGTAGATTCCAGCTGAAAAATTTGCCTCTTGGAGAATATAGTGCGTGTTTTCTTCTTTGCCATTGCTTTGGTTTTCGAGTTGCCTTTATGTTGCTCAGGTACATCGTCGCAGCTGCTCGTGCTCGCCGTCCTTGGACAAGTGTCAATCATCTTCGTCGCCTTGACGTCCTCCCCGCAGACAGAAAGCTCACGAGTGGAGGCATCGTGGCGGGTGCTGTTTGTTTGCGCTGTGAAATGAAGCGATAAAACTTGTTTTGATGCAATGGTGACAACAACTCGTATATCATCTGTCACACCCACTGGACCACAGTAAGCGTTATGTGAAAAATGATATTACCCAGAGTTTGAAGTAGCCTAGGCTGGATAGTATTTTAATTGCTCAGCTGTTATAGTTTACCATAAATGAACACATGCAAAACCTAAATGGGCGATTTTAAGACATCCAAAAAAGGGCTCACCTGTCTCGGTGTGTGTGTAGTTTGACTCGTGCCTTCTTTCTACGTCGTAGTGCTCATATCGGTGGGGAAAAATATTTGTACAGCCGGCGTCGCTCTGCACTTTTGAGTCGTATGCATCCAAGTTGCTGTTGTTGTTTTGCTTCAGACTAAGAATATTGTCAATTGTGAATTTCAATGAAGCAGTCCGACAGGGAATAACCTCCTTGTTCATATTCCCCGACATTTGCAGTTTTTCTTGTGTTCTGAATGGTGAATTGAGGACCCCAAAACATCGAAGACTCCAGATACTCCAAGCACCATTGCTCCTCGATTGCAACTACACCAGGACGTAGGGTATCGTTTATTCAATGAACCGGAAGTATGTGGTTTAGCTGCTTTTGATTGGTGAGATTGTGAGGCAGCGTGAAGACAAATAGGTGACGCCTATCAGATGAGAGCGGGAAGCATATTTAGGCAAGACTGAAGTTAACCTCCTTGATTGTTTCCTCGTGTTTTCTTGGGAATACTCACTTTACAGTTAATAGTGCCCAAACTATTTTGTAGATGTTCCAATTCTTTACACAATTAGGCTACATAAATAATTGGCATATAGCTAAAATAGGCTATATAGGTATTCCACTCCATATATGCCTAAGTGATGTCACATTCATACAGTTGAGACTGATATTAACCAGTATCACTTTTTTGCTCCCATTAATCATATTAATTGAAACGTTAAGGTGGGCACTGATATTACCTCTCCAATAGATTAGTCATAATGTCGTTTTGGAATTTCATTTGATTTTCAGTGTTACTCATTAGACAGCTATAGGGAGATTGAGGTTTTTAGAAATGTAGGCTATTAGGCTGATAAATGATGTCAGTATATGAGGCCGAGCCTATATTCTAGACATTCTATTAAAATGTTCTAATTTGACGAAATCAGTTTCCATTATGTCTAATGTAGTTAATTTCAACAATTTTATTTAATTAATAATTGTAAACAACTTAATTAACAATTTCATTCAATTCAAAGTGTTAAAAAAATGGAAATCTTTATTTACCCATGCCCCTATCCTGAGCCTTAACAAATAGCCTGTTGAATAAGAAGAAATATATTTTCAGTCGTCCCTTTAAATGTCTGCATCTTCTAAACGGTGGTGTGGAATTTCTAAAATAATTGTTCCTTAACTTTTTTGAATTGTATACCAAATAAGGCCTAAATGCGGGGGTATACATAGTTTGCTGGTCGTGAAAATATTCTGGTGAATGTTCAGGAATTTTGAAATGGAAAATGCGTATTGCTCGGGTTGGATTGGGCTTTCAGTGTTATTTTCGATGGCTGTAGGCCGAGGCCTAGCCACTGGTCAGATAGAGCCTTACTGAGACTGGCTTTCAACATAACAACAATTCGTGCTAACGATGATAATACAAAGCAGGCCTTTTAATCAACACAATAAACATCAAACATGGTGTGCACTTCATACATTTTTATTTACATTGATCGGACAACTCGTGTACAAAATGTCATATGAAACCCACTTTAAATAGCCTAAGAAATGTAAAATAATACAGTCCCCGTAACTCCATGCTCGTAAAAAGTCTATCTACAGGTTACAAATTTTGTCATTTAAAAAGAATACAAACACACAAACTGGTTGACTAACCCTTGACAATATTCCATCCAGTTTCCATGTAAATAATTATATAAATCTAATGATATATGCTTAAGTTAACATCCCCCAAATGTAGAATAGTGTCTGGCTTGAGGGATTCAAATTTTGTACACACTCAAATCAAAAAAAATACATGGCAATTGCAACTTGCATATTAAAATAGAGAAGTTGGGGCCTATAGACTAAACAGGTTGGTCAAAGTGTTGTTGCCTTATGAATGTGGCTGTGATTTTGGTGACTTGCAATAAAGTCACCGTCAGCAATGAATCCAAACGCGGACACCTCGGGAGTCCAATGGGTGCGCGTTTTCGTTTTTGCCCTAGCACTACATAACTGATTCAAGTAATCAACTAATCACCAAGCTTTGATTATTTGAATCATCTTTGTAGTGCTAGGGCAAAAATCTAAACGCGCACCCCTTGGAGTCCCCAGGACCGAGTTTGGTAAACGCTGCTCTACCATGTCCAATAAGTTCATTCCATATAATACACCAATAATGTGTGTCTCACACAAGGCCTGTGATTTGTGATCTTATAAAAGACATGGGGTGGGTGAACTGGGAGACGGGATAATTCACAGTACTCGAGAAGGGTGGCGACACCTGTGCCAGGCTTGCGCTCAGTGTCCCAGGTGCTGCGTTCTCGTGGTACAGAATAGGAACCCTGACAATCCTTTGAGTCGAATACGAGATGTTCGTGGCCTCAATGTCGGCGGCTAGCTGTCTCTTCCACTTGTTCCTGCGGTTCTGGAACCAAATCTTGACCTGCGTCTCGGTGAGCTGTAGAGAGGCGGCTAACCCCGCCCGCTCAGTGCTGCTCAGGTAGCGTTTCATGTCGAAGGTGGACTCCAGCTGGAAAACCTGACTCCGGCTGAACACGGTGCGGGTCTTCTTCTTGCAAGCTGCTTTCGTATCAGGTGTTTCACTGTCTTCCCGGGCGAAGCAGGAAGACCCTGTTTCGTCATCCTTGACGTCTGTCAGACTTCCCTCTGCCCTCTCGTCCGGTTGGTCGTTGTCTTCCACCGGCTCCGGTAGAGCGGGAGAATCCCGGTTGCTGGTTTTTAGAGAGCCTCCGGGATCATCGGAGTTGCTGGAGTGGCACTGCGGACCTGAAATGAACGAGGAGTGTCATGAGCTACATTTTACGCACCGGCCAATAGGGATCAATAAGTGCATGTATCTCGCAATCATGATATCAACCCCAATGGCAGCAGTGACAAGTGATTGCAGTTTTCGACGGTAGTCGATTTTTAAAGTGCTGCGGGCAGGCCATCCTGTCGCCTAACAAAACATAGAATAATGAGCTCTTAGCTTGTAATGAAACACAGCCTTGCAATTGTATGATAAGCATAATTAGGGTGTATGAGATTAATTTCCAGTCAGTGTTACGTTTGAAATGTATCGAAGTGGCGTGCCATACCCGGTTTAAAGAGGAACCGAATGGAGAAGTTTTACGGGGTAAGAGCGAACACACTAGTGCAGTTATGGTTTGTTTCGGGATATATGGGCTATGCATTGTCTATTTTTACTGTCATGGCATGTATTGTGTATTGACATTGGAAAGAAGAATATAAGCTAATAGGCTATTACGCACAGGAACCTCAAAGTATTGTCGATAGCAGCTCTTTCACGTTGTTTTTGTCTGAGGAAATGCGTAGCCTATTCTCAAATGCTCCTTATTGTGAGAGCGGATCTGCCTAAGAAGAATGTAGGATGTTAGCTGGTAAACAAGCTACCCTACCTACGGTTGTGTGTGGTTATAGGCTACCCGTTATGTCGCTTCCATACATACACTACATATATAGACATTTGGAACAATTAACAAAGGTGACTCTAAGACCTACTCTGTAAATCACTGCAAGATTTGTTTGGCGATGTCCCACACCAGTGGCGTTGGGCGTTTAATCCAAAGTAAGACACTTGACGCTCCACTTGGTTGCAGCGGCTCTCAATGACAGCGACTTGGTTGCAAGAGAGTCCCGTTTCCTTACAATCCCCCTCATCTTCGGTCGTAGACAGCCTGTCTGTAGTCCCGGTAGTAGACCGAAGTAAATTTTCAATGGAAAATGACGAGCTTCTTGACGTTGGACCATGATGTTGAGACTCCGGTGCCTTAACAAGCATATTTTTTTTGTCGTCTTCAAACCACCTAGTCACCGATAAATATATGACTTACAAAATATTTACGTGCTGTTTAGACATTCTTGTGTGTCTCTTTTGCTTGGTCTTAGTTATGCCTAATCTTTCTCTCGAAGTCCGTCGAGCTATCCATGAGAGTTCGAGATAGAGCGCGAGAATGTGAGTGAATCCGTAGATATACTACTGTAAATTACATGGCGCGATCCACTCGAAGCAAAAAAATTGCCTCTTGCGATTGGACAGTGGAGGCAGCGAGCAAGATTACTCCAGAAAAATACGAGAATTACTCGCTTTGAGCCCCCTACTATACACTGTGTGATAGTCTGCATTGAGGGGTTGGACGGGACCCCGTCTCTCAGATGCTTTATTTAGGTCAATTAGGGAACAAATCAAAGCCGAGATACGGCTGTGTCCCCGGGCTGGGATGCATGGTAGATGAGATGGCTTCTTGGAGAATGACACAGTACCTCCTATTGGTTACTTTTGTCTATGCACGCTCTAAATGCATTATACCATTTATATATACCACTATTCCAATTGATAGGAGGATGGACACGTGCAATTCATAGAATATCAATAGACTATCAATTCCACAATCAATGCAGTTTAGCGAAACATAACGTAACCCCATCTCTAACGGGCATAGACAGTCCAGGGTATAGGATTTGGATTTTGCAGGAATTAATTTTTCATTATTAGTCATTATTTATTTATTTGTTTATTTGGATACACATTCGTTTTTTTACAGAAGCAGCAGCTACTCTTCCTGGGGTCCACAAAAACAAAAACACAAACACTGACGCTGATCGGCAAAGACAGTCACACACATTTAAAATAGAACGATATACAAACAATAAAATAACCAAATGTGATGTGTGTGTTGGAGTGTGTCTGTGTGTTATGGCCGATAATTGTCTTGTTAAGCAGCATATAGCTATTGATCTGGGCCTAGTTTACCTCTATATGTAACAGGCTTATTACATTAATACTAAGTTTAGTAAACATGTTTTTGTTTTTTCTTTGGCCTACTTTTGAAAGTTACTTTAGGGCCCAAAAAGTGTCCCAAGATATATCTCATTCAAATAATGATATCGCTGTTATTGTATACCTACCTCAGATTGTTTAGCCAAACTATCCAATATTAAATACATTTTTATAACAGGATAAATTGAAGTGGTTTCCAATATTGGCATTTTAATATAATAAACGAACAGATATTATGCAAAACAGCGTGTGAAATATTGTCTTATTGGGCCTGAAATTCAAATATTAGTTGTGCATTGCATTAATTTCATGTGTTCATTTTCATTGAATGGTTTCAGGCAAGCAATGCTATGCAGCTTAAGAGAGTTTTGTATATTAGGGTGATGATTATGATGATTACGGTGATGATGATTATTATTATTAGGCTTTTATTATTATTATTATTATTATTTTTTTTTTTTAAATAAACTTAGCTATTTCATCTAACTTTTAATTTGATTTCCAATTGCACATTATGCTCTAAACCTGGTCAGTAAAACGTCAAACAATCCCAAAACAGTTTCCCGAGTGTCTTTAACCCAATTTAGTCAAACTAAGCCATCGTTAATATTCTAAATGTTTATTGAATGTTATAGGTTTCGGTACTGAGCTTTACTAGAATGAATTACTATTCAATATTCACTTTATCGTGATAAATGTTAGGTTAAAATCACATTTGCGTCGTAGAAAATTGGGCGTTACCCAAATAGACATATTTGAGGTGTTTATTTTGTATTTTGGACACCAGACCATGCACTAGGACTGGCGTGGCGTGTTATAGTAATCACATAAATATAAAATATGATTATTATAAATTAATGTATATTCAAGTTGATTAATAGCCCATAGGGTCAGTAATTTGAAGATTCGCTAAAATGGATATCAAGTGTTCGTTGATTCATTGAAGAAAAAAAAACTCATAACAAATCAGAAATTTCTCTCATCAGTAGTTACAATAGATAGACAAAATATTAATTTAAACTACTTTAAATGACTAGATTAAAGGTTTTCCCAATATGTTATTTTAGATTGACTTCAAATGGATGTCTATGCAAACGTTTTTGGTTGAATTTAGGATTGTTGATCGACCACCAAGCTATGTCCACCTAATTCTGAAAACGTAATCTCTTATTTCTGTTCTTTGTAGGATGAACCTACTTTAGTTTAATTGACTGTTTATTTGTTTTTAATTTTGATACGAACTGTGATAACCCTTCAGACATCACACATGTTTCATAATTATCTCACGATAAACATGTGACTAATTGTGCATTTTACCCGCTGATGGACTTGAGGACATGTGACTCACCTCTAAGCAAGGCCCCTATGGCCTATATCATATGTCAGGGTCTGCAGCTCTTTGCATGATGCCAAAGAGTCTTGTGCTGGTTATCCTGTAAAGACTACGTAAGAAGGTGTAACTAGGGCTGCATAGCCTTTCGCTCGCATCTATTAATATACAGAATGAAAATAACTAAACTATAACCTTATACAGTGTCTTCACCTTTAAAACACCAATTGAAAAACACTACTGAGAGAAAAACACAGGTGAAAAATACATTGGCTGTGGCACTTTACATTAAGTGGCTCTAAAACCTAGCCAGGCATGTATGCACATGTTTTTACTTACAACAGTGGTGTTCATTTGCAGTTTTTGTAATAAAACATTGGATTTTATATGCATTAGGTTTGTACACAAATTCTAATAATTGTGGATACAATATTGCCTCAATCTAGAAATATTGCTTTAGATTGCAGTTTACATATCCTTTAAATTGTGCAAGCCACAAAGTATAACAGTTGAACTCTGCTGCAGTGTTTACCCGCATTGTACTGACATTGCATGTGTGACCCAAAATACAATATTATTTTAAAATCATGATGTTTTCAAACTGTAACGCTCGTTGTTGCATGAAGAAGGAGTGGACCAAAGCGCAGTGTGGTAAGTGTTCATGATATTTATTTAAGCTGAACACGGAAACAAAAGAACAAAGTGGAACAAAACGAAACAATTCTGTTTGATGCAGACAAAAAAACAACTACCCACAAAACACAGGTGGGAAAAAGCTTACTAAGTATGATTCTCAATCAGAGACAACGATAGACAGCTGCCTCTGAATGAGAACCACACCCGGCCAAACACAAAGAAATAGAATACATAGAAATAAAGAAACTAGAATGCCCACCCTAGTCACACCCTGGCCGAACCAAAATAGAGAATAAAAGCCTCTCTATGGCCAGGGTGTGACACAAACTATACAACACACCCCCTAAAAATGTAACAATGCAACATTGCTTGATTATCATGAGTCACAGGCCGTGTCTAGACTTGACAGTGCATGCAGCTTTTGTATTCTGATCATTGATTTCTGATCATGGAATTCTAAACATGTCATGCATCTACACCAATATTTAAATGTGTCTACCGTGTCCCCTGTGTCTCCGGATTCCCTTCCCCCCGCTATATTCAAATGCCAGTATGCAATCTACAAACGGTGGAATAGGCCAAATATGATAATAACACAAAGACAACTGATGGCAGTAGCCAACTACTGTAGCTAACTCGCAGGCTAACCTTTGTAGCTAGACAGCAAGTTAGCAAGCGACGCTAAAGGGATAGAAAACGGGTTAGCACAACTAGCCAAACACTAAATATTAGCTAGCTGGCAAGCATTTATGAGGCCAGCAAACAAATTCCTCACGTGCTAGGAACGTATTTCCTCCAACGTTATAATGAAATGGTGCCTCGGTTCCAAAACACAAGTATTCTGGAGACTTGTTGGAGTGCTGATGACGTTGCCCACTGTATGCACTTTCGGTAGCCTGATTGTCTCCAGTCTGAGTAGAAACCTGCAAACAATCACCTCCTGAAGTGGTCAGCCAGATCTGAACACAGTCAGACCACAAAGCAACTTTTGTGCATCTAGAACCGCCTTTTCAATGTGATCTTCGTATCACCCTAACAGATCCAGTGATGACACAATCGCCATTGCACTGCACACTGCCCTATCCCATATGGACAAGAGAAATACCTATGTAAGAATGCTGTTAAATGACTATGCTCAGCCCACAATACCATAGTGCCCCCCCCCCCCAACACGCTGATCCTCAACACGGGGGCACCACAAGGGTGCGTGCTCAGCCCCTTTCTGTATTCCCTGTTCACCCATTACTGTGTGGCCACACACACTTCTCCAACTCAATTATCAAGTTTGCTGACAACACAACTGTGGTAGGCCTGATTAAAAACAATGATGAGACAACCTACAGGGAGGAGGTGAGAGCTCAGGCAGAGTGGTGCCAGGAAAATAACCTCTCCCTTAACGTCAACAAATTGAAGGAGCTGATCGTTGACTACAGGAGACCACAGAGAGAGCATGCACCCATATCTACAGGGCCGCAGTGGAAAGGGGAAAAAGCTTAAAGTTCCTTGGCAAGCATATCAATGACAACCTGAAATGATCTCTTCACACAAGACATCGTGGTGAAGAAGGCGGAACAGCGCCTCTTCAACCTCAAGAGGCTGAAAAAATTGCCGTGGCCCCTCAGACCTTCACAAACTTCTACAGATGCACCATTGAGTGCATTCTGTCGGGCTGTATCACCGCCTGGTACGGCAATTGCACCTTCCACAACCGCACGGCTCTCCAGAGCCCAACGCATCACTGGGAGCACACTGCCTGCCCTCCAGGACATCTACAGCACCTGGTGTCACAGGAAGGCCAAGAAGATCATCAAGGACCTCAGAAAACCGAGCCACAGCCTGTTCACCCTCTACCATCTAGAAGGTGGAGACAGTACAGGTGTATCAAAGCTGGGACCGAGAGACTGAGAAACAGCTTCCATCTTCAGTCCATCAGACTGTTAAACAGTCACCACTAGCCGGCCTCCCCCCAGTATCCTGCTCTGAACTTAGTCACTGTTCTAGAAGGCTACCACCTGATACTCTACCCTGCACCTTATAGACTGGTGCCCTATGTACATAGAGTCATTGAACAATGGTCACTTTAGTAATGTTTACATACTGTTTCACCCACTTGTATATACTGTATTATAGTCATGGCTCATCCTATATACACTACATGACCAAAAGTATGTGGACACCTGTTCATCGAAAATCTCATTCCAAAATCATGGGCATTAATATGGAGTTGGTCCCCTCTTTGCTGCTATAACACTCTTCTAGGAAGACTTCCATTCAGCAACAAGAGCATTAGTGAAGTCGGGCACTGAGGCCTGGCTCACAGTCAGCGTTCCAATTAATTCCAAAGGTTCCAATTAATTCCAATCTCGACAAACCATTTCTGTATGGACCTCGCTTGTATGCTGTAACTTTAAGATTTCAGTTAAGAACAAATTCTTATTTTCAATGACAGCCTAGGAACAGTGGGTTAACTGCCTTGTTCAGGGGCGGAATGACAGATTTTGTATCTTGGGGATACTAGTCCAGCACTCTAACCACTAGGCTACGCTGCCACCCCCATTATTCCTCCTCCACCAAACTTTAAAGTTGGCACTATGCATTGGGGCAGGGTACGTTCTCCTGGCATCCGCCAAACCCAGATTTGTCTGTTGGACTGCCAGATGGTGAAGCGATTTGATTTGATTTGCACACAAAATTCCCTATTCTCGCGAAGTGAGATTTATTCAAATAATTTCGGCAAAATATCACTATGACGCAGAGACATTCTCCAGCACTAATTAGTTTGAAGACCATGCATTGCATACACCTTCTTCATGCTCTGATAAGAAGCTAATGGTATGTTTCTTACAGTTGGTCGACTTGTAGATTTGCTATTTTTTCCCCCAATTTGCACAAAATACCAATACATCTATGTAAATTCTAAAGTTTCCATAAAAGCGTATGAGTTCAGGGCATCCCGGGTGGCGCAGTGGTTAAGGGCGCTGTACTGCAGCGCCAGCTGTACCACCAGAGACTCGCGCCCAGGCTCTGTCGTAACCAACCAAGGTCCGTGGGGCGACGCACAATTGGCCTAGCGTCCGGGTCAGGGAGGGGTTGGCCCGGTAGGGATATCCTTGTCTCATCGCGCACCAGCGACTCCTGTGGCAGGCCGGGCGCAGTGCGCGCTAACCAAGGTTGCCAGGTGCACAGTGTTTCCTCCAACACATTGGTGCGGCTGGCTTCCAGGTTGGATGCGCGCTGTGTTAAGAAGCAGTGCGGCTTGGTTGGGTTGTGTATCGGAGGACGCACGACTTTCAACCTTTGTCTCTCCCAAGCCCATACGGGAGTTGTAGCAATGAGACAAGATAGTAGCTACTAAACCAATTGGATACCACGAAAACGGGGTAAAAAGCGTTTGAGATCCAAAGAGAGCGTTAAAAGACATGCATAAAGAAAGTTCTTGCTCATGTATTTTTTCCAACAAAGCAAATCTCTGATTATATCTAGAAAGTGTTTTGTAGGATTTCAAGCTCAAACAATAATTCAGGGAGGAATGTTTTTATGCCAAAATCGAGGCAATCTTGAAATGATCTCATTCCACTAATTGGGAGTAGTCTTTCTTGCTTTATTTTCAAGAATGGCGGCCATGTTTGAAGTAACGTTCTTCAAGGTGGCATCTCTGCTGTTTAACCTCCAAATTCAATCATGAAAAACTCTCCTTCACCCTTGCAACAGAACAATAAGCGAAGGGAAACGTGCAAGAGAGGACAAGGTATCCTATCTTTGAGCTACATTTTCTTTGCAAAGCCTACTTACAGTAAATGTAAATATTGTACTGTCTTGCTTGTGAAACAAACCCGAAAGAACATTGTAAAAAAACACCCACAAATCTAGTTGCTTCAAATTCTTATTATTAAGTAACTAGTTATACAGCTTCTTTTTCTTTTTTACTCAACTTTTCGGTCAATGTGTTAGCTGAATTTGATATTTTTTGTTGGACCTAACTTAGCTCCAACACGAGAAAACGTAGGCAAAAATTCAGTCAACTTAAAATGATGTGTTTGCCCAAGTTGTCTCATATGTTCATTCAACTAGAAATTATTATTTTTGGCATCTTACCTAAAAAAAAGGCTGTGGAACGAATTACAAACACACTGCTTCTAACACAAAATGTTTTCAACTTACATATTTGACACATATGATTGCAATGTGCATGTTCATTTATACAGTAATTATTCCTCAACAAGTCCTCAACTAGGATATGAACTCACATCCTCTTGGTTTATGGTATTCTGATCCTCCTGCTACGCCACTATGTTTGTGTCACTAATCAGTTGATCTGAATATTCTCTCATCATTGTTTTGATTTACTTATTTAAGCAATTTTTGTTTTTTTTCTGTATAGTTGTCTAATGTTGGTTGGGCATATAACTCTGTTTTAATGTTACTCTTTAATCACTATGGTATATAAAGTAGTTTTTCTTGAGTGTACTTTTAACAGAGCTGAGATTTACTTTGACGTGCAAAGTGTAGCAATACAGGTGATATCAGTTATTGACAGACATGGTGGTGTAGCAGGAAGATTGGAATACTGAGTTCAAATCGCAGGTGAGGACATGTTGAATACTAATTACTGTATACATGAACATGCACAATGTCAGTGTCATGCAGGTGAAAGAGGACCCAAAAGCGACTTAACAGAAACAGAGTTTATTTAAGTCCAAAACGGAATAACAGAAATCCTCTAGACTTGTAGAGGGGAAACAACTGGAGAAGCGGCCACAGACTGCAGGTCGCTTCGGGTAGGCGCAGGCCGTAGTCGACAGAGACACCTGCTCACACGCAGCATCTGATGAAGGCAAAAAACACGACAGGACAGGGCGATACACAATCATAGCAAAAACACGACAGGACAGGGCGAAACGCAATCACAGCATGGTGAATACAATACAAGGAACCGACGGGACAGGAACGGAACACAAAGGAATAAATAGGGACTCTAATCAGGGAAAGGAAAGGATCGGGAACAGGTGTGGGAAGACTAAATGATGATTAGGGGAATAGGAACAGCTGGGAGCAGGAACATAGAGAGAAGAGAGAGCGAGAGAGTGAGAGAGGGAGGGGGAGAGAGAGGGCTAGAAGGAGGGAAAGAACCAAATAAGACCAGCAGAGGGAAACGAATAGCATGGGAAGCACAGGGACAAGACAAGATAATAAATGACAAACATGACAGTACCCCCCACTCACCGAGCGCCTCCTGGCGCTCTCGAGGAGGAACACTGGCGGCAACGGAGGAAATCATAGATCAAACGGTCCAGCACGTCCCGAGAAAGAACCCAACTCCTCTCCTCAGGACCGTAACGAAAAACGATAAAAAGGGAAACTAGGGTACTACTCTAAAAAAAAATGAGAACTAGGGACAGACTGAGACACAGCAAGGGCAGGGACAAGAACAGGAGAGATGCGATGGCAGGGAACAGACTGAGACCCAGCAAGACCAGGAGCAGAAGCAGAAAAAAATTACCAGACTTCTTCTGCGCGCAGTCTGAACACGCAGCCACGAAACGGCGCGTGTCACGCTCCTGAGTCGGCCACCAAAAGCGCTGGCGAATAGACGCAAGAGTTCGAACACCGGGATGACCAGCTAACTTGGCAGAGTGAGCCCACTGAAGAACAGCCAGACGAGTGGAAACAGGAACGAAAAGGAGGTTACTAGGACAAGCGCGCGGCGACGCATGTGCGTGAGTGCTTGCTTAACCTGTCTTTCAATTAACTGTCAACCCGACAACACGCCCATAAGGAAGAATCCCCTCGTCAGTTTAAACAATTCAGGCTTGGTGTTCTTGCTAGGACGGTGAAATCACAAACTCGAAACAAAAAAAACAACCCATTCCTTATGGTCTGTCCAAACGACAAAAGGAACGGTCGAACCACTGATTCTAGAAGCAGTTCAAGTTGAGAAAAATAAGCGGAGGATGAACCTTATCATTCAGACTGATAAGGGCATCAAACAAACTTGCCTTTACGAAGACAATTCTCTAAAAGGCGCTGTAGAACACGTGAGCGAAAAAGATATTCAACGCAGCAACTTGACCGAACGGCAGAACCCGGTACTCAAAATGCCCTAACGGGCAGTATGGCAGAGATGGTAAACACTTCACATCCAACAAGTTCTGAAGGCTGATGACTAGACCAATTAATAGAACATATGGTGAGGAAAATCAAAAAGAGCTCAGTCTCACTGTGGTTCTTATGGTTAGTACCGTCCTTCTTACGACAAAAGGCAACGGTCGCAGGATCCCTCCAAACCCATCGCAGCCTAGGGCTAAGCGGATGGCCTGTCAAATCGAGCCTCCTGGTACAACCAATGAACCTTAATCAACAGCTGGCACTGCATTCACTGCGTCCGAACCGGTCCAGCGTGACCCGACATAAATTGTCTATTCCGCTTACTGATGGGCTCTGGCCTCTAATGAATTAACAAAATGTTATTTAGTTGAACACCGTTGATGCGAGCTCTCTTCCACAGCCCGGGTGACGAAGATCAATACCCGTCAACAACGACGGATGGCGAGAAGGGAGTTGGCAAAGAGACATGAAGGAGATCCCGGGAGAGATTCTCTCCTTAACCACTCCTATAGAAGTACGGAGAAAGAAATCCGGGGATGGCAGACGTTCCACTCACTAGAGGCAGCATAGGATAGAATCAATGGAATAATCCGTTATGGACCGTTCACCTTGGCATAAGGAAGCCAGGGATGACCCAAAAGCCTCCCCCACCAAAAACTGTGGTTACGATCAAAAGTGTCTCAAATTTGATACCCGGGAAGATCTCCTCATCTAAGGCAGTTCTGGAATTTGTTAGAGCAATCAGCCCTTGAGCCCGGCCAGTAAGAAAATGACGTCAAGATGGACCGAGCTCTAGTATGTGTTGGGAGGACAGAGAACACTCACACTGCGTGAGAAAGGAGCGGCATTCAGTGGGCTGCCCGGAGTAGCAAGGTGGGTTATTAACCCTAGGTTCTGGAGGCTCGGCAGGCCAGGAAGTAACAGGTGGCACGAGACTGTAGACTCTGGTCCAGAGAGGTCGGAAACCTGAGCGGCCAGGTTCTCCACGGCATGGCGAGCAGCAGACAATTCCTGCTCGTGTCTGCCGAGCATGGCTCCTTAAAGGATCTTGACGGCAGTGTAACGAGCGTCTGTAGTCGCTATTCCTTGGTCGGTTCCTTCTGTCCCTGCAGGTGAAAGAGGACCCAAAATAATCCGCCGACTTAACAGAAACAGAGTTTATTTAAGTCCAAAAGATAGCGGAATAACAGAAATCCTCTAGACTTGTGTTGGGTTGGAGAGGTGAGAAAGGAACAACTGGAGTAGCAAGGTGGGTTATTAACCCTAGGTTCTGGAGGCCAGGCAGACTGCAGGTTTGCGCCAGGCTAGTCGACAGCAGACACCTGCTCATTCACGCAGCATTAAGGCAAAAACACTGCAGGTCGCAGGACAGGGCGAGACACAATCATGAGCAAAAACACGACAGGACAGGGCGAGCAAAAACACGACAGGACAGGGCGAAACGCAATCACAGCATGGTGAATACAATACAAGGAACCGACGGGACAGGAACGGAACACAAAGGAATAAATAGGGACTCTAATCAGGGGAAAGGATCGGGAACAGGTGTGGGAAGACTAAATGATGATTAGGGGAATAGGAACAGCTGGGAGCAGGAACGGAACGATAGAGAGAAGAGAGAGCGAGAGAGTGAGAGAGGGAGGGGGAG
Organism: Oncorhynchus gorbuscha; assembly: GCF_021184085.1. NCBI lineage: Eukaryota > Metazoa > Chordata > Actinopteri > Salmoniformes > Salmonidae > Oncorhynchus > Oncorhynchus gorbuscha. The sequence continues at coordinate 26,899,590 of NC_060193.1, read as the reverse complement.
AGAGAGGGCTAGAAGGAGGGAAAGAACCAAATAAGACCAGCAGAGGGAAACGAATAGCATGGGAAGCACAGGGACAAGACAAGATAATAAATGACAAACATGACAGTCAGCGTGTGTCAAATATGTACGTTGAAAACATTGTTGAATGAACATATGAAACAAGTTGAGCAAACACAATTTTAAGTTGACTGAATTTTTGCCTACGTTTTCTCATGTTGGAGCTACATTTGGCCAACTAATAATGTCAAAATCAGATAAAACTTTTGACTGAAAAGTTGAGTAAACAAAAGGCAGTGGAACCAGTTACTTAATAATATTTAGTTAATATTTAGTTGAAACAACTTAACAACGTACCGTACTATAGAGGCTTACGGCTAGATAAGACTACAACAGCACACACTTACTTAAGCCCCCTATTTCAGTTGGACTAGACAAGGGTTATCAATCCATAACTCATTTGCTCTATACACCAGTGATTAGTCTGATTCCCAGGTTTAGTCTTGAGATTACTCATCCATATACTGAACCCATTAATAGTCCCCAAATTCAAATTTCTATATCATTAGCAACATCTACGGTATGTTTTGCTTCTTCTTCTACCGTCTGCATTACGGAATCCAGAGGATGAGGATGACTGTATTTGAAGTCAGTCTGTCTGTCTGTCTGTCTGTCTGTCTGTCTGTCTGTCTGTCTGTCTGTCTGTCTGTCTGTCTGTCTGTCTGTCTGTCTGTCTGTCTGTCTGTCTGTCTGTCTGTCTGTCTGTCTGTCTGTCTGTCTGTCTGTCTGTCTGTCTGTCTGTCTGTCTGTCTGTCTGTCTGTCTGTCTGTCTGTCTGTCTGTCTGTCTGTCTGTCTGTCTGTCTGTCTGTCTGTCTGTCTGTCTGTCTGTCTGTCTGTCTGTCGGGAAGCCTCCTGTACCATTACCGCAGCAGCAGAGACGATAACAGGTCACTGTCAGAGGGCACTCTGCCAAGGTCAAGGCCATGGCCCAGAAAGCAGCAGTGTATATGAGGTCATGAAGGTCCAGACATCTAAGATGAATCTGCCTTTAGCGAGGCAGTCTTCCAGAACACCATTGCTTTCAGATATGTCCTGTGTTTGTTGAACTTGCCTAATTTAGTACCTCTATTTGTACCTCTCTCTCTATCCCGCTCTCTGTCTCGCTCTTTCTCTGTCTCGCTCTACCGGTATATTTTCCCCAAAATATTACAGTGGTTTATAGCTTTATTCCATGCCGTTTTCATAACATTTTTGACACATACAGTGTGGTCCGAAATTATTAACACCCTTGATAAAGATGAGCCAAAATAAATCATTCAAATACTGAGCTATATTGCATGCAACAAAATATATACTAATACAATTGTTCAGAGAAAGAAATTTTGTGTATCAAGTATGACTTTTTTTCTCAAAAAGGTAGGGGTCAAAATGATTGACACCACTGTTTTCAACACCGTTCAATACATTACCTTGTGGGTCTTGATGTTTGCTTGGGGTTATTGTCTTGCTGGAAGATCCACTTGTAGCCAAGTCTCAGCCTTCAAGCAGAGGCAACCAGGTTTTTGGCAAAAATATCCTTGTACTGGGTAAAATTCATGATACCGTTGACATTATCAAGGGCCCCAGGACCAGTGGAAGCAAAATAGCCACATAACTTCAATGATCCACCACCATATTTTACAGTATGTATGGGATTCTTTTCTGATCATGCATCTCATTTAGACGCCAAGCCCAACACTGGTGTGCATGGCCAAAGAAATGTTCATGTCATCTGACCAAAGCACCCTGGTCCAATCCAAGTGCTAATCCAGGCATTTACATTGGATAACATTAGAATATAGCTATTTGGCCGCACACCAGTAGTGGGTGATAATGACAATGCACGAGCAGAGAATAACCTGATACCTACTGTAAAATATGGTATGATTGAGCTAATCTGATTTACCGGTATGACCTAAGATTGCCGCCAATACAGTGACATGCAGTCAGGGTAGGCAATGCGTACCCTGTGATAAACTAGTTTAGAAAAAGCTGTTATGAAAAGGCAAATAATAAATAAATAAATAAATAAATATATATATAAAATGTTCTATATTTTTGTCTATAACCAGGTTTCCATCCAAACTTTATATGCGAGTAAGGGACTTGTCGTATAAAAAAAATGTAATGACAGACAACAACGCAATTGCAAATTTCAGAGTGGACACACGTTATATAATGCATGTTTTGTTATTGTTGAGAAAACCATCCGTAGAGTTAGAAATGCGATGGAAACCCATGTAACTTGTATTTTTTATTCGGTACACTACATCACCAAGCACGGCCTTTTATCTGCAACAAATCAATTTGATGGAAACACCTCTCTGGTGGGAAAATGCGCATGTTTTGTTTTTGTTGCCGATTTTAGAATATTCGCATGAAAATCTGTCGCCAATTGGATTGAGACCTAGCTAATCATTCTGGTGGTTTTTAAGATCAAAATCTCAAAATTTGCTAAAATTGCATCGAAACCTCAGGAAAGGCGCCAGGGATTCATGCAGTTCTTTCCATCTATTCACAGCCATTAAAACCCTTGACACGTGCGTCCTTCCAAGACGTGACATGAAAAGCACCCACCCTGACACCCTCTCCCTCACTGCTAGCTGCCAGGCAGGCGAATAGTGTGTACTGGACTGTCCACTGAAACGTAATTACCACTTAAACTTAATAGTCAGCATCTCCCGGCACCACCCCAACATCAACATATATGAAAATGGCGCGTTTCTACGTTTTGTAGTAAAAAGATAGAGAAATGACATCATCAACCAATTAATGGACAATTGGTAGGCAATTAGTATGCAATGCTTACTCACAATTGGTCAAAATCACAAGACATACACCGATTATGTCAATGGAAACAATCCTCTATATTTTTCACTAAAAAAACATAGAAAAGCACAATTTTCACATTATGTTGATGTTGGAGTGGTGGTAGAGATGAAAAATTGTGAAGTTTCCCTTTAATACATTTTACCCAGACTTTTACACATCTTGGACATTTACTTTTGTAGTCGTAATGGGCCTTGAGGATGCGTCTCCCACGACTGTGGGACTGCTGCGTGCATACAGAATAAAATAATGGACATGGGGTTAAGCTGTGACTTCTAAAACGCTGTAACAGAGAGGCTTACCCTGAAGGACAGACAAATGGACTTCAATTAAGGGTAGAGGTATGCTTAAATGCATGTTCCTTCTGGCTACTGGCCCAACGCTCTAACCACTAGGCTACCTTCTGTCCCAAATTGGAAGAATTGTAAATCCATTGTAAAAGGCTATGGAGTTTGCATTGCGTATTATTCGGATGAAATGTGTCCATATTGGTATTTAAGTATTACCTAGCAGTTGTAACTGTGGATGCTATATGGGTCTATGGCTGAGATAGTGCTGAGCAGTGTCATTTTGTCAGATGTAATGGAAATATTCTGCCATCACAAGCGATCAACAAGCTATCAATATCAGCTATAAATATGCAAATTTTCCCACCAGATGTGTGTTTCCATCAAACACACTATTTAGAGGATAAATGCTGTGTGTGATGACATAGTGCACATAAAATCACTTTTGCTTTTCATGTATAAAAAAAACACAGGTTCAATGTGTTTCCATTTCATTTTCAACTCTACCAATGGTTTTGTCATAGAAACTGTTGCGTAAATAGCACACTTGTCCAATCTGGTTTTGGCGCATGCTCTATAGACAACAGTTCACTGTCAAATGGGAAAGGGTAGGTTATATGATGAAATATGGATAAAAGCAAGATTGTAAAAAAATATATATTTATGTGGAAATGTGCATGAAGCTCATCGCCGTGCACATAACCACCATAAATTATGAAGTTCTAAAATAAGTTTTGAAGTTCATCATAACTTTTCCAACTGCCTATAAACTCTGCATGCTTTTCCATGTTGTGGTGGTAGTAGGCTACAACAAACTCATTGCATGACTCGAAGTTTACTGCAACATGATGTTTTTTTTTAAATCAATATTTGTGCATAAAAGCATTTCCTCTGCAATTGTTGCATTATCTAGCGACAAATTGTGAATTTATATTTATTTATATATATATATATATATTTGACTCTTTTCAGGAAACTAGACGTATGTCACAGATCACTACTTCACAGGAGAGCCATTTGAATGTAAACTTTCTTTTAAATCAAAATGTGTTTTTTAGCAGAAATGCCTTCTGGAACATGTGAACTTTCATATGCTTAAATTACAAACTTGTATGCCATCTGTAAATAGGAATACAATTGTTAAATTACGAGCCGAGTTGGTTTAACCACAGAAAAAGACAGAAACCTTCCCACTAGACATGATTGGCTGAGATAATGAGTGGGCTGGACATTCCAAGAGATTGAGTTTTGAAATCAGTGGAATTAGAGTATGATAGCTAAGGAGATGGAGAAAGCCCCTGTCTCCGGATTGCATCTTCAAACTAAGGGCAACAATGGCATCCCTGACAAAGGGAGAAGCGCCCATCCACGGAAATGTGTAAGATAGTCTACATTTTCAGATATGACATGTTTCTAATTTTATCAGAAAGTCATTTTCATTACAAATTAGTGTACTGTTAGCTAGCTAACTAATATTAGTTCTAGTTAACGTTACGTGTATGATCTGTGTAGTAATATTATTTTATCTAAGAGCCATTTGCTTTGCTAGTTATAGCCTAATGTTAGCTAGCTAACATTGAACCTGGTGGGTTAGCTACCTGCTAGGTAGTAACATCATGAGTTGGGATTATGGTTCATTGTTTATGGATTATGGTTCATTGTTTAGCTAGCTAGCTACAGGTCTTCACAAAAGATTCCACTATGCAAGTATCCATTTCAATAGAATGTTCATGATGTCAATGCAACAACTGTTGACAGACGTAACTGGTAAATTTGCTCTGGCTATGTACTCTGATCTACTCTGATCTCAGAGCACTCTCTTCTGAGTGTGCCAGAGCTCAGAATAACTGACGAATGTATGAATGCTCAACACTCGTTCAATATGGCCGGTGTCAGTAAACGTTGGCAAAAAAGCCAAACTAAATTGTTGCCAGCAGCACAGTTGCAGTCACCAACACTCTGGATAATATAAAAACAGCCTAACCAGCTCTGTTAGGGCGAGTAAAAAGGTCAGAGTGAGCTGTTCTCTCATTTGTGTCTGGAATTAGCTAGAAACATAGCCAACGTTAGCCAGTTAGCTTGGGTGCTTGACTGCTGTAGTTAGGACAGAACGCTCAGATCAACCTTACTCCACTATTCCAACAGTCTTGAATGTATGTTATCATATGTTATCACATATGCTGATAACTTGTTGGCTGCTTTTCCTTCACTCTGTGGTCCGACTCATCCCAAGCCATCTCAATTAGGTTGAGGTCAGGTGATTATGGAGGGCAGGTCATCTGATGCAGCACACCATCATTCTCCTTCTTGGTCAAATAGCCCTTAAACAGCCTGGGGGTGTGCTGGGTCATTTTCCTGTTAAAAAACAAATGATAGTCCCACCAATCGCAAACCAGATGGGATGGCGTATCGCTGCAGAATGCTGTGGTAGTCATGCTGGTTAAGTGTGCCTCGAATTCTAAATAAATCACAGACAGTGTCACCAGCAAAGTACCCTTACACCCTCACACATCCTACTTCATGCTTCACGGTGGGAACCACACATGCGGAGATCATCCGTTCACCGACTCTGAGTCTCACAAAGACACGGTGGTTGGAACCAAAAATCTCACAGTTTGACTCATCGGACCAATGGACAGATTTCCACCAGCCTAATTGCTCGTGTTTCTTTGCCTATGCAAGCCTCTTCATATTATTGGTGTCCTTTAGTAGTGGTTTCTATGCAGCAATTTGACCACGAAGGTTTTATTCACGCAGTCTCCTCTGAAGAGTTGATGTTGAGATGTGTCTTTTACTTGAACTCTGTGAAGCATTTATTTGGGCTGCAATTTCTGAGGCTCGTAACTCTAATGAACTTATCCTCTGCAGCAGAGGTAACTCTGGGTCTTCCTTTCCCGTGGCGGTCCTCATGAGAGACAGTTTAATCATAGCCCTTGATGTTTTTTTCCGTCTGCACTTGAAGAAAATTTCCGGTTTGACTGAACCTCAGGTGTTAAAGTGATAATGGACTGTCGTTTCTCTTTGCTTATTTGAGCTGTTCTTGCTATAATATGGACTTGGTCTTTTACCAAATAGGGCTATATTCTGTACACCACCCCTATCTTGTCACAACATAACTGGTTGGCTCAAACACAATAAAGAAGGAAAGAAATTCCACAAATGAACTGTTAACAAGGCACACTCGTTAATTGAAATACATTCCGAGTGACTACCTCATGAAGCTGGTTGAGAGAATGCCAAGAGTGTGAAAAGCAAGGCAAAAGGTGGCTACTTTGAAGAATCTCAAATCTCAAATATATATATACTTTTTTGGTTACTACATGATTCCATATGCGCTATTTCATAGTGTTGATGTCTTCACTATTATTCTACAACGTAGAAAATAGTAAAAATAAAGAAAAAGCCTTGAATGAGTAGGTGTCCAACCTTTAACTGGTAGTGTATATACACATCTTTTAAAATATATTTGGCTTCATTATTTTCCACTACCCATACCAGCCCTCCCCTAATTGGAGTAAACTAATGAACAACAACACATAGGCCTCTACTTCCAGTTTATACATACGTATTACATTTTACAGACAAAATCTATTTTACAATAGTTCTCTTTTTTTTGTTTTTACTCCGATCCTTCCGCTACCCTCAACCCCTCCCAAAGTATTAAAAGTATTATCTCTTAACATCATCCATCTTGGATTTATATTTGCTGTATATTGTTCAACTGTGCTGTGAGGTTTCACAAAAATTCCGAACCTTTCTATTCTCATAGTTTCTACAGATTTTAAATTAAAGATTTTTTCTAAAAGTATTATAAACATTGACATTTTAATGAATCCGCATGAAATGGTAGCCTATGTCACTCTGGTTGTTGGAGCGATCTGTTGTATGGTGAACTTGAGCTTAATAAAGGTTTATTTCTGAGTTAATCTGGCTTTGGTAAAAGCCCGTGCACTGACCTCACCACACGTCACTGCACCGGTATGGAAGTCATAGGCCACCAGACTTTTAGCTCCACCTTTGGAACACTATGGACTATCAACGCAGTTCCAATTGCTTCTGAAAGATTAGACACAAAGTGGTATAGAGACATTGACTGGAATCTAAATACAGTCCCTTCAGAAAGTATTCACACCCCTTTACTTGTACCACATTTTGTTGTGTTTTAGCCTGAATTTAGCCTGTTTTGTCACGGACCTACACACAATACTCCATAATGTAAAAGTGAAATTGTTTTTTTTTGGACAAATGTTGCAAAGAAGTTAACTTTATGTCTGGAATACAAAGCGTTATGTTTGGGGAAAATCCAACACAACACATCACTGAGCCTACCACTCTTCATATTTTCAAGCATGGTGGTGGCTGCATCATGTTATGGGTATGCTTGTCATCGGCAAGGACTACAGAATAGAGCTAAGTTCAGGCAAAATCCTAGAGGAAAACCTGGTTCACTGGGAGATGAGAGGAAGGAAACTACTAGGGATTTTACCATAATCCCAATGGTGACTTTAAAACAGTGACAGAGTTTAAAGGCTGTGATGGGAGAAAACTGAGGATGGATCAGCACCATTTTAGTTACTCAGTGGAAACGTGTTCTCTGGAGTGATGAAACACTCTTCGCTATCTGGCAGTCCAACGGACAAATCTGGGTTTGGTGGATGTCAGGAGAAAGCTACCTGCTCCAATGCATAGTGCCAACTATAAGGTTTGGTGGAGGAGGAATAATAGGCTGTTTATCATGGTTTGGGCTAGGCCCCTTAGTTCCAGTGAAGGGAAATCTTAACGAAAATGCATACAATGACATTCTAGACAATTCTGTGCTTCCAACCTTGTGGAAACAGTTTGGGGAAGGCCCTTTCCTGTTTCAGCATGACAACACCATTGAACACCTTTGGGATGAATTGGAATGCGCACTGAGAACCAACCTCACTAATGCTCTTGTGGCTAAATGGAAGTAAGTCCCCACAGCAATGTTCCAAGTGGAAAAGCCTACCAAGAAGAGTGGAGGCTGTTATAGCAGCGAAGGAGGGACCAACGCCATATTAATGCCCATGATTTTGGAATGAGATGTTCGGCGATCACCTGTCCACATACTGTTTGTCCTTTAGCGTTTTATTCTACACACACAAATAAATAAATAAATATATATATATATATATATATCCCATTACAGAGCATTTTATGGAGATTGTTGAGAAAAAACTCAATCCATTTTAATCCCACTTTGTAACACAACAAAATGAGGAAAAAGTCAGGGGGGTGGGAATACTTTCTGAAGGCATACTTTGTTTTATTTATTCGTTTTATATATATATTTTTTACAAATGTTAGAATGTTTATTCCAATTTGACATTACAGAGTATTTGTAACACAAACAAATGTGTAATAAGTTAAGGGTGTGAATACTTTCTGAAGGCATTATTTTTTAGTTATAGGGACCAAATCTTAGGTGGCTCCGTATCTAAGGATGAGGGAACGGGCATACCAATCTATATATTTTCAGGGTACATACTGTACATCTACCTCTGTGCCAAATTTGGTGTATTTATCACAAACTTTACCTTTATTTACTGCTGAGTCCACATTTCCAGTTTATCCGTGCACCACTAGTATACAAAATATATATTATATTTAATTAATTCATATTAACATAGAAATCATTGTAAATTGTGTTTTACGTTGGTAACTAGTTGCTTGACAAATCCCAACATTTCAGAAGGATCAAAAAATGATTTATTTTTACACCTTGCGGTCAAAATGTGCCCATGTTTTTGCTTTTAGAGTTAATCTGCATTTTATCCCCTCTCCAGAAACTCAAAAGACCACTCCAGATCAGGAGGCTCATTCCCATTGAAACTGACACATACTTCTCCAAGTTTAATCCCCATTACCTTTCACCTCAATGCACACAGGACGCAATTTACCAGGACAGGCCAAAAGGCATTCTGGGATTTGTTTGGTTTAGTCATTAACGAAACACATGGCTAAATCCTAAACTGGACACATAACCGGCTAGCCAAAAAATAATATTACCACACAATTGTTTTATGTGATTAGGTGGGAATTTGAGCTTGTCATTTTTATGAAACTACAGTACAAATGCCGTTTGTTTAACCCTTTAACAGCAAATTAACCCCTGTTAAGGCCAGCTCGTCAGGTCAGCACAATAGAAGAAAAGGCTTGACATTATAAGCACATCACAGCTTAGTGCCAAGAGTTGCCCTCTCCCACAGATCATGTGTGTGTGAAGTCTATGGTTGGGGAGATGGCAAGATTAAAGACCATGTTCTGAGATTTCAAATATCTATAAACGCTAGTAGGACACATAAATCTATGTCCCCCCCCCCCCAATGAAAGCCTGTGGCTGCATCAGGGGATCAGTTGTAATGAAAAAAAGAGAGGAATGAATGGGGGAAAGATAATCTCCTGTTAACGATCATTGGCCCAATAGAACTCAACTATTCACATAGACGACCCCTACAACTGTTTGTTTATACAAAGGCTTTATTAGTTAGCAATTAGGCTACTGCGTTCTGTTTGAATCATAACCTGTCCCTCCATGAACCCTCAGTGTATGGAAGGAATCAACATCAGCATAATTGTTGAGCTCCTTACCATATAGACCTGGAGGTCGACTCAAAGCAAGGTTAATTTCGCTGTATGGGATAAGTGCAGGTACACAGGAAGCACGTTTTATCCCTCAGGGCTGGAACAAAGGAACACTTCTGATGGGTTATGTAGTCCACTGGAAATAAATAGGCTTATGGGACATTAGATCAATGTGCGCATATCAGAGTTAGTTCCAAGGCATATTTGCCTCGCCATAATTCCACTAATGCCTTTAGCAGTGCCAGGAACTGGGGTCAAAATGTTAACACAGCACTTCTCATGTGGTTGGCATCACTTGCAGGTAGATAATTGCAGCACTAACCATTGTTTGAGATGGCGTTATCGGGTTAGATTAAAGGGCAATTTCCACTTTTCAAACTCATTCGCATTATCTCCAGCACAATACCCATGTCTACGTACAGTATGTGAAAATGGCACATTTCTAAAATGTCTGCCCGATGACATCATCAAAAGTTCAAACATTTTAAAAACAGTGTTTTTCAAACACTATGAGATTTGCGGTGATGTGGGGAGGAAGACAATACCCTGCACCTGGCTAGAAGCTTGTTACAGGTTTCCGAAAAAAACACAATTATTTCACTTTTAATGTGAAGTCACAGAGAAGTGTTTTTTTAGGACATTATCTTTTTAACCACAGATCATAGAAACACACTGATAACGTAGACACTGGTTTGGTGCTGGAGATAATGCATTTGAGGTTGTAAATGGGCTAAATTGCCCATTAAGGTTTATCTGTGTTGGAAGCAAACCCTGTATATTTCCTATACTAATCTAATTGCGATTTGAGACTGTTTGGGGCCACAAGAGGAGTTTTTGATTAGGATTGGTAGCATCAAGCATCTGAACTTCAACAGCTTGCCCAACACATCCCATTCAAACTGACCCTGTAGGCTTTGTGGTTCAGCTCATACTTGAAATAACCCTGCTTAGTTGGGGAAAGGTACTCAAACGACAGGCCTAATTCCTCTCAAATACAGGAATCGCGTGAGAAAGGAGGAAAGCACACTCAAGATAACATGGAAAAAAAATGCAGCTAACTCGAAAGTACACTACCCCCAAGGTCAAAGCACTTCTGTCATATTAGCTTGGACACGAGGTCCATATTTTTCAATAAATCATGCTATGAAGCCATTGCTGAGAGTGTAGGCTATTAGGCGGCTGTGCTTGATGTCTGTTTCCTCCAATGGGATTAATGAGGATGTTGATAATACATAATAAGTTAGTGCTATTTTTATAGGTCTTGTGAAACATATATGGTTGAGGCTACATTAAAGTTATAGGGTTTTACATGTGATAACTATTTCCACATTTGTTTTGTTTTTCGATAAGGAGCAAGCCTACAGCTGTTAAAATATGTACATGTTTTACTATTAAATTAGAATAATGCAACTTTATGCCATGAAATGTGATTAAACTGGTTTTTAAAGAGTTTAATCTGAAATGACAGATTAATTGAATAGGCCTAACAGTTATTGGACTGCAATATAATATCCAAACTAGGGCACATAATTTGGCCCGAATAAGTATTTCTGCCATGTCTGCATATTTGCATATTGCAATATTATGATTTGATGGGCAATACTGTCCCAAAATCGGTTGGTATTTTTTTTATTAGTCCACTGTTGATACAGTCCCAACATATTTTGTATGTTAGCAGTCAAGTTTTCATGGTTGGCCATGTGGCTGGTGACACTTTGCTTCTTTAAAGTCCAATATCTTATAAACTTGACTGCTGACATGCAAAATACCTTGGCACTGTATAATCAGTGGAAAAATTTAAAAAGTACCAAAAGTTAGTTTTTGAGTGAAGTTTTCCTTTAATTAAGTTAAGCCTACTCCTGAGATGTTTCACTGGGTGCCCCGCTTGTGTGGATAGAGTTTGACGATCAGCCGCTTCATTTTACTCAGCTAATAAAGGGTAATTATTGATCAAGTATGGTGGGATAATTTGTTGCATTTGTAGTGTGGACCGTAATTTAAAATCAAGTGATATCAAATGATATCGGGTTCCTTAAATATTCAAACAGCCTGATACTATTATACATTAAAGGCAATCATAGTTTTCTTAAATAAGATTGAAAAAGTATTTGACACTTGCTCTTACAGTTGCAAGCATTGCTTGTGGTTTGGTTAAAGTTATAAACCCCAACTGAAACATTAATTAGGGTTTTAAAACAACTCAGTATATGGACATATACTGTATCTGGTGGACACATTTATTATTTTAAGTTCATGTACTGTTAATACAAAATGGAGCCTATTAGCATCAACAACAACAACAATAATAATAATATCTACTTATTAGTAGCAGTAGTTGTATTATCATTATTGAAATACAAGTAACATGTCAACATCTCCATGCTCTCATCTCTCTCTCTCTCTCTCTCTCTCTCTCTCTCTCTCTCTCTCTCTCTCTCTCTCTCTCTCTCTCTCTCTCTCTCTCTCTCTCTCTCTCTCTCTCTCTCTCTCTCTCTCTCTCTCTCTCTCTCTCTCTCTCTCTCTCTCCGTCCAACAAACAATTATTTTATATTAAAAAGCCGAACAAAGATGTCATCTTGTAGCCTACTTCCTTCTTTCAATCAATTTGGGACAATCTATTGATTCTCCCTACGGAGTCTACACTCAATGGAGGAGCATCTGATATGATTAAACATACATGGGCAAGGAGCAGGCCAAGATAACCAGAAACGACATGAAAGATGAGAGTCCACTTTTAATGTGTGCCTGGAGGACACCCGAATGCCTGGGAAAGTCGTGTTTTCCCTGTGCTTGTCACGCGAGTCCTTTTTACTCCTGCCTCCACCGCCCTCGGTATCTTACCGCAACTCTGACCCGAATCGCTCTCTTTTGACAAGGTGATTTTTTTTTATCGCTACCGAATCCATTCAATGATAGCAACGACAACTGCCCTCGATTTGAGCACATTTAAAGTGCTTTTTATTAATTCATAATAGACTGCCAAGAGCGGAAGTTGGTTTTAGCCTATATAGGCTGTAACGAGGAGCCCTGAATAGGCCTAGCATGAAACTATGAGAAAACTCACGAGTTAAAGGATACGAATAAGGATATTACTATGACATGCCCAAACGTATAGAAAACAATGAATGCATTTGTATTGTATAAGGTGCGGGTTGAAATATCTTTAAAACTAGTGAAATAGCAATGGGAGACTGCAGATATAAACATGTTTGCATTTGCAATCTCAGGTGACTTAACAATGACTTGGCTGGCCACATGGGAGTTTATCATACAAACTGGAGTAGAAAGTAGTAAAAATATGATAGGAAAGAGAATGAAAACGATTGGGAACTTTAATTTATGGACTAAAGTTTGAGGGAACTTTATGCAAGGTTATGCCTACTTTAGACTCTAAGACTCCTACTTGCTACTCTAAGATTGGTAATTGGGGGCAAATGAATGCACACATATATAATGGCCCGCATAGGCATTCAATAGGCTATAGCCCTGTATTATACATATTATATTTATGCACATAATTTCACATGCATTACAATGTGATGTCTTCATTTGAAATGTTGGACATGAAAAATACTATATGAGGCTGCATGACATCTTTTGCAAAGTAAAGGTGGAACTCCAGCCTCCCAACCGAAAGAGTGAGTTCCAACAGTAGGCCTGCATCAATACTCGACCACTAAACACTTCTGCACTTTTAGGATGGTAGAACCCCTGTATCTGGGATGTTAATATTTTCAGCCTATTCCTGATAATACTACTAATAATAGTCATATTCGTACTTTCCGTAATCTAAAAATAATATAATCTCAACACAGTTAAATGCAAAAACTAAAGGCCCATGGAAGTACAAGTTCTGATGGTGAACTGTCCTAACATACCTCTGATTTGTCGGGGTTAATTCACAATAGCCTACAAAGAGAAGTATGTTTTGTGTACAGTTCCAGAAAGGAAATAGCCCATGTTGCCCCAATAACTGGGTGCAGAGGGGAGACATTGATCCATGACGTTCTGGTTCAAAGATGGTGTACCCAAGACAGAACAAGAGAAAGATAGAGACAAAACAATTACGTGTCTTCCAATTTTTCGTTGTTATTTAACCGGGTTTAACAGCAAACGTTGAAATGGAACTGTCTCTTGCGCTATTACCTTAAAATATCTCGAATAATTATAGACTAAGGCATAACACAATTATTGAGTTTACACAACATAAAACTATGCAAACAATTTTGGAGCGCTCAAATTCAAACAAAGTGTCAATTTGTGAACGAAAATGTGGGCTATTCAATTAATTCTATTTTTAGGCTTCCACACGTCTAATTTAACATTGTATATTTGGTCTAGCCTACAAGTCGGTTCATACAAGCAGACGTAGACAACATATTACGTTAATATATATTCGGAATGTAGGTAGTATAGACCTACTGAGTGGTTTGATCCACGCAAAGGCCTAAACCGATATACTTACACCCTATTCTCACCGAACATTAATACATTAAAATAGTGATTAACTTACCTCTTTATGTGCCAAATAAATGGTTGCAATAGCCTAATTTCCTTGTTGCCTATTTCTCCCATACGTCTAACTTAAAATGAGTGAGTTGGCCTAGAGAATAAAGCTAGGTCGCTGGCTATGAGGGGTGGAAGTCCAAACACAGGGCCGAGAAGATGCAAATAGGTAATTTATTAATTACAGAACTGGTTCTTATTTTTTGAAACTGAGAGGCTTTAGGGGGAACTCAGATGTCAGCACTGATTCTCTTGCTCACCTGAGCGATGTCTTTTTTCGACCAGGCAAAGCGCGTTTCATGCTGCTTGATCAAAAACAACGGTGTCATCCCCACTTACTTTCACACTGCAACAAAGGGAAACCGAAAATTGTTTCCGAAAGCCTCTTTTCAAAGTAAAGGGCATGCACTCTAATGAACTAAAAGTAAGGGCCTATTCCAACAGGATGCTGAACTAGAAACAACACATTACTGGGATTCAATGTGCTAATGGCTTCGATTTTGCCTACATTTTTTATTTTATATTTTAAGGGAATATTTTCATTATATTTCGAGTATAGTGTTGAACTTCAATCAACGAACTTACGTGTGTAGCTTAATATTGGGGTCAATTCCCTACATGGCATTAGACCTAGCCAAGAAATGTGCTCTCTATGCCATGTGTTTGTAATGAAGCCTACAGTCATAGCACTATCGTGGCAAATTCATGGTGGACTTGGGAGACGTAAGCCAAAAGTCGCAGAGCACTCTCCAATTTGACCCTTAAAAAGTTCACCGTTTCCAATTAATAAAGTCAACAGGGATAGGGTAAAATGATTTAATGGCGCTGTAAATCTCAATCATGCCAAATAATGCATAGAAATGAGCATAAGTAGCATACGTCCTCTTTTCATTAAATGGTTAAGTAATGTGAAGGCAAAGAGACTGAGGGACACTGACAGGATATACAGTGTCTCATTTTCAAGTGTTTATTTAAAATATGTTGCAGTAATGTTGTCATATTTGATTGCAGGATGATCCTGAGCAGTCTGTGACAGCAGGTGTCAAAAGTTAAGATTGCTGCAGATTAAAAGGTTGGCTTGTTGTTATGACATGAGTTGCCTTTGGTCAAAGGATGTGTAACCCAGCTTTCCTGTATCAAAAGCCCAACAACACACATGGATGTTGTCACGACACCATCTGGATAGAACTATATCCACAACTGGCTGGGAATCATAAGGAGGATCTGTTCATTGTTAACAGTGTCTCCGTGTCCTCGCTGTTAAACGAGTCACCCTGATACACTCATCTGGAGCCCATTGAGAATACACATAATTTGCAAGAAAGTGCAATAAGGCCAATGTCATGTCTAACTCTGCTGTTAATCCATTATGGCTCAAGGCCCAGGAGCTACAGTATACTGTTGGCACAGAGCTATAGCTAGATCTCAGAGACCAGTAGAGGGCCCAGTAGTGAGAATGACAAAATAATGTAATTCTTTAGTCAGAAGAGGGCAGCAATGTAGCCTCTACTACTATTTTGCATAGAGCATGTCTTTATGGTGGCCACAAAATCTATCTAGTCCTCAGTGGTGTAAACTACTTAAATAAAAAATAATTTAAAGTACAACTTAAGTAGTTTTTTGAGGTATCTGTACTTTAGTTTTCTATTTATATTTTAGCCAACTTTTGCTTCGCTACATTCTTAAAGAAAATAATGTACATTTTTCTCAATACATTTTCCCTGACACTCAAAAGTACTCGTTACATTTTGACACGAAAATGGTCCAATTCACACACTTATGATGAGAACATCCCTGGACATCCCTACTGCCTCTGATCTGACAGATTCACTAAACATATATGCTTAGTTTGTAAATTATGTCTGAGTGTTGGTGTGCTCCTGTTTATCTATCAATAAAAAAAAATAAAAAAAAATTTGTGCTGTCGGGTTTGCTTAATATAAGGAATTTTGACAAGGTGGTTTATACTTTTACCTTTGATACTTTAGTACATGTTAGCAATTCCATTTACTTTTGATACTTAAGTATATTTAAAACCAAAGACTTTAAGACTTTTACTCAAGTAGTATTTTACTGGGTGACGTTCACTTTTACTACTCATTTTCTATGAAGGTATCTTTACTTTTACTCCAGTATGACAACTGAGCACCTTTTCCACCACTGCTAGTCCTTCAGGGTGTCCAGGCGTTTGATCCAGCCCAGAACATACACACCCTGATCAAGATAATCATGTTTTCGATTATGAAATTAATCAGGAGTGTTGGTGTTTGGTTGGAAGAAAGGCCTGAAAACCCTAACTCTCAGGTGGCCACTTCTCATGTGGTAAGGCACCATCTTATGTCCCAGTGTTGTTTCTGCCAGTACAAGACTATAGGCTATTATCGTATACACATTTTATGCTTCCAAAATATATTTATTTAGGTCAGTACCACAGGCAGGTACAGTGTAATTTGACATTGTTACATAATAATTATAACAAATCAGTGTGACCAGTGCTGTACTGTACCTGTGTAACTACCATAGATATCAGTGACACGTATTGTTAAGTTGGGGCCTCACAACACTACTCTACTGTAAATCATTTTAGTTTGTCCAGTAAGAGGCCTTTCATGCCCAATTACAAAGACAGAGTGAACTAATTTTACGAGCCCCGTTTACAATGTCTATCGTCTGTCACTGGGTGGCAGTATTGCACTATTACAAATCATGTAGATTTCATTTAATCATTCAACGGCTTTCAAACTATAGGGGATTGCATAATGACTACAGTATGTCCATAGCATACTATGGAACAGGTGTACTGTCTACCCAAGTAAATATAATAGGTAGAATATTGAATGATAAATGTTTATAAGAAAGGACAACTATGTTGTACAAGATAGACATACAGTAAGTAGTGGCACAGACGAATGCAGGAAACGAGACGTGATCACCAACGGCTTTTAGATAAACAGCTACAATATGATGCTATCTCTGTGCCATCTCATTATGTTGATATTTCATTTCCCTACAGACCTGGCATTGGTATAATCTCAGCAGCCACCAGTAAGAAGCTCATTAATAGATAATTCACTTGAGGGAATTGTTTAGGGCTTATTTACCAACAAAGCATTGTGGAACTGCATGGGAACAGAATTATATTATCATACACTAACGGTCAAAAGTTTTAGAAAACCTACTCATTCATTGGTTTTTCTTTATTTGTATTATTTTCTACATTGTAGAATAATAGTGAAGACATCAAAACTATGAAATAACACATGGAATCAGGTAGTAAACAAAAAAGTGTTAAACAAAATCCAAATTGATTTTATATTTGAAATTCTTCAAATAGCCACCCTTTGCCTTGATGACAGCTTTGCACACTCTTGGCATTCTCTCAACCAGCTTCACCTGGAATGCTTTTCCAACATTCTTGAAGGAGTTTCCACCTATGCGGAGCACTTTTTGGCTGCTTTTCCATCCCAAACCATCTCGATTTGGTTGAGGTCGGGTGATTGTGGAGGCCAGGTCATCTGATGCAGCACTCCATCACTCTCCTTCTTGGTAAAATAGCCCTTACACAGACTGGATGATAGTCCCATTAAGCCAAAACCAGATGGGATGGCGTATTGCTGCAGAATGCTGTGGTAGCCATGCTGGTTAAGTGTGTCTTGAATTCTAAATAAATCACAGACAGTGTCACCAGCAAAGCACACCCACACCATAACACCTCCTCCGCCATGCTTTAAGGTGGGAAATACACATGCAGAGATCATCCGTTCACTCACAATGTGTCTCACAAAGACACGGCGGTTGGAACCAAAAATCTCAGATTTGGACTCCAGACCAAAGCACAAATTTCCACCAGTCTAATTTCCATTTCTGGTGTTTCTTGGCCTAAGCAAGTCTCTTATTATTGAAGTCCTTCAGTAGTGGCTTCTTTGCAGAAATTCGACCATGAAGCCCTGATTCACACAGTCTCCTCTGAACAGTTGATGTTGAGATGGGTCTGTTACTTGAACTCTGTGAAGCATTTATTTGGGCTACAATTTCTGAGTCTGGTAACTCTAATGAACTTATCCAGCAGAGGTAACTCTGGGTATTCCATTCATGTGGTGGTCCTCATGAGAGCCAGTTTCATCATAGCGCTTGATTGTTTTGCAACTTCACTTAAAGAAACTTTCAAAGTTCTTGAAATGTTCCACATTGACTGACCTTCATGTCTTAAAAGTATTGACGGACTGACGTTTCTCTTTGTTTATTTGAGCTGTTCTTGCCATAATATGGACTTGGTCTTTTACCAAATAGGGCTATCTTATGTATACACCATACCTTGTCACAATACAACTGATTGGCTAAAACACATTAAGAAGGAACGAAATTCTACAAATGAACTTTTAAGAAGGCACAGCTGTTAATTGATATGCATTCCGGGTGACTACTTCATGAAGATGGTTGAGAGAATGCCAAGAGTGTGCAAAGTTGTCATCAAGGCAAAGGGTAGCTATTTTAAAAATCTAAAATATATTTAAAAAATATTTTGATTTGTTAAACACTGTTTTGGTAACTACATGATTCCATATGTGTTATGTCATAGTTTTGATGTCTTCACTATTATTCTACAATGTAGGAAATAGTAAAAATTATGGAAAATCTCTGAATGAGTAGGTGTTCTGAAACTCTTGACCGGTACTGTGTGTCACCAAGATAATCACTGAATATTTATTTGCTGAAAATGTCCTATGTTGCAGCAACATTTTGAAATGATATTTGCAGAAAAGCAGGACTGGTGGGGGAGAGAGAGACTCAGATGCATGTAATCAAGATATATTTATGCAAATAACACTGAAATAATTGCTATAATCTAGAGATATGGTTTTCCGTCTTTGATTAGCTTGTTATGGGAAATACTGACTCAGTGGCCTTGTGGTTTGAGTGTCCGTCCTGAGATTGGATGGGTGGGAGTTCAATCCCTGGCTGAGTCATACCAACGAATGTACAAATGGACTGTGTGTCTGCTTGGCATTGAGGAGATATTGATGACATAATTATTATCTTTCGGTAACATTCCTTTCTGAAAAACAATGACAATGCTAGCTATTCTCTCTTGGAATTTGAAAAGCCTACATTTTCCAATCAAATGTTCCAGCTGTTTTGATATCCTAGCAAGAAACCTTATTGATATAGCAATGCTCCATGAAACACACCTGCTCCATAAGGACGCACATAGAATGCAGAACCACTTGTACAAACTACTGTAGCTGCTTTTTCATCAGCCCCAAACAAAACTAAAGCTGTAAACGTAATGATACATAAGAAACTCAAAATCAGCATCTCGGGTAAAGTCGAAGACCAAAAAGGCAGAATCACTTTCCTTAAATGTATCCATAATGGAAAGAAAATTGCCTTTATTAATGTGTACGTTCCAAATGCATATGATCCTATGTTTTTTGGTTCTCTGAATAGCATATGGTTAGAATGAATGGAATTCCATCTGGTTATTGGGACAGACATGAATGCCATTTTGGACATGCGAGACAAATCTAATAACACCAACTAGAGTACATACTCAACCAAGGCTCTCCAGTATATACTCTCTGGTTACAACTTCTGACACCTGGCGAGCACATAATCTTGAAGCAAAAGAGTACACTTTCTACACAAACAGGCATAAAACATTATCAGAATCGATGTCATACTATTATCTACCCCTCTATTTTCTTTAATCAACAAAATAGAATTTCAACAGAATCGGCTAAAACAGCCACAAGATGGCGTTTCAACATTTCATTACTACAAAATTCTACATTCTGTGATCAATTGAACTAAATTCATTCATAATGATCAATACAAATGCAGTCGATGAATCCTGGATTCTATTGGATGCCACCAAAAGTTTTATTACAAATAATGCAACTGCATTTGCATCTGTTTGGAATAAATCCCAATGAAAGAAGATTGGAAATGTTGTTAATTGCATTAGAACGTTCTCAACGAACAGTCCATTCAGACCAGGTAGCTTCTACTCTTTCCAAAGTCAAGACAGAATGTAGTTTATTGATAAGACACAGAGCAGAATTTGCCATCCATCTAGTTAAGACTCAACCATTACATCCATGATAATCGTCCTAGTCGTTTAGTGGCCAAAAAGCTATGTAGTAATGATCAATCAGCAGATATAGCAACTATTGAATCTGAAACAGTGGAATTACTATCAGAACCCAAAATAATCAAAGATTCTCCCGCTTCAATAAAGAACTGTACACCTCTGATTGTAAATCCACACCAAGCCGGACTTAACACTTCTTAGGGATATAGGGCAGTATTTGGAAGTATGGATGACTGAGGTGCCCAAAGTAAACTGCCTGCTACTCAGGCCCAGAAGCTAGGATATGCATATAATTGATAGTATTGGATAGAAAACACTCTATAGTTTCTAAAATTGTGAAAATAATGTGACTATAACAGAACTGATATGGCAGGCAAACATCCAAGGAGAATCCATCCGGAATTTCTTTTTTTGAGGTCACCACTCATTGAAATGGCTGTCTATGGGAAAATCAAAGGAATACCTCCCAGATTGCAGTTCCCAGGGCTTCCAGTAGATGGCAACAGTCTTTAGAAAGAGTTTCAGCCTTGCATCCACGACAGTGCGTGTGCTTGGCCGGTGAGCGCGTGCCTGTAAGACGTAGAGCCGTAAGCTAGCGCGAGGCCGCGCTCTTTGAAAGGAGGGAGTAGTGTAACGACCCTGGGTTTATAAGCTCGGAAATCGACTCTGCCGCATGAGCATGCTTTTGCGGCACAATCGGTAGCGCGCCGAACCTCGGGCTCGAAGGTCTCCCTGCTGTTTCATTACAATACTATTCACCATCTTAAATTTGATCGTTTATTGACATATTAGGGTACCTGAGGATTGATTAGAAATTGTTTGACTTGTTTGGACAAAGTTTATTGGTAACTTTTCGGATTCCTTTGTATGCGTTTTGAACGAGGGAAACCGGTGGATTACTGAATCAAGTGCATCAACTCACCTGACTTTTTTGGGAAATAAAGAATGACTTTATCGAACAAATTGAACATTTGTTATGTAGCTGGGACCCTTGGGATTGCAAAAAGGTAAGTGATTTATTTTATTGCTATTTCTGACTTTCGTGACGCCTCTGCTTGTTTGGAAAATGTTTAATGCTTTTGTATGTGGGGTGCTGTCCTCAGATAATTGCATTATATGCTTTTGCCATTAAAGCCTTTTTGAAATCTGACAAAGCAGCTGGATTAACAATAAGTTAAGCTTTTAAATGATGTAAGACATTTGTATTTTCATGAATGTTTAATATTACAAATTTTGTATTTTGAATTACGCGCTCTGCAATTTCACCGGATGTTGGCGAGGTGGGACGTCCACCTAGCCAAAAGAGGTTTTTAAGTCATTTCTAAAATAATTAAGTACTTGTCTTCTCTCAACAGAAGAGGCAAAATCATCTGGAGCCCAAATCTCTCTCAATGAACTCAAAAGGGCATGAGTAGAGGCAAATCACCTGGATGGGATGGTATTCTTCCTGAGATCTAATTAAAATGTTAGAAACAATTAGGCCCACTATTGCTCGAAGTGATTAACACAGTCATTCACAAAGTTTCATTTGGGAGAGATGTGAATACAGCACACATTTCAATGTTATTAAAAAGAGGTATGGATGCCAACTCCGTGCTTCACGGTTGGGATGGTGTTCTTCAGCTTGCAAGCATCCACATTTTTCCTCCAAACATAACAATGGTCATTATGGCAGTTCTATTTTTGTTTCATCAGACCAGAGAACATTTCTCCAAAAAGTACGATCTTTGTCCCCATGTGCAGTTGCAGTTGCAAACCGTAGTCTGGCTTTTTTTATGGCGGTTTTGGAGCAGTGGCTTCTTACTTGCTGAGTGGCAATTCAGGTTATGTCAATATAGGACTCGTTTTTGTTATGCTGGTGAATGAGGACCCAAAAGCGACTTAACAGAAACAGAGTCTTTATTCCAGTCTTTAACAAAAACGATAATCCTGGATATTATCTCAGGTAAAGTCAAAACAGGAAAACTGAAATCCTCTCGTCAGTAGAGAGGAACGACTGGAGACGCGACCACAGACTGCAGGTCGCTTCGGGAAGGCGCAGGCCGTAGCTGATATAGATACCTGCTATCACGCAGCATCTGAAGAAGGCAAAAACACGACAGGGCGGAACAAGGACACAGAACAGCAAACATCAAACAAGGATCCGACAAGGACAGAAGCGGAAACAGAGGGAGAAATAGGGACTCTAATCAGAGGGCAAAATAGGGAACAGGTGTGAAAGAGTAAATGAGGTAGTTAGGAGAATGAGGAACAGCTGGGAGCAGGAACGGAACGATAGAGAGAGAGAGCGAGAGAGAGGGAGGGGGATAGAAAGAGGGAAAGAACCTAATAAGACCAGCAGGGGGAAACGAATAGAAGAGGGAGCACCGGGACAAGACATGACAATATATGACAAAACATGACAGTTTTACTGTGGATATAGATACTTTTGCACCTGTTTCCTTCAGCATCATCACAAGGTATTTTGCTGTTGTTCTGGGATTGATTTGCACTTTTCACACCAAAGTACGTTAATCTCTAGGAGACAGAGCGTGTCTCCTTCCTGAGCGGTATGATGGCTGCGTGGTTCCATGGTGTTTATACTTGCATACTATTGTTTGTACAGCTGAACGTGGTACCTTCAGGTGTTTGGAAATTTCTCCCAAGGATGAACCAGACTTGTGGAGGTCTACATTTTTTTTCTTCTGTGGTCTTGGCTGATTTATTTTCATTTTCCCATGATGTCAAGCAAAGAGGCACTGGGTTTGAAGGTAGACCTTGACATACATCCACAGGTACACCTCCAATTGATTCAAATGATGTAAATCAGAAGCTTCTAAAGCCATGACATCATTTTCTCGACTTTTCCAAGCTGTTTAAAGGCACAATCAACTTAGTGTACGTAAACTTATGACCCACTGGAATTGAGATACAGTGAATTGTAAGTGAAATAATCTGTCTGTAAACAATTGTTGGAAGAATTACTTGTGTCATGCACAAAGTAGATGTCCTAACCGACTTGCCAAAACTATAGTTTGTTAACAAGAAATTTGTGGAGTGGTTGAAAAACGAGTTTTAATGACTCCAACCTAAGTGTTTGTAAACTTCTGACTTCAACTGTATAAATATATGGACGAGCAATGTCAGAGCGGCATAGAGTAAGATACTGTAGAATGGAATATAATACAGTACATACATATGAGATTAGTAATGCAACATATGTAAACATTATTAAAGTGACTAGTTTTCCACTTGTTAAAGTGGCCAGTGATTTCAAGTCTATGTACAGTATATAGGCAGCATCCTTTAATGTGCTAGTGATAGCTATTTAACAGTCTGATGGCCTTGAAATAGAACCTGTCTCTCAGTCTCTCAGTCCCAGATTTGATGCACCTGTACTGACCTTGCCTTCTGGATGATAACCGGGTGAACAGGCAGTGGCTCGGGTGGTTGTTGTCCCTGATGATCTTTTTGGCCTTCCTGTGACATCGGGTGCTGTAGGTGTCCTGGATGGCAGGTAGTTTGCCCCGGGTGATGTGTTGGGCAGATCGCACCACCCTCTGGAGAGCCCTGTGGTTGTGGACGGTACAGGTGCCTTACCAGATGGTGATACAGCTCAACAGGATGCGCTCAATTGCGCATCTGTAAAAGTTTGTGAGGGTTTTAGGTACCAAGCCACATTTCTTCAGCCTCCTGAGGTTGAAGAGGAGCTGTTGCGCCTTCTTCACCACACTGTCTGTATGGGTGGATAATTTCAGTTTGTTAGTGATGTGTACGCCGAGGATCTTGAAGCTTTCCACCTTCTCCACTGCGGTCTCGTGAATGTTGATAGAGTGGTGCTCCCTCTGCTGTTTCCTGGAGTCTCCTTTTTTTTGTTGACATTGAGTGACAGGTTATTTTCCTGGCACCACACTCCCAGAGCCCTCACCTCCTCCTTGTAGGCTGTCTCGTCATTGTTGGTAATCATGCCTACTACTGTTGTGTCGTCTGCAAACTTGATGATTGAGGTGGAGGTGTGCGTGACCACGCAGTCATGGGTGAACAGGGTGTACAGGAGGGGGCTGAGCACGCACCCTTGTGGGGCCCCAGTGTTGAGGATCAGCGAAGTGGATGTGTTGTTTCCTTCCTTCACCACCTGGGGGCGGCCGTCAGGAATTTCAGGATCCAGTTGCACAAGGTGGGGTTCAGACCCAGGGCCTCAAATGCTGAGCTGAGCTATTGTCAATGAGCAGCATTCATACATAGGTATCCCTCTTAACCAGTGCGATGTTCATTGCATCATCTGTGGATCTATTGATGCGGTGTGCAAATTGAAGTGGGTCTCGGGTGACAGGTAAGGTAGAGGAGATAGGAGCAGGAGCCTATCAGCCGTTCTGGTTCACACAAGCAAAGACTTGGTGAAGGCTAATTATTTTACGAATGAGAAAGACTGCTTATTTGAGATAATCAGAGTTTTCTTCCATACCCCTACCTCAGAAACAAATTCAATGCATCTCTTAAACATTAGCCTTATCCCCAGGCTCAATTGCTATGCACAGAAAGAGAGAGAGCCAGCTGGTGGTTAAGATGACTCAAAACATGAATAATTCAGTTATTTTGTGTTGTAGAGATACAGTATGGTTGCTTGGCTCTACTATGAACCAAATGTAAAAATCACTGTAGTCTAGTTTCAAGTTTCACAGGTACAGTATCAGAGGAGCATTGGTAATAATATTAATACATTATAATTCCACTTCATTATTATGAGCCCAATTAACTAGAGAGGGATGGAGTGCCCTTTGAGAATTTGATTCCTGCTAAGGCTATCTCTCAGTCAATTCTAGGGGGTCTGGGATGAAAAGTGTATTGAGTCTGTTGTATTTTGTACCTACAAATGCTATAAAGGTGTTGCAACATAAAAGTGGCACAAATTGGAGAAGATAATGAATATGTATTGCACTCTTTGAAAAAAGGGTTATTCCGGTGTTCTATATAGACCTTTTGGGGTCTTTGGACGAGATGAAAAAACATTTTACTAATAAATGTTCTATATACCCAGTAAGGGCAATGAACCTTGAGGGTTCTATCCCTAGTCCCTACCCCCAGAGTGTAGTGGGGATTTCTGAAATAAACAGCTAACAAAATGCTAGCTAGAATAATACTGTGATTAATAAAAGCATACGCTTTTGGATAGACAAGGTGTTCAATATATATTGAACAAAAATATAAATGCAACATGCAACAATTTTGCTAGCTGTAGATTACACTCTGTAGATCTAGAAGACAATTACACTCTGGGGTATGGACTAGGGATAGAACCCTTAAGTTTCTTGGCCCTTACTGGATATATAGAACCTTTTTTATTAAAGGGTTCTTTACTCTCGTCCAAAGGACCAAAAGGTTCTACGTATATAGAACACCGAATGATGAATAAAGTTGAAACGTTATTAGAAATTGAGCACGTTTGTAAGCTAGCTCGCTAGCTAACTTATCTAACTAGCTAAACAGAACAAGTTGATTAAACAGCATGATCAATACACAGGTGCATCTTGTGCTGTGGACAATAAAAGGCCACTCTAAAATGTGCAGTTTTGTCACCAACTCAATGCCACAGATGTCTCCAGTTTTGAGAGAGCATGCAATTAGCATGCTGACTGCAGGAATGTCGACCAGAGCTGTTACCAGATAATTGAAAGTCCATTTCCCTATCATAAGCTGCCTCCAATGTTGTTTTAGAGAATTTAGCAGTACATCGAACCGGCCTCACCACCACAGGCCACATGTAACCACGCCAGCCCAGGACATCCACATCCGGCTTCCACATATGTGGGATTGTCTGAGTAGGGGGATTGTCCTGAGGAGTATTTCTGTCTGTAATAAAGCCCTTTTGTGGGGAAAAACAATTTCAGATTGGGTGGACCTGGCTCCCCTGTGGGTGCGCCCATGCCCAGTCTTGTGAAATCCATAGATGAGGGTCTAATGCATATATTTCAATTGGCTGATTTCCTTATATGAACTGTAATTCAATAAAATCTTTGAAATTGTTGCATGCTGGGTTTATATTTTTGTTCAGTATATAAACACTACATTGCCAAAAGTATGTGGACACCTGCTCGTCTAACATCTCATTCCAAAATCATGGGCATTAATATGGAGTTGATCCACCCTTTGCTGCTATAACTGTCACGCCTGCTCCCGCTCCCCCTCCCTGGCGCACGAAGGCGCCAGGCTCCCCATCATTACACGCTCCTGCCACCATCATTACGCACACCTGCCTTCCCCCGTCTTGAACATCAGCAATTATTGGACTCAATCACCTGTGTCATTACCTCCCCTATATCAGTCTGTTCCCAAGCTCTGTTCCCTGCTTCAGGATTAATGTTCATATCTCGTTGTGTTACCTACTTTCTTCTATTCAGCCACAAGAGCATTAGCGAGGTCGGGCACTGATATTGGGCAATTAGGCCTGGCTCACAGTCAGTGTTCCAATTCCACCCAAAAGTGTTCGATGGGGTTGAGGTCAGCGTGTTGCGTAATCGTACTGAAGGTAGTGAAGGAGTCAAGCACAGGAGAGCAGAGATGTCAATGTAGCGTCTTTAATAGGCAAGTCCCAAAACGGTACAGGTACAATGTCCATAAACGCCCAAGACATTGGAACACACAGTTAGTCACGGAAGGAGAAAAACAACGCTCCTTACTATACTTAACACATGGTACACGTGAAGAAACTGAGGAAACAAAACCTCAACAAGCAACATGGAAAATAATCCCGCACAAAGCTAAGCGGGAAACCAGGGGTAAATATACACACAGAAATTAAAACAAATGAAAACCAGGTGTGAATGAACCAAAGACAAAACAAACGGAAAAGGAAAAATGGATCGGTGATGGCTAGTAGGCCAGCAACGCCGACCGCCGAGCACCGCCCGAACAAGGAGAGAACCCACCTTCAGTGGAAGTTGTGACACAGCGCTCTGTGCAGGCCAGTCAAGTTTTTCCACACCGATCTCGACAAAGCATTTCTGTATGGATCTTGCTTTGTGCACGGGGGCATTGCCATGCTGAAATAGGAAAGGGCCTTTCCCAAAGTGTTGCCACAAAGATGGAAGCACAGAATCATCTAGAATGTCATAGTATGATGTCGTGTTAAGATTTCCCTTTACTGGAATTAATTGGACTAGCCCAAACCATGAGAAACAGCTCAAGACCATTATTCCCCCGTTAAACGCAGATGGTGAAGCTTGAGTCATCATTCCAGAGAACGCGTTTCCACTGCTTCTGAGTCCAGTGGAGGTGAGCTTTACACCACTCCAGCCGATGCTTGGCATTGCGCATGGTGATCTTAGACTTGTGTGCTGCTGCTCGGCCATGGAAACCCATTTCATGAAGCTCCCGACAAACAGTTATTGCACTGACATTGCTTCCAGTGGCAGTTTGGAACTCGGTAGTGAGTGTTGGAACCGAGGACATATTATTTTTACATGCTTACGCGCTTCAGCACTCGGCGGTCACGTTCTGTGAGCTTGTGTTGCCTACCACTTCGTGGCTGAACCGTTGTTACTCCTAGATGTTTACGCTAAACAATAATAGCACTTACAGTTGAAAGGGGCAGCTCTAGTAGGGCAGAAATTTGATGAACTAACTTGTGGCAAAGGTGGCATCCTATGATGGTGCCAACTTGAAAGTTACTGAGCTCTTCATTCCGGCCATTCTACTTCAAATGTTTGTCTATGGAGATTGCATGGCTGCGTGATTGATTTTTTTTTACACCTCTCAGCAACGGATGTAGCTGAAATAGCCGAATCCACTAATTTGAAGGTGTGTCCACATACTTTTGTATATACATATATACAAGAGAGCTTCATGAATATATATATATATATATATATATATATATATATATATATATATATATATATATATATATATATATATATTACCTGTCAAAAGTTTGGACAAACCTACTCATTCATTATTATTTTTTATTTTTTACATTGTAGGGTATAAGGTAGGGTATAGTAAAGACATCAAAACTATGAAATAACACATACAGAATCATATGGTAAGCAAAAAAGCGTTAAACAAATCAAAATATTTTAGATTATTCAAACTAGCCAACTTTTGCCTTGATGACAGCTTTGCACACTCTTGACATTCTCTCAACCAGCTTTTACATGGAATGCTTTTCCAACAGTCTCGAAGGAGTTCCCACATATGCTGAGCACTTGTTGGCTGCTTTTCCTTCACTCTGCGGTCCAACTCATCCCATACCATATCAATTGGGTTGAGGTCGGGTGATTGTGGAGGCCAGGTCATTTGATGCAGCACTCCATCACTCTTCTTCTTGGTCAAATATCCTTTGCACAGCCTGGAGGTGTGTTGGGTCATTGTCGTGTTGAAAAAAAAATGATAGTCCCACAAACCAGATGGGATGGCGTATCACTGCAGATTGCTGTGGTAGCCATGCTGGTTAAGTGTTCCTTGAATTCACATAGTCTCCTCTGAAGAGTTGATGTTGAGATGGGTCTGTTACTTGAACATCTGTGAAGCATTTATTTGGGCTGCAATTTCTGAAGCTGGTGACTCTAATAAACTTATCCTCTGCAGCAGAGGTAACTCTGGGTCTACCTTTCCTGTGGCGGTCTTCATGAGAGCCAGTTTCATGGCGCTTGATGGTTTTTGTGACGGCACTAGGAGAAACTTTCAAAGTTCTTGAAATGTTCCAGTTTGACTGACCTTTATGGACTGTAGTTTCTCTTTGCTTATTTGAGCTTTTCTTGCCATAGTATGGACTTGGTCTTTTTCCAAATAGAGCTATCTTCATTATACAAACAGTACATTGTCATAACACAACTGATTGGCTCAAATGCATTAAGAAGGAAATACATTCCTCAAATGAACCTTTAACAAGGCACACGTGGTAATTGAAATGCATTCCTCATGAAGCTAGTTTAGAAAATGCCAAGAGTGGGCAAAGCTATCATCAATGCAAAGGTTAGCTACTTTGAAGAATCTCAAATATAAAATATATTTGGATTTGTTTAACACTTTTTTGGTTACTACATAACTACATGACTACATGATGTGTTATTTCATAGTTTTGAGGTCTTTACTATTATTTTACAATGTAGAAAATTGTAAAATAAAGAAAAACCCTTGAATGAGTACGTGTGTCCAAACTTTTGACTGGTACATAATATTTTTCAAAAAATCACATTTTGTATTGTGGGATATGCCAAATGAAGCTACAGACCCAGCCCGACATTGGCAATTAGCTAATTGTTTCTTTCATGTCAGTAATTAAGTGTGGAGTCAATTGAGGCGACGAGCCTGTGTTTCATGAAGCCATTAGAAGACTGTTGCTGAGTGAAAGGAGGTATGTTTACATTATTCATAACAAAATATGTATGATAAGTCTTGCTGATTCAATAGCCTATTTAATCATTACATGACTTTTAACACACTAGCTACGTTTTGCCCAGTCTGGCAGTAACCAAGAACGAATAGAGGCAGAGCGTCTGTCTTCGGGCTGCTGCTGACAACTTCATGTAAGTTGTTTTTCTATATCATAACAATGTTATGTCTGTATAGCATTTTGTGTTCATTTTGGCAAATGAACTCATGCTTATTTCTGATGATCAACTCATGTTTTCGCTCCTTTTCTCTTCGTGTCTGAAACCAGTCAAGCAGGTAGCTCAGTGGCTAAGGAGTTGGACCTGTGGCCTTTTCAAATCCAGGGCCGGGAGCTGGGGGAAAAAAACGGGCCGAATTGATCTGACAACTGGAGGGCTGCTGGGTTCACATCCTCGAAACATTTCCCTATTGTTGGGCCCTTGAGCAAGGCCCTTAATCCCACAACATGCTCTCCATCCAGGGGCGCGCTGCATGCAGCTTGAACCTGTGCTCGTCTCAACTGTGTGTGTGAGGGGGGGGGTTGAGAACGGAGCAGAAGACACATTTTTGTTGTTCACTGTAACTAATGGACAAAATATATTGTATTGTTTTGTATGGAAAAAAGTCAGCCCGAGTTGATGTGGGCCATCATTCAAACAAAGATATGCCTCCTGGCTACTAGTGCATATTTCCAAACTGTGTTTGCATATAATGACATTAAATTCTAAAAACTATTCTGGTATCCTTTTGAACATTATTCAATTGTTTATTAAATTATATTCTTCGCTCAAAATGTTGCCATAATTCATAAATGGCACCATGCAGGGTTCTATATGGAACCATTTAGGTTCAGTGAAAAATAACCTCCAGGGTTCTGATCAAAGAACCCTATAAAAGGGTTCCATATATGAAGCAAGCAATGGAACCCTTTTTGGTTCTATGAGTGTATGATACATGTACAGTGTACATGATATTACTGTGGCAGCAATAAGGATACCTTATGTCTGAGTGTAATAACAACACTTAAAATAGATCACAGCACTTGTAATTTTATGTTGTTATAAACCACATTTCCTGTATGCTGAAAGGGGATTCCTAACCAATTTAGTACAGAGAGCCCTGTGCTATCCAAATGCATTCCCCCTCATCTCAAACCAGGACATAAGACGTGCAGCATTACAGTAAATTGTTCCCAAAGGACAAGCCTGCTAGGTTAAAGGTAGAGTCAGCGATATTTCGTAGATTCAAAAAGTAAACAGCATAGTGTATATTTCTGCAAAAACTAAGGACCTTGGAGGGCAAGGCTAAATTGTCCACTGTTTTCATGTAAGAGCATGAAGCGAAATCGTGCACGTATGCAGATACTGTGTGTGAGCCAAGTCTTAACTACCCACAAAACCCATGTGGGCAAGAGCTACCTAAGTATGGTTCTCAATCAATCAGAGACAACGATAGACAGCTGTCCCTGATTGAGAACCATACCCAGCCAAAAACAAAGAAAAACCAAAACATAGAAAAAGGAACATAGAATGCCCACCCTAGTCACACCCCGGCCTAACCAAAATAGAGAATAAACTCTAGTAAACTCTGACTCTACCTTTAACGCAAGACAGGAGCAATTGGGTCAAGGTTTAAAATCATCACTTCAGACGGGGGTAGAAGAAAGGACATCCAAGGGGTTGGGTCTGAAGCAAGTTCAGCAGTCTCTCTTGAAAGAAGAGCCCATGTGGGTACTTTCCCAGCCCCATTCCCTCAACACTTCTGCTTTAGGCAACTCACCATTCATTGCTATGGCAATGTCGTCCTTTGTTTTGTTTATGTGTTTTATGTCAAACTCAAGTATAGCTACCTAGTAGGCTAACTGTGTAGCCAAGGACTACTATTGTTATGTTTGTTTGTTTATTTTTGAACCTCCAAAAAACAATTCCAATATATGTATTACTTTTAATACATGCAAATGGCAATTAAACTACTACTACTACTACTACTACTACTACAGGCATTGATTTCACACTGGGGAGAAGCCCTGGCTGCTGAGGGCATTTCAAATAATTCACCATGCATAATGTACAGCTTAATCCATTAGACGGAGAGTCAGAAGGCTCCTTCTCATGCAACACGCCACACACCGCCTCTTCTCCTTGTAAGGGTCTCACGCCGAAGAAAATCAAATATCGTTGAGAGGCTCAATCCCCGCTTCCGAAAGGCAAACACTTCCACTGTAATGCAAATGAGTGTT